>NC_090374.1:142943811-143261321 GCF_036365525.1 Heterodontus francisci
GCTCAGCCAGCCAGGGCCCTCCAGGCTTCAGACACCCAGAGGATGGCCACCAAAGTCATCCCAAGCCAAGGGGCAGTGTGTTCAGAAGCCTGTCTCCATCTCAGTTGCGAGTGCAGGGGTCACACTGCATAGAAACATAAGGAAATGCATAAAAAAGAGCACCTAGATGCACCTGGGGACTCACAGGTGTATTATATTTGCCCTTTATATTGTTTTCTAAAATTAGTGTTAGAAATAGCGTTCACTTTCATTGTTGTAAATTGCTCATTTTTTCATGCCTGAATTGGGAGATGCTGCCATCAACCTTGCTCCCTCAATGGGCTGCCAGGGTGGGCACAGTCCGCATTTGGTAAATGTCTCAGATGTATCAGAGTGCATGGTGAAGCTCGGTGCTAGGCACAGAATCAAGGTAGAATGGAGGTGACAGGTGGAATACAGTGAGGTGAGTCTTTATCGAGTCCACTTTGAGAGGCCATCATGGTGGAAGGAACGGGTATGTGTGAGATTGTCTCTTGCTTTCCTTGCGCATCTCTCAATGGCCCTGGTCTCCACTGCAAGGGAATCAATATCTAGTGGTGACAGCTCAGTGGCCTCCTCCACGTCCTCCTCGTCAGATGGGGACTGGTGATGAATCATGTCCTCATCATACAACTCCTCCCTCTGCAGTGCTAGATTGTGCAGAGCACAGCAGACCACCACGATACGTGAGACTCTCATTGGGGCATACTGCAGGCCTCCACCAGATTGATCCAGGCACCAGAATCTCAGCTTCAGTAGCCCAATGGTCACTCAGATGGAACTGTGGCAAATGTTGTACTTCTCCTCTGTGGAACAGCAAGGGTTCTTCACAGGTGTGAGTAGACATGTCTTCAATGTAAAGCCCTTGTCCCTGAAAATCCATGCCTCAAGGCAAGCAGGGGGCCAGAAATTCTGTGGCATCTGGTATGTAGGTGTCGTGGCTGCTTCCCAGCTTTCAATGGTCACAGACCAGTTGAACGTTGATGGAATGGAAGCCCTTTCTTTTGATGAAGGTGGTTGGCTGGTCTGTGGGAGCCTTGATGGCCACATGCATACAATCTATCACACTTTGCACCTGAGGAAATCCAGCGATGGCCCTCTTGCCCTTACTTTCAGCTTCGGTTTGGTAGTGCACATAGTCACCGATCCTCTTGAACAGAGCATTGGTCATTTTCTTGATGCAGAGTGAGCTGCTGCTTGGGAGACCCCACACATGTCTCTGGTGGATCTTTTGAAAGAGCCAGAGCCATAGAAGTTGAGTGCCACCGTGATCTTCAGGGCCACTGACATTGGTTGTTCACCAAAGCCCATGGGTCGCAGCTCGTCCTGCAGCATAGCACATAAGTTGGGGATGGCCTCCCTGGAGAGCAGCATTCTTGGCTGACGCTGACGCTCGGACATTTGGAGATAGCTGGGTCGAGTCCGGTGCACTCTCTGGTGCGGGGGTGGGAGGTGTGGGGGTAGTCCCTTCTTGGCATGGCTGGCTGCTGCCTCTCTCCTATCAGTGCTTCACAGGTGGGTGCAGCTACATCCTGGCCTTCCCTCCCTCTGAGCTGCTGCTGCATGGTGTGAGGGTCAACAATGACAGGGTGCATGAGACCCATGCCAGCTGATCAGTAGCCCTCCAGAGTGCTGCCCTTGCAGAGACAACTTGCCTTGGCACCTTTCCTTTTGCTATTCCCCTCAGAATATGCGCTAATGGCCCTCAGTGCCCACCTTTGCAGATAGCCCAGCACCCGAGATATAGCGCAACCGACATTTGCACCCGAGATATTTACCACTGGACACTTGCACTTGAGATATAGCCCACTTGGGCAGAGAGCCCAGCACTGCAGACCCACAATGGCCTCTGCCCCACCCCCCACCCCACCCCCTTAGCCAATGTTCCTGCGGCATCACTGAGGCCTCACCTCTGTGCCGCCACTTTTAAATGGCTGGGGATCAAAAGGCAGGTGACTCCATGTGCTATTGACAAAATCTAAAACACCCCAATAAAATCGCGATCACTTCCATGGAAATGTATTGAAATGAGCTGCTCAGCAATTTAAATGGCAGTCCCGCAACATCAGGGCAGCTGACGCCGGCTCCGAGCTTTCCCGCTGCTGACAAAATCCAGAACCGATGTCACTACGTCGGGTTTGAGTGAGCGCGTCCATCCCGATTTTTTGTCCCCCATTGCCTCTACTACCACCCCTTCTGGTTGCACAAAATTCAGCCCTAGTTGTGCAGATACATAGTGAGCAATTTTCAACTGCTGGCCACCCATTTCCTATAAAAAAAAAATTGACAGCCAACAATTGAAAGTCAGGGAGCATCTCAGCCACCCAATTAATGCCTAAAGCCCTCCTGATGCACTTTTCAGGCAGGCCTGTAAATGGGTGAGCAGCATGTCCACTTCAAACAGGAGGGAGGCTGTTTTAAATGCAAATAAGGGTCCTAATGTAGAATGTAGGACTCCAATTGCAATTTTCAAGTACAAATGGGCAGAGCATGCGCTGCCCACAATTTGCTAATTTGCACCAGGCATCAAGCAGCCTAACCAGGGGTCAATAAAGGGATCACAAAGGCAACTCAAACAGCCCATGAGTTTTTAATCTTCATTATAAGGGAAATCACATCAGCACTAAATGTATCTGTCTGGACCAGGCAGGTAACAGAGGAAAGAGATTAGAAGGTGTTAAGTGCTGACCATCCAGCAGGATGGCTTCAGGAGATGCATTCATGATATTTTGATAAAGATCATCATAAAAAGGACAAGATCGAAGGGTTTGGCACTGCAGTTATGTGAAGAAGGACGGGGACTGGTCATCTCAGGTCCAGGCCTACAATCAACATTGGTAATGACCGGCTGTGTGGGTGATTGCAAGTTTTCAGTCAAATCATGAAGGGGTTTGTACTGTGGGGGCTGCAGTCGAGAAGGAGGGTCAGGAACGGTCATCCTGGCTCGTGGATCTACAATTCTCACCGGAAGGGCCAACTGTGTGGAGGATTGTAAGTTATCAGCCAAATCCAAGGGGTATTTGGGGCCGAGAGTTATAAAAGAATTTTATGTGTAGCAACCAAATCCTGGGAGGGTTTGGGTTTTGAATTGAGTGAATTTGGGGCAGAAACATGGGGTTTTGCCTGTGGTTTTTTTTTCAGAAAGGTTTATTTTATAAGTCATGGGGACTTGTGTGTTTGGGTGAGCAACGAGGTTAAATCGCGGAGGGATTTAAATCGGACTAACCAATCAAGGTGCCGTGTGGTGTCCTTTAAATTAGTTTAGAGGTCTTTGTAACAGGGTGGTAGGAGTTTTTTTTTAAATAAACAAATTTGTGGTTCAGCCTAACCCTGTGTCGTGTGCAATTTTGTTCTTGTAATTCCCAAAGTCCAAGAACTGTAGTAAGTGGGTATGGGAACGGAACCTCTTACAGAGTTTGGACATGGGGCAGTAGCTGGAAAAGACAGAAGGTTCAGGCATGATTGTTTTGAGTAGAGGGGTGATAATAGCAGTCTTGAAAGGCCAGGGAAAGAACTTGAAGACCAGGCAACCGTTAATGATGATTAATAGAATTAGATAACTGGCGTATTTGCGTGATGAGGTTAGTCAGTAGGAAGTTGTCAGCGAAGGAAGTGACTCTTGTGAAGAAGATGAACAGTCTGTGTAGAAACTGTAGAGTGATACTGGATCATGTGGGAGTGTCGGTGAAGAAGGCTGGATAGATGGTTCGAATCTTTCAGAAACAGTAATCTATCAGCAACTCACTTTTAACATTTGAGGTGAGAAGAGTGCCGGAGAAGGCAGTTTAGAATTAAGCAGAAAAACTTTGGGTTTTCCATAGCCTTTGGAATAATCCTAGAATAGAAGGAGAAGAAAAATTTAGATGAGAAAAGCGAAAGCTGAATATTGCTTTAAATGATTGCTTACTGCCAAACCTGGCTCAAACAGACCAGTCAATTATTTGGTGTGATCCCATTTATGAAGAGTATACTGAGACAAGAATGATGCTGGGAGAACTACGGGGATGAAAGATCGTGAAGAACTTGAAGGAGATAAAAGTATCAATGTCAAAGGCAAGGGCTATTAAATCACTTATTTTAACTTTATCTGGAAAGATATATTGAAATTCATACAAATACTTTTATTTTCACATTGACACTATCTCTATCCCTTCCAGAAGAAACCAGTTTTGGCCAGAAAAGCAGTTATTGTAAACTCCAAAATGCAGGAATTTACACAATATAAAATATTAAAAATCAAAACCTTCTGGGGGAAGGCATGCCTCGAGAACATAAATCCCTTTCAGTTATGTATCTTCACTGCACTTTTATATACTTTAGAATTTTTCCCTGACAATAATTGTGACCAACTGCTGGCTTTGCCTGAAGCTTAAGTTATGACTTGGTCATGTCCCACCAGACTTTCAAAGCAACCTCTCAACTTCATGTGTCATAAAACTGTTCACAGCTGTTTTTCCAGCTTTCAGCTTTTCTGAGGCTGTAACATCTTATGTGAAGCTGCTGGTCATCTTTTACTTTTTTTCTAGTTTGACATGTATGCCTTCCCCCAGGGCAGGGAGTGATTATACAGGAGTTTGAAGTAGGCAGTGTGAATGTTGAGGGAAATGTAGAAATGATCAGAGAAAACTTTATTGTACATAGATAGCAGAGTGAGAACTGGGTGGCATTGCAGCTTGCTCCTCTGGAATCTGCTTTCAAATTCAGACCAGAGTCAGGATGAAAGCTTTCTTTGGTTGCTGAATGTTCTATCTGAATTTAGTTTGGACAATTCCAGTTCCTAGTAGGAGTGGACCTACAGCACAAAACCTTTCCTAATTTAGTCCTAAATAGCTCAGAGAAGGCTAATAGGTGAGGAACTCAAGGGGAGAAGGATGGCATCTGGCAAAGAGAGCCATGTCATTGAATAGAGTTAAGAATTGAAGGCAGTATGAAAAGAGTCTAGTACCAGGTAAAGGTAGATGAATGTCTCGGGCTTTACGTTAAACAAGGAAGATTATGGCCTTGGCTGATTAGCAAGTCAGGTTTGTGGCTGAAAAGCAGACCAAAGGTCTAGTCCAGGACTTGATATGCTTACATTTAAGGCCTTGGGTTATGGTTAGCTTGGTTGTAGAGTTTCTCCAGGGTTCAAATGTCTGGACTTCAGAAACAGAAGCCTGGTGGGCAGTTATGACCTTGCTAGCAGATGTGTAGGTCTAGGACATGACCAGAATAAGGGTCCAGGCCATGCATATAGGTCTGGACCCTCAAGGGCTGCAGGTTGGAGTCTGGAGACATAGTAACAAATTAGATTAGGGGTCTGTTATATATGTATATATTGTTATACTATCTGTAAAGTGTTAGGAACTAATTAGCTAGGAACTAGTTGTTATGTGTAAGTGTTCCAGTGGGGGGCCACATTCATGGCTGCACTGGGGAGTCATGTTATATGTAACACAAGAACCAGTGGAATCAGGTTCTACAGCACAAAGCCTGGTGCTGAAATAAACAAGACTGCCAGCCTTTTCCAAGTTTAAGGTGTGATTCTTTCCAACATCTGGGAACCAGAAACAACATAAAGACAAAACAGGATCAAAGGCTTGGCTGACCGTAGGTTGATAATTTGGATGCAAGGGCCTGGCTGCTTGGAAGTAGAGGTGCAGCTGGCAGAGGTCAAGATCTAGGGTTGTGCTAGATTAAGGGTCCAGTACATAGCAGGAGGACTGGTTCTGACGTCTTGTAGGTGGAAGTCTGAGTCATAAATAAAACTTCCAATTTACTTCATCTCATGAGATTAAGGTCTGATATTTCAACCCTTTCTTTGTTGTCAGCAGAACCTCTTAAAATTGACCTTAAGGAATCTAATTTTGTCAGTTGTTACCATTCAATGATTTAAATTTCCCTGATGTCCTTATTTCTTTGGGTCGGATTTATTTTCAAAAATTATTTTTTGATCTTCAGTTAACTCTATACTTACCATTGTTTGGTGACGGGTGAGAAGAGGATCTCCTCCCAGGCACCTGTGAATACTAATCCAGGTCAGTTCCGATGAAGGATCACAACCTGAAACATTAACTTTGTTCCTCTCTCCACGTATGCTGCCTGGCCTGTGGAGTATTTCCAACATTTTCTGTAAGCATTTTAAATTTCTTTTGATTATGCTCTTCAAATCTGAGACTTAAACTCTCTGAAGCTGATTATAAATCAGACTGATCAGTTCCAATGGTAGCATTAACTTTATTAAGGGCACACAAGATAACACCTGGCATGATAAATAACATAATATGACTTGTTAATACGTTATTCATGCAGTTCAATTTTTCATTTGTCAACAAAATGAACCAGGGAATTAGTTCAAATACATAGTTAAGAAAACAGAAATCCTTGTTGCCCTCACCTTCCCTTCATAGCATTAATCAAGCTGTTTATGAAGCAAGTATCCCACACATTTGGTTGTTGGACTTTGGACCACATCTCTCTCTCTGACAATTGACAAGGATCTTGGGATGTTTGACTCCGAGCCATGTAAAGTGATATTAGGATGTATGACCAAAAGCTTGGTCAAAGCGATAGGCTTTAAGGAGCATCTTAAAGGAGGAGATGTAGAGATGCAGAGATGTTTAGGGAGGGAATTCCAGAACTTAAGGCCTAAGCAGCTGAAGTCACGGAAACTAATCATGGGACATTGCAAATCAGAGATACCGAGGAGGCCAGCATTGGAGGAATACAGAGATCCTGGAGGGCCGTGGGGCTGGAGGAGGTTACAGAGATAGGCAAAAGCATAGCTATGGAGGGATTTGAACACAACAATGAGATTTTTAAATTTGAGGTGTTGTCAGACCAGATGTCAATGTACATCAGCAAGCAGAAGGGTGATGGATGAGCATGACTTGGTACAAGATAGGATTCGGGGAGCAGAGTTTTTGATGATTTGAGGTTTATGGAGGATGAAAGATGGGAGGCTAGCTAAGAGAGCACCGTAGCAGTCAAGTTTGGAGTTAAGAAAGGCATGTATAGACATGATGGGTACTGTACTAGTGGGTGTGGACCTGTCACTGTCCAACACTAGGGTCAGTGCTTGCGGGTATAAGTCTGGCACTGGCAATGCAATTTGAGGTGATGAGTTCAGAAGATCACAAAACGTACTGGCACAAAATATATTGGCTTAAATGCAATTTTTCCTATTACATATTGACTAAGTGAAAACGTCACTACAGTGCAAATGTTCCCAGAGACTTTACTGTTAATGTGGACAGCACAAGGTCTAATCAGCTGTCAATCAAAATCAACCATGCCTCGCCACATTCTGAAAAATGATTACCATCTACTGTAACACCTGCTTGAAGCCTGACAAACTTGTCAGGTACGAATCCAAGCTGAACCCAGGCTCTGTTTGACTCCTATCTTGGAATCATACATATGTGCTACTGATTCTTTGCTGTAGAAGGACAAATTTCATGTTTGTCTGTATATTCTGAGGTTTCTGCTGGATACACTGCACTGTCTGCGCATTAACTAATTGGTACAGATAACATGAAACAATCTTCTGGTGACTTAAAACATATAAGATACAAATAGTCAGAGAAAATATATGCTGTTTTGCCGTAACCAACAAACTGAAACTAGGCAATAGCAGAAATGATTATACGAAACCCAATTTTCACTCAATGTTGGCAGAGATATACTTGATGCTGAGGACTAGCCATCTCTTTCTTGAATGGGTCGTAAATTTTCCTCCATGCTCCACTAACTACTGTTCAGATCAATCTGAAATCTCACTGCTCCATTATCCATCTTCTGAGTTCCACATGGACACAGTAATAGTTCACTCCCATACAGCTTGTTAGATGAGCTATTGGCACTGCAGTTTTCTTCTTTTAAAAAAAAAAGTAAGAATTCGATTGCGATCAATTTGACCTACAAATTGTAGGTAGTTAATAAACTGTTACAGCTACAGCACCATTCTTTTCTATTAAGTATTTGACTGCTCCAGCAGCATCTTTGCACCTTGTCAAATATCAGTAATTTTGTTCATTTTTCAGAGCTTTCTATTAAAAATGAATATCCTTTGCAGATAATGTGGTTCAACATGTTTTGCTGCATTATAAAGCAGCAGCTGATTTGTACAATACCCTTCTCATTACTTTTGCTTAAATGTAACCTTTTAAGGAATGCATTATTATTTCCTCACTGTTTTAAAAAAATACAGATTAAGAATTCTCATTCAATTTAATACAGTATAAATGTTTCTAATCCATGTAGCATTCTAAAGGCTGGTATTAACATGCTTGGCAACACTATGAAAAATGTAGAATACATTACAAAAATACATAGTTATTTCCTATAAAATCACATTAGAATAATGAAACTAAATTGCTGCAAAATATAAACATTATGGATTACCTTATGCAAAATTCAGTAATATGAAATATTGAGTACTCTTTAATTAGCAGGCAAAGTCACTTTTGTTTATTAATATATAATGTCACCTCCTGATTGCCCCTTCTCCCACTGTGACTGCCACATCCCTCTTTGTACCCATTCTACAGCTGCCATATTCCACTTGCCATCTGGTGTACTCCCATTGTTACTTTAAAGTTAAAACAAAAGTTGCCACTATGGACACATGCAGTATTTGTAAGCACGCCAAATCTCCACACCAGGGAAATGTTAGGAGTGAAATTTGCTATTAGCAAGATCCCATTTAAACATATGGAGCTGTGATTATTTTTCAGACTGACATGCATCAAAAAAATTTAAATGAAAATGAAGCATTATTACTCATAATGAATGACATTTGGCAGATCTGGATTGTGTGAGGGCAGAATATAAAGCACTCAGAGCCTTTTGTGAAGCAGCCCAACATAGCCTCTCCAGGATATCTTGATAGTTCCACAAATGCAGCAGCAACATTACCAAGTAACAAGTCCTGATTGTAATATTAATTCTGTGTAAGCCTGGTTGGTTTAGGAAAAAGAGAAACAAAAATGGCACTGCTGCAAATGGAGATGCTCTTCTGAGGTGAGGATTGCTACTCATTGCTTGGACAAAGTAGTTTTAACCTGTATCTAACACATAGTATGCCTGACCTAGGAGAGTTTAAAGCTGAAGCTAAAAACCAGGAAACAGGGAAGGCTAGTAAGTCCATCAAGCCCATTTCACTTATTGGACAGGCAGAAGAGGCAGTGGGGAGAAGGTGGAGGGGATTAAAGATTCAAAATTCATAAACCCGGCCTCAGCCAAACTTCACTTCCAGTTTTAACACAGGTTGGTTGTGGGGGTGGAGGACGGTGACTAACCTGTTCTCCAGAGATTGGCTCCTCATTAAAATATTTTAATGTAACTGTGTACCTCAAATTTAAATAGATTTTTATTCTTAATGCTTGTGGGTTGAGTTTCCTGTGGTTTGGGAAACCCGGCAGCTGAAGGGAGGTGAGAAGAGCTGGATCCATCAGTTAAGTACTTCCCCCTGGCCTAGCAAGCTTACCTGCTTCCCTCCCTGTGATCAAAACCCCCCGATCAGACAGCTAAGACATTCCCCCCATTACCAGTCCCATTTTCTTATAAATATCGTGGTTGATCAACTCCATTCTCTTCAAAACCATGCATGTACTAGAATTATACTTTCCCAGCACTCCCCCACCTCCACTAATACAAACCAAAATGACTGTATTGAATAACATAACAACAACTTGCATTCATATAGCACCTTTAAGATAGCAAAATGTCCCAGGGCACTTAAACATATTACATATTACAAATATTCCAGATCTTATCACCTTTTCCTAAATCTAACACAATATTTTTCAATCCAAATTCTCACTGGATAATCATGTCATTAATTCTTCAAGGAACTCAGTGAATTGGCACTATTCAACCTCGATGGAAGACAGTCTGTATGTCAATCACTGGGAAGAAAAATATCCTGTCAGTCTCCTGCATCAATGAGTATTTTGAAATTGTCACTGTTTTCATATTATGTACAATTCATTCTTGGGCTCTGGCTTCTGAAGGGATGTCTCACACAGGCAGTTCAAGCCCAATGTAAACATGCTGAAATTCCTTGAGGTAACTGGGAAGGTCCAGTAAATGTGGGTCTTTCTTACTGGCATTGGTCTTAGCACAATATAAAAGCAGATTATGTCCTTCAGGGACTGAGTGACATACTCCTGTTCCTATGGTTAGTCTAGCAACTAAGTCCTCACCACTTATGCCATCCACACTTATCATGGGCAAACACCTATGTCGGGTAAATAGAGCTACCATCTGCCAGTACCATTGAATTCAATTACAAAGGCACCGTTATAACACGTTAAGCATGTTGACTATTTTGGGAAGTTCTTTACACTTCATTAATTGCCTGTACAGTATTTACAGATGTGCAAGTTCAGTTTTTCTCCTTGATGAGGACTCTAGAAGGCATCTGTGCTACCAAGTGTCTCTGCCACGATTTCCTCCTTGCTAGCAGGCTCACATTTTCTGTTGCTGTTTCTCTGTTAGTACAGGAAGCTGCATCTGATACCAATCGGTATTTCAGTGACCAGTAGCGCCCCAGGGACCACAGCAATGAAGATCAGCTGTACCATCCACTGGCTAAATTGCATTAACACCAATGTGCCAGTATATGTGATGGAGACTGTATATCATCCATTCCTTTCACCATTTAAAAATTGGAATCGTTCCCCCTCTCAATTATCTTCTCGCCAGTGCAAACAAATTGGGAGTGCAATTGGTCTTCACCAGTCATACAAAATGGGCTCATTATGAATGGGCAGCCCAGTCTACACTATGGCCAATTCATGTCAATGGAAAAGAAATTCAGGCACAGTGTAAAGCGTGTTACTGATTCATTATGAACACATTCTGCACTATTGGCAAAGCTTGATTTCACTTCCATTCATTTTTCACATTCTATCCTTACCTCAGAAGTCTCAGATTCATCTCTGTTATTCTCTGCATACACTCTAATGCACACACATTTTCCTTTGAGAATAAGGTGACCAGAACTGAACACAATAATCCATATGCTACCTTACCAAGGAGTCTGAGAATTAAATAACATGTTTTGGTTTGTAATCAAAGGTCTTACTAGAGATGAATCCACTAATTTGATTTACCAGGATAATCTCTTTTACCTGATTAACTAGAGCTTTTCATTGACTAGATGCTTTTAATGAATGATCAACAACTAGACTCAAGTCTTTGGGTTGGAATTTGACTTTGGCCCTAGCATAAAATGAGCGACAGTGAATAGGCAACAGTTTTACACCTCACCTGATTCTCTTTTCAGTCAAGCCAATAGATAAGAAAACAAAGCAATGTATAAAGCAGGTTGCTGATTCACTAGCATCCATTATACACTCCCACTGAAATCTGGAAATACAAAGTCGATAAAATGCTGTATTCTCAGCACCATATTCACCACAAAATATAAAGTGGAAATGGAATAGCAAACTATTAATAGGAGGGACTTTATCCTCTAGACACTCTCTCATTAGTGATGTCAACTCTGGTTTAATGTATTCCTCAATTTTGATAATGTGACACTTGATCACATGGCATTTGATCATGTGCCATTTGCCCACTGTTGCAAAGGTTAATGCATTAACCTTAGTTGAGTGTCTATGTAACACCAAGCCCTGAATAAAATATTCGACTTTTTGTTTTGCAGTGAGATCAATAACAGAATTTATATGTCAAAGAAAGAACACAGAAGAATACAAAGATTTAAGGATAATGTGTAAATAAAAACAACTTCTGTGATGTTTCTAAAATATTGACCACAAGGAGAAACTCCAAGTAAATTCCACCAATTCAACAAAAACATCATAGACATAAATAACTTCACTAAAGGTTTCATACAATTTTGTAACTTTTTAGATTATACAAGTTATAAAAAAAATCAAAACCAAACCTCATTCAATTAACCGGCTTTCACATCCCACCACTGAATCCTGGTTTTCGGGAAGTGAGGTACTGTCCTCAGTGAGAACCACCGAAGCTGCCTGACTCCCATAATAAAACATATTATACAACAGAGCACATCACAGGCTGATATGAACTCTTTCTTCTTCTAGTTTGTTTCTGTCTTCCTCCCTCATCGAGTTTTTCTCTCCTTTTCACCCTCCAGCTTGTTTCTCTTTCCCTCCCTCCAGTTTGTTTCTCTCTCCATCCCTCCTGCCAGTTTATTTTTCTCGTTCTACCTCCCCAAATTTGTTTCTCTCTTCCTCCCTCATTAAGTTTGTTTTGTCGCTCCCCCTCTCCCTCACCCAGTTTGCTTTTCTCTCCCTCCCTCCCTCACCCAGTTTGTTTCTCTCTCCATCCTTGTGCCCAATTTGTGTTGCTCTCTAAGGCTCACAGAGTTTCCAGGCAATTTTCGTTGGCCTCAAATCCACCTGCCTCACAACTGGTAAGGAAACGGTGTGTTCTGAATAGCGGACGGCCAGCAGAGTGCAGACAACGCAGTATGCCGTGGCAGCCAGATACTGCGCATACGTGAACTAGGCATACAAAGATAAATGCCAATTCCCCATACATGTAGACTGCCGCCTAAAGTGGAAGGTTTGAGAACACTGACTCATTATTCTTTGTTCATTGTATACAATATTTTAATACTTTTTCATTCATACAACAGATTAAAAACTGGATAGAAGGGAGGAAACAGAAGGCAGATTTTATCCCACTCACTTGGTCGGAGCGGTGCGGACCAAAGGATAAGATGGCGGGAGTGGGTATGGAATGGATATTCCTGACAGGTTCCCACTACCATCCATTTTATTTGCCTGAGTTCAGGCACAGGAAGGCTGACCACCCCAGAGGTGCAGGGAACTAATTTAAGTGATAGTGCCATGTTCAGATGGTGCCATTGGGAGTCATATGGCATTTTAACCACAGGCCAGGCTAAGTCCCTCACAGTCTGCAGTCCATCAGTGAAAAATGAGGCAGAAAGGAGGAAGGTCACATGAGGCCCAGTTAAGTATTTTCTTTTCATTTTTAAGGGATGCTTTTGGGCCAGGAGGAGTAGAATTGTTTTCATGGATCCCAGGTGCCATCCCACCACCAATTTTGGCTCCTAACCACCAACAGCGACATCATTACCATAGATAGAAACAGACTATCTCCAGTAATTGAGGGATCTCGAATGAGGGCATGAACATATAACATTAAATGTAAGATATTTGAGAGAGAAGGCAAGTAACCTTTTTTTAACAAGAGCATTGCAAATGTTTAGAATGCACTGCCAGAGTTAGTGATTCTGGTAGAGGACATGACAACTTTTAAGAAAAGGTTACATAAGTGGTTGAAGAAAAAAAGGATAAAGGGATATTGGAACAGGCTGGGCACATGGGATTAGGACTACTGCTTGTGTGGAGGATAAGCACCAGCACAAACTGATTGGGCTTAGAAGTCTGTTTCCATGCTGTAAATTTCTTGTAATCTATGTAACAGTCACACAAATAGCAGATTAACTGCATTGAATTCAAATATTCAATTCTATTTAAGACCATGAAGTGCAGATTTTTACAAATTAATCCAAGCAAGTTGCAATTATTCTTTTTTAAGCCTAAAAATGAAACCTCACAAAACTCCCTTGCGTGCACAGCTAGAATCCCAAACAAATTTAGAATTTTTTCTGACATGGTATCCCACCTTTATTGACTATTTTCTTTTTCAAATCAGTTTCACAGTAGAGTACCAAGGCAGTCTTGTTCTCAGTGTCCCAAGGCACTTAAATTGGCTTACATGCCTTTACAGTTTGCCTCATCCTCCCAATTCTTGCATTGTCTGCTGTCAGCAGAAGTTACCACTGATTACTCCCAGGTTGTATCTGCACTCTCGCTGTCCCCAGGTATCTGTTCCTGGCTCCACTGATGCAGACAGACCATTCCATTTTCACAATTTTCAATCGCTTTCTCTCTCTTAATATGTGACTCATGGGTATTTCAGCAGCTCCTGTCAACTGCAGTTTAGTGGAGGAGTGTGTTCATGGGGGTATTGTAACTTCTGGATCCAACATTCACAGTGACATTATTGTTGAACCTAGAAAAATTAAGACTTCAATATTAACAACCCCCCAACAATGGGTCCCAAGTGAAATCCAACCCCAACTCGCCACACACAGGCCCACCAGCATTTTTACTATGGCAAATAAAGGGGCGTCTGAGTATCCTGCTTAATTAAAATGTCTAAAATTGGGCACCCACCATGCAATTGGGAGCCGAATTTAAAGTTGACTGGTGTTCCACAAGTTTCCAAGGGGACAGAAAACTCAGTAATGAAACAAAAGCAGGAGCTGCCAGCTCTACAAGGTTTATCAGCATTCTTTGCGGGCCAGGAGGAGCAGAAGTGTTTCCCTGAAGCCCCTCAAGGAAACCTTCAACCTCTGCCAGTCCCAATCTCCAGTCTCCCCCAGCCCTCTTGATCGCAGGCTTCTCCACTGGTCCCAATTGCTGATTTTCCCTCCCCTCCCCTCTCGATTGCTGGGGGCTGCACAAGGGTCCCTGGCTCTTGCCTCCTGCTGCTGGTGTTCCCTCCCCCCACCAGCCAGATTGTGCATTTGGCTGGCTGCCAGTCAGGAAACAGAGTTACAAGATGTTCATGAGGGCTTGCTGTAACGATCAGCAGGAACTTTGCATCCCTGGCCTTGCTGAGCTCTTCAGCCATTTTCTGCCTCAACCACACCCTCCCACCTCCCAGCAAAAATCAGAGCTGAGGTGTTTTTTCCCAAATCTAATATACAAAAATTCTGAACATTCAGTAGTGTTTTATGATATCTCTTTAATCAAGTTGGGAAGAATTTTAACCTAAGCTGCCAGGTGGGGATTGGGTGGAATACTAGTTTTACAACGGAGAGTAAAATCGAGTGGGCTGTAAAACCAGCATTGCATCTGATCCAATTAGTTTCCTGCTGGGTGGGTTAGGTTAAAATTGGTCTTGTTAAGTCCTATCAAGCCCAACACGGGTTTGTTTTTTACTCCATTCAATTGAACCAAGAAAAGACAAATCTATTCTGTCTTTGGCTCAGCTCAATACTCACAATTGAATAAAAAAAGTTTGAGCGACGTTTCCTATGTTTGTGTTCCCAGTCTTAAACAATTCATCTGAAGGAGGTGTCAAGCAGAGTTTGGGTGCATTTCTGTAGGATGGTAGGGAAAACAAACTGGTAAATCAGCCTTTGGCTGCTCTCATGCATTTCCTGGTTGGTTGATTATAAATTAGTCTCAGGAAGGACTGAGTGAAGGCCAACTGCCTCTCCCCTGGCTAAGGCATTGGGAAAATAGAAGAAATATTAAATCATTAACAGGTAGTGACTTCTCTGATTTTTATTCACCTTCTTTAAACCAAGTCTTGTATCTTGCTGTTTTTTCTGGGGAGGTATTTGTAAGAATTAGACCACATTGCCCCCCTTTTACAGGCATAAAACTGGTATAATGAAGCCCAATTTTGGAACCAATATCCAGCATCTCAAGCATGCCTGAAAAAAGTTCAAACTGAAATTGGGTTGGATCGTCTTTCAGACATCCCTGGCCACCTCTTAAAACAGGAGGTGCGCTCAGTACGTATGTAAATGAGAGGCCTAATGCCTATTTCAGGTACCCGCAAAGAAATTCGATTGTGAAGAAAAGGGCAGGCTGGATCCTTAAGTGGTCATCATGGCCTAAGCAGTGAGGTTTTAAGTGCCCTCCTGACTCCACATTCGGCATGATCCCTACAAACCCCCTCTGAGGCTTATCTTCAGTCGCCTGCAGGTGAGGCAAGTAGGTTAACATTCATGCTCCTTAAATGCGTAGACATTCTACTCAATTTTAACCCAACTTCAGGTCTCCAAGCTCGGGGGCATGCTTCTGTGCAGCACTAAGTCTGGGCTTGAAAATGGGCCCAGATGAATTTCTACTCTGTGAGGTCACTCTGTACACTGGAAAACAAAAGAAGACTAGGAGCAACCAGTGCCAATTTATTGTTTCAGATTTTTGAACTCTCACTCAGACACCGATTATATCATAAAAGCAAAATACTGCGGATGCTGGAAATCTGAAACAAAAACAAGAAATGCTGGAATCACTCAGCAGGTCTGGCAGCATCTGTGGAAAGAGAAGCAGAGTTCACGTTTCGGGTCAGTGACCCTTCGGTTCCGAAGAAGGGTCACTGACCCGAAACGTTAACTCTGCTTCTCTTTCCACAGATGCTGCCAGATCTGCTGAGTGGTTCCAGCATTTCTTCTTTTTGTTTCAGATTTCCAGCATCCGCAGTATTTTGCTTTTATTTTAGTGTTTAATTCACTGCCACTTCTCTTCCAGGAATGCCTACCTTGAAGAAGTTCTGCTCTTCTCTCCGACGGGATTTTCGTTTGTCTCTTTTACCTTGTTCACCTTCATTGCTTTCTATTTCCCTCCTGGTGTTTGATAAGGTATCTACCAAAACTCGTTTTCACAGCCACATCTCCTTCCTCAGTGACTGTCTCCGGCTCCGACTTATTCCACGTGGATTCCAACTGCAGTTTCACCCATCATGCTTTGAAACCACCCAGGATCACAGGTATCTCCGAGAAATACAACGTTCCTCGGACTGCTACTCTCGCCGCATCCTGAGATCCACACTCAGTGCTATGCGCCGCCACATGCACACACTGGACCTCTCTCTCCAGCAGCACCGTCTCACCTTATCTCAAAGCTGTTCTACTCCGCAGTTTCATCTCATCTTACGTCTCATCCGTCGCATTAACAAAAAACTTTTTTTCTTCCTTTCAGGTGTTAAGGAACGCAAGCTCCAGCAGCTGATGGGGACTAATGCCCCTCCAGATCCTCCTTCCGCTTCATTTCCCTCTGACCCCACCCCTTCTGATCTGACCCCTTGCTGTGTATTCACTATACCCTCTGACCTCCCCCTCTCTGATGCTGAGCGTTCTGTACTCAGCAAAGGTCTCAGTTTTATCCCCTTACGCCCCCACCTCAATGAATTTCGCGCTCGGCATGACGTTGAGCTCGTCTTCCGTCGCCTCCGCCTCCGGGCTCATTTCTTCGACCAGGAGTCCTCCCCCCGACCAGCAGACCCATTCACCCGCCTCCAGCATTCTCCCTCTACCTGGACCCCTCCCCCTGGCCTCTTACCCGCTCTTGATCTCTTCATTGAAAACTGTCGGTGAGACATTGGTCGTCTCAATTTCTCTGCGCCCCTCACTCACTCTAACCTGTCCCCCTCTGAACTTGAGGCACTCAGTTCTCTCAGGTCTAACCCCGACATGGTCATCAAACCTGCAGACAAGGGTGGTGCTGTTGTTGTATGGCGTACCGACCTCTACCTTGCAGAAGCTCAACGCCAACTCACAGGCACCTCTTCCTACCTCCCTCTGGACCATGACCCCACCACCGAACATCAAGCCACCGTCCAAAGGACTGTCACTGACCTCATCTCCTCTGGAGATCTTCCCTCTACGGCTTTCAACCTCATAGTCCCACAACCCCGAACAGCCCGCTTCTACCTCCTTCCCAAAATCCACAAACGGGACTGTCCCGGCAGACCCATTGTGTCAGCCTGCTCCTGCCCCACTGAACTTATTTCTTCCTATCTAGACTCTCTCTTTTCTCCGCTGGTCCAGTCTCTTCCCACCTACAACCGATTATATCATATTTTACTGCAGTCTTTCTGGATTGTTCCTGATGTATGTTTGTTTGCTCCTTTCCCTCTGTAATCCATTTGGCTCCATTACAGTTCCATTTAATCTATTTTTCACATCTCAGTTTGTCTTGTTTCTTTTCTAGTCTGTCCCAATCTCTCATCTCTTAATTATTTCTCTTCATGATTAGATGGACTAGTTCTCCTCCACTCATGCCAGGATCAATCCTTTTCATGTTTATCATTAAGAGAATGAGGAGTTGGATTAGGCAAAACCCCTTTATACAGAATGTTGTTGGAGCATGGAATGGAATGGAATGGAATGGTTGAGGCAAAGACCATAGTGTCTTTTAAAAGAAAGTTGAAAAGCTGAGGAAAATAAAGGCCAATTAGAGCGAGAAAGGCAATGAGATTAGTTTTGGACTGCTGTATCAAAGAACCAGAATGGACACAGTTGGCTGAATGGCCTCTTGCTACAAATAACATAGAATATAAAGCACACAAACAGTCCATTTGGCCTATCTAGTGTAAGCTGGTATTTATGCTCCACACAGGACTGTACGCACCCTACTTCATCTAACATACTCTTCTATTGCTTTCTCCTTCATCTGCTTATCTTGATTCCCCTTAAATACATCAATGCTATTCACCTCAACTTTTCTTTGAAATTTACCAATTACACACCTATTCTACAAGTTTCTTAATGTCTTCCTGTATTTTGTTGCAGTCTTCCTCAGTGTTAACTATACCCTCCAATTTGGAGTCACCCACAAATTTTGAAATTGTGCTTCTGATTCCCGAGTCCAAATTCTATGGGCAGGATTTTGTTGTAAGCAGTGGTGGGTGCAGAAAACGGCGGACGTCCCGCACAGGACCCATGCCACTGTGCCGCCATAATTATGCGCCGGGTGGCCACTTAACATATTGATGCCAGATGCCCCCCCAATCGTGTGGCGGGGGCAGCTTTGGCGACGTCATTCGCTGTGTAACCTGATGCACGAGCAGGTGCTGGCGCATTTTTAAAAGGCTGCCACTCCTGCAAACAGTTCAACATAATGCAGAGTTGACCCATACCCCACTTCCCCATACAAATCATGCAAAGCTGACCCCTTCCCCACCTCAGTGGTGCCAGCATCTCCTGGACGGGAAAGTGAAGGCATGTGAGTGCTGCATGACGAGTTCAAGATTTGGAACTGAAGGTAAGATCATGGCAAATTAAATTTAAATTTATGCAGATAAGTATTTTAAATAATCAAACTCGGGTCCCGTCGAAGAACATCACCACTGCCGGGAAGATCGGGCCCAGCAATCTCGGTGTCAGGCTCCGTGGCGGCCGCTGTCACTCCAATTCTCCGTTCCCCGCCCCCCCCCCCACTATGAAACCCGATAAGAACAAAATCCAACCCTATGGTTCTATTTCATATCTTTCTTCCACACCTTGCATTTATATTATTGGAAGATTTCTGAACATTTTGCTTTTCATTTTTTTTGTAATTTCCTCAGCCCAGGGATCCGACCCACATTTTATGAGACCCCGGCTTTAATTGTTCAGAGGTGGGACTTCCACCTGCTTGAGGAAGGAAATCCTGCCTCATTGAGCTGCCAGCCAATCATCAGGCCGGCAGCTTTTAGTCCCAGCAGCGCCACTGGGACTGGTGACCACTGCTGGGACTGCAGCCCAGCTGAGGACATGGAGCTAGGATCAAGGTAAGTTTGGTTTGCCTCGCCGGGCAGGTCGGTCGCGGCTTGGCGAGGCAAGGGTGGTCATTTAGGGGGAAGGGGGGAGGTCTCATGTCCTGGGGGTGGTTGGGGAAGTGGGGGCGGCCCTCAATCGGGCACCCTGTGAGGACCTGTTCCCCGATTATCAGGCACGCACCCCACCCCATGCGCTGGAAAGCTGACAGGTATCACTGGGCGGCCTTTCACGTCTACCGGACGCCCGCTTGTCACAGGTAAAATACCCGTTAAGTGGCCACTTAAGGGCCTCGATTGGCCTGGGGCAGGTGGCCCATTTCACACACCCCTCCCCCCCTCCTCAGCTCACGTAAAGTGGGGCGGAGGCAGGAGTGAGCCGGGAAGGCCTCCCGGAGCTTCCCGGTCCATTTTACGCCACCACCCCCCGCCACCATCCGACTCGCTGGGGTGGTTTAAAATTCCGGCCTTGCATTTATATAGTGCTTTTCATAACCTTGGGACATCCCAAAGCATTTTACAGTCAATGAAGTATTTTTTGAAGAGTAGTCACTGTTTTAATGTAGGAAATGTGCAAAGCAAGGTCCTACAAACTGCACTTGTAGTGTCCATTTCACCACCTCAACTAAATCAGTACCGATCAGGGATCAAATCTAAGACCTTTCTATTCTGTATGGTCTACCTACTCCCTGCTTTAGCCAGTTGAACCTTCAGAAGATTCAATATTTTATATTTTGACAAAGTACAATACAATCAAGTCCATAGTATTTAATAATCGCTGTAATTTATTATTTAAGACACTTCTCTCAAATTGCTGCTGTATCTTTCAGCCTCATTATAGTATACTGTCTGGTGTGAGTTGGAGGCATCAAAAAATATTGGGCCAGAATTTGCTGTCAAAATAATGGTGAGTTTAATACGCACACCATGATTAGTGTGTAAATCGTCCTGCAAATTCATGGCGAGGAAAAAATACCCCATAACTTGTGAATCACCACAAATTGCTGGACAATTTGCATAATTTCACTTTTAGTGTCGCAAAAATGGCAGCTCATCTTCAACCTCCCTGAGAGTTTTAAGAAATTGCTGCATTTGCACAGTAAATACAAATCAAACTCGATGCAGAAAGACCCTTTTAATAATGTGATCTATGTTCCTGCAATACCACTCAAGCTGTCTGGCCCAGAAAGAGAACCATTGAAACTGTGGAGTCTAATTTCTGCAGGCAGTAAATTGTTTGAGATTTTTTAAATGAAAACAAATCTTATTTATCCTTTCTGTCTGTCTTTTTCTCTTCCTTAATCCAATCTATCTTTCCTTAGTTCTCTTTTTGTACCTGATTTGACTCTAATTCACCTTATTTCCTTTTCAGTCACAACTCTGTTTCTTTCTCAATTCTTAAATCTCATTGGTTATAGAAAAAGACTATTTATTGGTCCTGTTAGTCACCAATGCTCCAGGTGGCCAGTTGTCACCTTGCACATCCAGCAATTTGCAGCACAATTGTTTTTTGAACTGAAGGTTAGGAGAAACATCTACCTAAAAGCGCACTGCTCTGGAAAATATTGGACCATTGTCTCTTTTGCACTGATGAGTTTAGAAAGCCTCGCCAGATTCCTTTGAAACTCAAAGTACCATTGTTGCTGTATAAATACATAAATTGTGGGTCATGGGTGCTCAGTGGCACTGAAAGGTTTAAAGCAAACCAAGTGGAATAGCTGGTTAGCAATCCATATAACCTGATGCCCCATACATTAAGCCCATTTACCAGCATAAGTCTACTAACTCGAGGGGGTGCATGCCTGAGAAGATTCAAGGCATTTTCAATATGTAATATGATGTTATGATGTGCACTGAATTGCACAGCACAGTTCAGGCTCCAGCTGCAAAAGTAAAACCAATACAGCACTCTTCCATTCAAGGTGGCACAGCTGAACTAGGGAAGGGTTCAGGTATTCTGTACTAAGGTTTCTTTTCTGCATTTAAGTCAGAATGGGTGCAGGTTCAACCAATATTTGAGGTAAAACAGGGGCAATGACAAATAAAGTAAAATTTGGAAGTTAATGCTTTCAACTGTAGTTTTTAATATATTTTTTTATATAGTTAAAATAACTTCAATATTAAATGCTACATTTGGAACACAGAAATACGCAGTAATCAACTGTACATTATTTCTTCAGGAACTTCCACCAGTAGCAATGCAATCATTAATTCAGCAATGTAAACACCATCAGGCATCAACAGCACTTAGCTGTCAACTCTGGCATAAAATGAGTTCAAAATGGAATAAAAATGAGTCTATAAACTTCACAGTATGTATTATGAAAAACAACATGCACTGTAATGTCACCTAACCCTCTCAGTAAGATTAGTGTCTTGTGGATACGCCTCCACAAAAATATGCCTGAAATTTATCAACTAACCTAAACTGAAGCGAATCAAATGCTTGAAAATTACAACTAACACTGCATGAATCAACAGGAGCAGGATTGGAATACACTGGGTGATTCTAATTGTGGAAAAATTGAGGGAAACACGTTGCTGTGTCTTTGAGGAGAGACCAAAATTAATTCTCAATTGGGGGAAGAAACAAAACTGCCAACGGAACAATCAACAAGCTTATTGTTTATGTAGTGGTGTTCACAGCTAATGACTTTCTGGTCCTGGATATTCCCTTTTGGATGAGAAAAGAAATCTCAATATGGACTGCTGATGCTTTTGATTTTATTTTACTTATTTATGCTGGCAGCAACTCTTTCATTAATTTTTAATCAACTACTGCTTACAACTGATTCACATGAAAAGCCATTGCTGCAGCCAAACTATTTAGGCAGTAATTATCTGGATAACTGCTCTGATCTGGTGGCAACACCATACTGGTCAAAAACAAAAAAAAATCACTTTGCAACAAAATCAATAAAACCCCTCAAACTAGCTTATTGGTAGATTACTGTAGTCCATAATATAGCTGCCAGCCTCTGTTAAATAAAAAGTATCAAATCTGCGTTATCCGGAACAGTACAGTACGCTTATATTAAATTTATATTTTGGTTTGCTGTTGTGGACATCGCTGCTGTTTGTCACAAGTTTCTAATGGAAATGCGAGGGTGCTGTTGCAGCCAAAGATGTCATTGTAACACTTGAACAAGAGTAGGCCATTCAGCCCTTTGGCCCTCTTCTGCCATTCAATTAGATCAAAGCTGACCTGCATCTCAACTCCATTTTCCTGTCTTTGTTCCATGCTCCTTGAAAACCATACTGCACATCAAAGCAGTGCTTTCTGATTTTGTCCTGAATGGCCTTACTCTAATTTAAGATTATGTCTCCTTATTGTTAATTGCCACACCAGAAGAAACAGTTTCTCCATATCTACCCTGTAAAAAACCTTTATCATTTATACACATCAATCCAATCACCCTTATGTCTTATGCACCACTAAAATAGACGGTTTTCAGTTGTGCTCCAGTGTGAAGTAGAAGTGGTCAAAAAACATAGCTCCCAGCTGTACAGCACATCTACACCAAGATAACAGAGTGATTTTCCTACAACTAATTTGTACAGATCTTTCTCAGCCATTAATTGAAGCATCTGTACGAACAGCAAAATCACGAAATATTACGAGAAGACGTAGCTCATGTGCTGAAGCCAGTTTTCAGATGTCAGAGAGTTCACCGGGAGGTGGGAGGATTGGGGGGGGGGTGAAGGGGTTGTTGGTCTGATGACAGGGGTCCAATTGTGGTATCATTTAGAGGTTTGTGTGGTGGACTGGGGGAGAAGCACTCATGCTCCTCCTAGTCCACAAGCAGCACTGGAAAAGTACTTACCTGTTCACTCCAGCCATTCTCACCTTCCTTCAGCTGGAACAGAAATAAAATCTTAGGTAGCAGTCTCATTAAAATATTAAATGAGGAAACTACCTCTGGAGTGGAGATTAGTCACCCGCCCCCAACCTCCATTAAAACCAGAAGTGGGCCAGTGAGGGGGGTTTGCTCTCTGTATGACCCCACACTATCTTTGTCATAGGTCAACATTGCAGCAGGCACAGCCAAGTTTCAGGCGACAGTTAACCATTATTACCACTACATGTACCAGACCACTGCAGTGTGGCAGCCACAACCATCATTGCAACAGATGGCATGGTTTGGCATCTACTCCTCCATTGACCCAGGCCCGAAGAAGACAGTCCCCAATGGTCTTTGGCAGCTCATGGTGCCAGGTTTTGCATAAATGGTTAGTGGCATCTTAGCAGATGAGGCCAGTCAGACATCACTGGCGGGCCTTTTTTCATGCTGGGACTGTGGTGCTTCTGAAGAACCATCTACAATAGCAGTTAGTCAGGCATTCAAATATTATTGTGAATCCTGGTACAGCGTCCTTTGAGTATAAGAGCATCCACCAGCAGCAAGTCTGTCAAAATTAGGTCATTTCAATTCTGTCTCTGCAGACATATGTGCAAGTGAAATGGGAACCGAACACTACTCAGGCTGTCTGATACACTTGAAAACTTTCCATAAATGGTCCTCTCCTTCTGTACATGTCAGGGCAGACATTTGTCACTGGAAAATCTATTGGTGCCAGCAAAAGATGCCAGGGCACAATTGGCACAAAGGATACTAAAAACCTAAGTACCATCAGAAGAATAAAAACACACACAAAAAAGCCCAGAAATTATCTAAAACCACTTACCTGAGCTATTACAACACTTAAATCCCCTTCTAGCTGATAGTTCCATTCCAAGGCACCTTCTCACCAGGTTTCTAGAATATTTTGGGGATGTGTGGGGCAATTTTAATGTAAACTGACAAGATCAGGTGGAACACTGGTTTTACACCTAGCCAGATTTTATTCTCTATTGAAATTAATAAAGAGTAACATTGGGCAGGGTGTAAGACCTATGTTCAACCCAATCCCATGTGTTTCCCACCCAGCAGGTTAGGCTAAAATTGCCCCTTTGGTGTCCAGCACACCCATGGGCTGCAGAATGGAATGGGCTCTGCAATGCACCCTTTCAAATTTGGGGATGATTTCCGACACTCAAACCTGGCCTGACCAGAAGGATAGATGGGACAGACATTAATCACCTCCACTGTGGCAAGAACAAGTGCAAAAAGATCATGGTCTGGCACATGGACAGTTTCCAGTTTGTTTGTTTCTGTCTGACAAACTGGGGGAGGGGGGGAGGTGGCATGGGGTCTGGAAGAGAAAGAACATTGAGGTAGAAAGTTCCCCAAGCACTATGCATATTGACATCATAAAAGAGTTTATGCAAATTTCCTCTGTTCACTCATTCTAGTGGCACTGTAACTACGTTGTAAAAGAACTTGGGCAAAGTTTTCCACTTTGCGCACAATTGGCGATCTGGCTGCAAATTGTGCTCAAATTTGCACTGCTTTTTGCAAGTGTCTATTTTTGCTCAAGTTTCCATTCAAACTCATTTGTATGTAACTGAACATAAAATCTTCCATGAATTGGCGAAATTGGGCAGCGCTTGAGAACATAATTTCTTTTTTTTAATAAAAGATTTACATGAAAAATATTCCTTGGTATATTTAAGAGTGGTAGCCTGGTGTATTTGTATGAATACAACTGAAAAAGGGTTTAATCACAAATAATCCAAGGCCTGGGTTTTGAGGTCAGTGGCGAAGTGACAGTGCTCACTGCTGTCTCAAAGAAAGCCACCCACAAAGATCTAGTGATCTCTAGCCTAGATTTCCTCTTTCCCGATATTAGTTTGAATCAGGCACCATGTCAAGGGGCACTCCAGGCTTCCAGCAACATCAAGCAGGGTTGGCAGCCAATCACATAGAAGAATTCTCACATACAGCAAGCCAGGAAGTTAAAAGCACTGGTTATCCTGCAGTGTATAATATAATTTTACAGAATGATAAATAAGTAAATGGGACATATCCATGGGATTAAAGCAGAAATTGAAATATCATAAACAAGTTTTAAAGAATTATTTTAAAATTATGTGGATTTTATCATAATAGAGAAATTAGACATTCCACAAATCTAACATTACTTTTTCAGAACCAGAGAGGCCGTTCGCAGTTATTATGAACTTAGTATGGCATTAAAAACTGAATTACACGTCATTCAACATGACATAACCTTTTAGACATAGCTGGCTGGTCTCCGATACCGGAAACATCAGAGGAATATACAATGGCATTAAGAGAGCCTTTGGGCTAACCATCAAGAAGATCGCCCCCCTCAAATCTAAATCAGGGGACACGATCACTGACTAACACAAGCAAATGGACCGCTGGGTGGAGCACTACCTAGAACTGGGAAAATGTTGTCACTGATATCGCCCTCAATGCAACCCAGTCTCTGCCAGTCATGGATGAGCTTGACCAACAGCCAACAAAATTGGAACTCAGTAATGCCATTGATTCTTTAGCCAGTGGAAAAACCCCTGGAAAGGACGGCATTACCCCTGAAATAAACAAGAGTGCCAACCCTGCTCTACTCTCAGCATTCCATGAACTGCTTTGCCTGTGCTGGGATGAGAGAGCAGTACCTCAGGACATGCGCAATGCCAATATCATCACCCTGTATAAGAACAAGGGTGACCGCAGTGACTGCAACAAATACCGTGAAATCTCCCTGCTCAGCATAGTGGGGAAAGTCTTCGCTCGAGTCGTTTTAAACAAACTCCAGAAGCTGGCTGAGCGTGTCTACCCTGAGGCACAGTGCGGCTTTCGAGCAGAGAGATCCACCATTGACATGCTGTTCTCCCTTCGCCAGCTACAGGAGAAATGCCGCGAACAACAGATGCCCCTCTACGTTGCTTTCATAGATCTCACCAAAGTCTTTGACCTCGTCAGCAGACGGTCTCTTCAGACTACTAGCAAAGATCGGATGTCCACCAAAGGAACTAAGTATCATCACCTCATTCCATGACAATACGAAAGGCACAATTCAGCATAGCGCTGCCTCATCAGACCCCTTTCCTATCCTGAGTGGCGTGAAACAGGGCTGTGTTCTTGCACCTACACTGTTTGGGATCTTCTTCTCACTGCTGCTCTCACATGCGTTCAAGTCTTCAGAAGAAGGAATTTTCCTCAACACAGGATCAGATGGCAGATTGTTCAACCTTGCCCGTCTTAGAGCGAAGACCAAAGTACAGAAAGTCCTCATCAGGGAACTCCGATGCTGCATTAATATCTCACACAGAAGAGTGTCTGCAGAGACTCATCGACAGGATTGCGGCTGCCTGCAACAAATTGTGCCTAACCATCAGCCTCAAGAAAATGAACATCATGGGACAGGACGTCAGAAATGCCCCATCCATCTATATCGGCGACCACACTCTGGAAGTGGTTCAAGAGTTCACCTACCTAGGCTCAACTATCACCAGTAACCTGTCTCTCGATGCAGAAATCAACAAGCGCATGGGAAAAGCGTCCGCTGCTATGTCCAGACTGGCCAAGAGAGTGTGGGAAAATGGTGCACTGACACGGAACACAAAAGTCCGAGTGTTTCAAGCCTGTGTCCTCAGTACCTTGCTCTACGGCAATGAGGCCTGGACAATGTATGTCAGCCAAGAGTGATGTCTCAACTCATTCCATCTTCGCTGCCTCCAGAGAATCCTTGGCATCAGTTGGCAGGACCATATCTCCAACGCAGAAGTCCTCGAGGTGGCCAACATCCCCAGCATATACACCCTGCTAAGCCAGCAGCACTTGAGATGGCTTGGCCATGTGAGCCGCATGGAAGATGGCAGGATCCCCAAGGACGCTTTGGACAGCGAGCTCGTCACTGGTATCAGACCCACCGGCCGTCCATGTCTCCGCTTTAAAGACGTCTGCAAATAACAAGAACAAAGAACAAAGAACAGTACAGCACAGGAACAGGCCATTCGGCCCTCCAAGCCTGCGCCAATCTTGATGCCTGCCTAAACTAAAACCTTCTGCACCTCCGGGGCCCATATCCCTCTATTCCCATCCTATTCATGTATTTGTCAAGATGCCTCTTAAACGTCTCTATGGTACCTGCTTCCATCACCTCCCCCGGCAACAAGTTCCAGGCACTCACCACCCTCTGTGTATAGAACTTGCCTCGCACATCCCCTCTAAACTTTGCCCCTCTCACCTTAAACCTATGTCCCCTAGTAACTGACTCTTCCACCCTGGGAAAAAGCTTCTGACTATCCACTCTGTCCATACCGCTTATAACTTTGTAAACCTCTATCATGTCGCCCCTCCACCTCCGTCGTTCCAGTGAAAACAATCCGAGTATATCCAACCTCTTCTCATAGCTAATGCCCTCCAGACCAGGCAACATCCTGGTAAACCTCTTCTGTACCCTCTCCAAAGCCTCCATGTCCTTTTGGTAGTGTGGCGACCAGAATTGCACGCAATATTCTAAGTGTGGCCTAACTAAAGTTCTGTACAGCTGCAGCAGGACTTGCCTATTTTTATACTCTATGGCCCGACCGATGAAGGCAAGCATACCGTATGCCTTCTTGACTACCTTATCCACCTGCGTTGCCACTTTCAGTGACCTGTGGACCTGTACGCCCAGATCTCTCTGCCTGTCAATACTCCTAAGGGTTCTGCCATTTACTGTATACCTCCCACCTGCATTAGACCTTCCAAAATGCATTACCTCACATTTGTCCGAATTAAACTCCATCTGCCATTTCTCCTCCCAAGTCTCCAACCGATCTGTATCCTGCTGTATCCTCTGACAATCCTCATCACTATCCACAACTCCACCAACCTTTGTGTCGTCCGCAAACTTACTAATCAGAACAGCTACATTTTCCTCCAAATCATTTATATATACTACAAACAGCAAAGGTCCCAGCACTGATCCCTGCGGAACACCATTAGTCACATCCCTCCATTCAGAAAAGCACCTTTCCACTGCTACCCTCTGTCTTCTATGACCGAGCCAGTTCTGTATCCATCTTGCCAGCTCCCCTCTGATCCCATGTGACTTCACCTTTTGTATCAGTCTGCCATGAGGGACCTTGTCAAAGGCTTTACTGAAGCTCATATAGATAATATCCACTGCCCTTCCTTCATCAATCATCTTTGTCACTTCCTCAAAAAACTCAATCAAATTAGTGAGACACGACCTCCCCTTTACAGAACCATGCTGCCTCTCGCTAATAAATCCATTTGTTTCCAAATGGGAGCAAATCCTGTCCCGAGGAATCCTCTCTAATAATTTCCCTACCACTGACGTAAATCTCACCGGCCTATAATTTCCTGGATTATCCTTGCTACCCTTCTTAAACAAAGAAACATCCTCATTGGCTATTCTCCAGTCCTCTGGACCTCACCTGTAGCCAATGAGGATGCAAAGATTTCTGTCAAGGCCCCAGCAATTTCTTCCCTTGCCTCTCTCAGTATTCTGGGGTAGATCCCAACAGGCCCTGGGGACTTATATACCTTGATGCTTTGCAAGACACCCAACACCTCCTCTTTTTTGATAATGAGATGACTGAGACTATCTACACTCCCTTCCCTATGCTCATCATCCACCATGTCCTTCTCCTTGGTGAATACTGATGCAAAGTACTCATTTAGTACCTCGCCCATTTCCTCTGGCTCCACGCATAGATTCCCTTCTCTGTCCTTGAGTGGGTCAATCCTTTCCCTGGTTACCCTCTTGCTCTTTATATACGTATAAATAGCCTTGGGATTTTCCTTAATCCTGTTTGCCAATGACTTCTCATAACCCCTTTTAGCCCTCATGACTCCTTGCTTAAGTTCCTTCCTACTGTCTTTATATTCCTCAAGGGATTCGTCTGTTCCTCGCCTTCCAGCGCTTACGAATGCTTCCTTTTTCTTTTTGACGAAGTTCACAATATCCCGCGTTATCCAAGGTTCCCGAAACTTGCCAAACTTATCCTTCTTCCTCACAGGAACATGCTGGTCCTGGATGCTAATCAACTGACATTTGAAAAACTCCCACATGTTAGATGTTGATTTTCCCTCAAACAGCCGTCCCCAATCTAAATTCTTCAGTACCTGCCTAATATTGTTATAATTAGCCTTTCCCCAATTTAGCACCTTCACCCGAGGACTACTCTTATCCTTATCCACAAGTACCTTAAAACTTATGGAATTATGGTCACTGTTCCCGAAATGCTCCCCTACTGAAACTTCGACCACCTGGCCGGGCTCATTCCCCAATACCAGGTCCAGTACGGCCCCATCCCTAGTTGGCCTATCTACGTATTGTTTCAAGAAGCCCTCCTGGATGCTCCTGACAAATGCTGCCCCATCCAAGCCCCTAGCACTAAGTGAGTCCCAGTCAATATTGGGGAAGTTAAAATCACCCACCACTACAACCCTGTTACCTTTACATCTTTCCAAAATCTGTCTACATATCTGCTCCTCTACCTCCCGCTGGCTGTTGGGAGGCCTGTAGTAAACCCCCAACATCGTGACTGCACCCTTCCTATTCCTGAGCTCCACCCATATTGCCTCGCTGCATGACCCCTCCGAAGTGTCCTCCCACAGTACAGCTGTGATATTCTCCTTAACCAGTAATGCAACTCCCCTACCCCTTTTACATCCCCCTCTATCCCGCCTGAAGCTTCAAAATCCTGGAACATTTAGCTGCCAATCCTGTCCTTCCCTCAACCAAGTCTCTGTAATAGCAACAAAATGCGACATGAAGTCCTGTGACATTGACCACAAGTCATGGGAGTCAGTTGCCAGTGATCGTCAGAGCTGGTGGACAGCCATAAAGGCGGGGCTAAAGAGTGGCGAGTTGAAGAGACTTAGTAGTTGGCAGGAAAAAAGACAGAAGTGAAAAGAGAGAGCCAACTGTCTAACAGCCCTGACAACCAATTTTATCTGCAGCGCCTGTGGAAGAGTCTGTCACTCCAGAATTGGCCTTTATAGCCACTCCAGACACTGCTCCACAAAACACTGACCACCTCTAGGCGCTTACCCATTGTCTCTTGAGACAAGGAGGCCAAAGAAGAAGAAGATGGCATTAAAAACTGAGTTACACCTCGTTCAACAAGACATAACTTTTTCAAGGGTTTTTACAGAGAGACGAATAAGTGCAAGTTCTCATCAGTTCAGTGATTTCAGTGAGTACAGTAGTACTGTAGACTACTTTGGTCTACAGTAGTCAGCTCTTCAGTAAACTTAAAAAAAATTTAAAGTTTTTTAAAAAGGTGCCTTTTCACGTCCTTGCACCGCAAAAAAAAGTTTAACTTTAGCTCTTCCTCAAAGGACTGCAAATAAGTGCATTTAGCAGAACCTCACCATGGTGATTAATTCAATCTGAAGCTTTGGTGAGTTTGTGGGTGGTGCCAGCTTCTAGTGTGATGATGTTTAAAATCAGAGTCGAAGATTGCAAAAACGTGTTTTGCACTGGACTTAATTTGTGCTTTAAATTCATTGATCATTTGTGTTAGTTTGGGTGGTTTTGGGTGAATTGCAATGAAAATCAGAACTCCAGACTATTGGTTATGATATTGAACAGAGGAAATATCCACAAATGCTTTTATTGTGTTATTACTCATAGAAACCAGAGGAATTCACATCCCATGGTTACTTTTTACATGGTAAAGACACCAGGCATGAACTTTCGCACTATATCTCCAATTCACATGCTGTGATTTAAGCAGAATAGCTGTGGAAAACTCAGAAAAGCAGCATAAACACACTTTATGTCTTATTTTTCTGGGAATTCTGTCCCTCTTCCGTTGAAGTTATGGTGGATGAGCAAGAAATTCAGGGCCAGCAGCTTTTAATGATAGCTATAATTAAGAGTGTTCTGAGTCAGCACTTTCATCCCCCACCCAGCTTTTGCCTACAATACATGATCAGTTGAATAGGAAAGTACTGAAGCACAGATATCATAAGGAGAATTGGCATTTGTGTCAAACTTTTGGTTAATTGGTAATTAGCCTTTTTTTAAACTGAATTCTGGTGCCAAAAAAGTCCTGCTTTCATTATAGTAGCAGCCAGATAATATTACATACCGTCAGGTGCATCTGTATTACCCTGTTGCCCATGTCACTTGGAAAACTGTAGCACCTCCTCACCCCTAACTCAGCATACTTATCCAAGTCACACTGTGAAAGCAGATCTTAATACAGACCAGTAAACAACTCAGTCTATTGCTAAGACTGCACATAAATCAGAACAAGCAGACATTATAAATAATACAAAAAAAGGTCTACCAGTAATTGGATCTTGAGTTTCCAAGGATTCTCATAAACCAATTTGCTCCCACATTTTTGGACATTGTCAAAATATAGCAGAGTATAAGATTGTCCTCTATCACACTGAAAGCCACCTAATTAGTCTATAAATCTGACTAGATTATTGTTATAAAATGAAATTCTCCAATATATCAATTCAATTTATAGATATACAAACTATTTTACTAATGAACATATTAACAAACAATAAATTGTTGTAAGAAGCCAAGAAATCTTTCTAAAGGTACTGTTTGGCATTAAAGCAGTATGTTTTACCCTGTTGCACTAATTTCTCAGCACTCTTCCTACTTAGCACAGAATATTGCACCAAGTAATTTCTTCTTTATTTTTAGCCTGAAAACTGTAATGTCCACACAATGTTCAGACTTCAAAATTATAAGTGCAATTATTTCACAGCCCTTTGGGAAAAGACAAATCCTGAATAATTTTGAAGATAACTTTAATTAGAAGGCAGCAAGGTGGCAGAGTATATTGGAGCATTGCTGGACATGGATCTATGTCTGCAATCCGGCACACTGCTGGTTCCTAAGGTTGGACACACTATAGGAAAACATGTACCAGTAAGAGAGGGGAGAAATCAGTAGCTGCATCAACTAGCCACTCTGGTGCACCTCCTGATGGTTGGTTCAAACTCTTACTGTCACCGACCTGGCAGCTGGTCACCATATGTCTGCCTTCTTGTATGCAATCTATGTTCAGCCCAGGGCCCATTTTAACCCTGCCTGCCCAGCAGAAACCGGACAGTTAAAATCGTTGGTGGGACTTATATGCTGAGGTGGTGCCGTCTTCCCGCGGGTTCTGATTTTAACCTGCTCTTCTGATATGGCAAGAGATATACTTGCCGAAAGCTAGCAGTTTCCTCCTTTAAATGTGCAGATAGACTCCAGTGATGTAAGCAGGGCCGGACTGTAATTTTTGCTCGACACCTGCACAGGGAAGTCATTATGGCTTCCTTGCCAGGCCAACTAAGGGAGAAGAGGAGCCAGGGCCAGGAGAGGTTCAGAACTTTTCCTTCCCCAAAGAGTATTGGGCAAATATGTCAATTGCTAGCTTAAGACCTTCAGCCTACTTCTAGTCCTTTACCCCTGCACCCTAACAGGCAGCATCTGGTGACCTTTGCTGCATTAGTCAAATAGCTACTCACCTGTGTATCAAGAAGGTTAATGATGATCTGTTGAAGAGAATGAAACAGAAAATTGGGAGAGGCATATATCAAGCGGCCAATCCGATATTACCATAGATTAAAATTACCCCTGAACAGTGCCAGTGTGAATTGGTTGAGGGATGCAGTAGACATGAAAAAAGTGGGCAGGAATTGAAGTGGTGAAAGGGTGAGGTTTACTATTCTGAATTGGGGGGAAGGGTGGCAGCATGAATTGGAAAGTGGGGGAGCGGGTGGGCAGAAGAAGCGTGCCTCTGTGAAGTGAAAGTGGAAAGGGAGTAGAGTGCCTCCAAGTTACTGTGCGTTACGATCAGGTGAGAAGGGGTTGAAGGCCTGACCTCTTGTCCCTCTCTTCTTTGATGACAACAGGTTTATTTCTTTTTTAAAGTGGATATATTTGCCAATTCAGTGTGTGTTTAACTATTTACGTGCTATGATCATAAAAGAACCTTCAGACAGGTTTTCTTGAGTTTAACAAAGAAAGAGGTTAACTTTATTGTACATAAACCAATCCAAGTAAAATATTGAACTACGCTTCAACTTTCACACATGCACACACTTGAGATTCACACACACAAATAGGTTACAGAGTGGGGAAGGATAGATTGGTCGGAGCAATAAAAAGGGGTATACAGTCTGTGGATAAAAGCAAAATACTGCGGATGCTGGAAATCTGAAATAAAAACAAGAAATGCTGGAACCACTCAGCAGGTCTGGCAGCATCTGTGGAAAGAGAAGCAGAGTTAACGTTTCGGGTCAGTGACCCTTCTTTGGAACTAGCAAATATTAGAAATGTCAAAGGTTATAAGCAAGTGAGGCAGGGGTGGGGCAAGAGATCACAAAGGAGAAGGTGTAGATTGGACAAGGCCACATAGCTGACCAAAAGGTCATGGAGCAAAGGCAAACAATATGTTAATGGTGTCTTGAAAGACAAAGCATTAGTACAGATAGGGTCTGTGGAGTTTAGTGACTTGGCTAGCATCCGGCTTCCGGTTTGCAGATGTGGCCCACTGATCTGGTGATTCTCCTGGAGACAGCGATGCAGATGATTTCCTTCGCAGGGTCTCTGTCTGCAGCATTGATAGGCCTGGGTGGTTATACCCAGCAGGCAGGGTTCAAAGTTCTATTAGAGAGAGAGAGAGAGAGAGAGAGAGAGGAGGGACCCCACTTGGGTCTTCTCTTGTCAGTGTCTAGTTGCTTGTCCCGGTTGCTGCAGAGAAAACATCAGCTTAAACACACAGATGGTGGGCCTGTGACATGACCACCACCCAGTGATTCAACAATATGGCTCAGTGTGAATTCCCTCTTGCAGCTTAATCAGTTGATGTCTAGGAATTCCCTTCTCTCAACCAGGGTCCCATTGTTCAAGCTCATCTCCACCAGTTTTATGTCCCAAGTGATTGCCTTAATGTCTTGTTAATGGCAACAGGACAATTCCCCAGGTCATTGTTCTGGTGGGGACTGGGCGGGCAACTCGTATTCACCTTGATGCATTGGAATGTTGGGAATAGTGATGCAAATTGCAGTGACCAACTGCGCTGCTAGCAGTCACCTTTTATCTGCTCCTCTTTTCCTTTTTAAAAAAAAAAATTCAGGTTTCCAGCCAGTGGATTTAAAAATTCATCATTCGGCATAGCACGTTTTTGTGATGCTGCGAAAACTTACTAAAAATTTATGTTAAAACAATGTAACAATCAAGAAGATTTAGCAACAGGGGGTACCAAATACATATGCAGAATAGGCTGAAATTTCTTCCAAGGAAATGAGGGACAGTTCCTGCAATTATGCTGTAAACCTCCATAACACAGTGCTGGAATATTGAGTATCGCTGTGCTCCACTGCATTTTGTGTAAGTACATGTCATTGGCCTATATTTGAGGGTTGCTTTTGAATTAAAGAATGTTTGAGGCTCTGTCAGCTTTTACTGGTTTTCTCGGTTGACATGCATGAATCTTCATGATAGCTTAACAAAACAAAAATCCAGTTTATTACTATAAAATTCTGTGAACAGATTATAAAATGGTATTTCATATGGAGTCATATAAACAACTGAAAAAATTTTTTTAAATCACTACCATTCCTGAATTTCCCCTTTCCCACCAGCAAGTTCTATGTTGACAGAAAGGTTGGTAAATTCACTTGAAGAATCCCACTGTGGTGAGACATTAAGTAGATGGAAACACCACAGTAAATTAAAGGTTTATTGGTATAAAAATTACCCAGAAGCTTCCCCCCTCTCTAATTGTAATTCATAAATGGAAATTATGATGTCAAAGATACTGAATTCAGTGACTGAGCAGCCTACAAATGTACTTTTGTTATTTCTCAACGGCACAATAAAGTGACATGTCGTGTTGTGAAAATATCTCTGGAAGCAGTAAACTCACCAAGACAAAAAAAAACCCCACTGAAATAGCACTCGAGAGTTTAACAAAATGCAGTTGCAAGTCAAGTGAATTGCTCAAAACACAAGACAAGCTGTGGAAAGTATTTTCCCTTCATATTAAGCTTAAAAGCATCAGCTAGTTGTGCTCTTTTTCATTATGTTGTGACCATATAGAGAAAAGTCACAAAAGATCTATTTTAAAAAGAAGAATCCAAACCCAAGAATAGGTTGGGTGAGAATCTGTGAATGCGTTAACTTAGTTTCAGTAAAATATCAGTGACATAGGAAGAGCACATAGATAGTTTTACTGTCTATTTACAAAAACAACCATGATCTAATGATTTAGTGCCACACACTGGTTTGTTGAAAATCTGATAAGTGTTATTTAAATTATGGCAATAATTCAGTATTTGAAGTACGTCAAGTCATTTCTAAGATCAACATTTTCAATGGAAGCCAGAGTCTGATGAAAGGAATAATGCAATAACTATGAAAATATGATAAAAGAGAGCATCAAATATACAGGAATAAAAACAGAAAATGCTAGACGTACTGAACAGGTCTGGCAGCATCTGTAGAGAGAGAACTAGAGTTAACGTTTCAGGTTTGTGACCTTTCATCATCATTTCCAGCATCTGCAGTATTTTGCTTTCCTAAAATTGTGGGTAAAGTGGGTCATTTGGGTGGTCACAATAATACCCATGATGAGTTGGCATGAGTTACTGCAAGGCAAAAGTAAAGAACTCCCTGTAGGAGGTCTGTAAGTGGAAATGATGACAGATGACAGTCCTCTGGGAAGGTGTTATTCTTTTGAGGTTAGGTTAAGGTACTTTTATTCTGCATCTAGCTCATACTATATCTGATCTGTGAGAGTGAAATGTTGACACTGCAACACAGAAGTGGAAAAAAAATATTCTGCATTCTACACTGACATACCTTACCTTGACGAGTTTGTAACCAGTCAAGTGTGTTACAATCTGTTACAGAGGATAGTAAATTCCTCTGATGCTCACCAAACAAAATAACCTGCTATCCTGTGAGATTCCATCTTACTCCTCAATAACTTGTGGAATCAAAGTAGGCAGTTCCCATCAAGATATTAAACAAATGTCATTTGATTGGATTACTGCCATTCAAGCCAACTGCAAGTCACCAGCTATCTTCAATGTACTACATTGCTTTTCATTCTTTATTTCTCTCCATATAATGGACAGATACCCTATAGCATCCTTTAATTTAGATAAAGGGAAGCACTTATGAATTTCATAAAAAACAAAATGTACCTAATTTGGTGACAGTTAGCAATTACAGAAGGAACAGTAAACATGAATTATTGCCTACACAGTTCCAGAAAGGAGGCTAGTATATATTAGAAATTCATTATGATGTTTGACTACAATCTGATAAATCTGGTCTTGAAATCATGCTGTGGGATACTAACAGGCAAATGTGCAATGCATTGATTGGCAATTCTTCCCTCTGCTGTTTCAGCAGATATGTTAATCATTGAGATAAATAGATTAATGCCTGTGCTAAATGCCTGACAGAAATTTCAGAATATGTTAGCATTCCTATGCTCGTAACCCACAGTGTAATTTCAGGGCCATTTTTTATAAAGTCACAGGTTTTCATTAAAGTTAGTCAAATGTCAAGCAATATATAATACAAAGTTGCTCTTGCTGTTATTAACACATAGGGCAATGAACACTAAGGAGAAAAGGTACAACTCAGGGCCACAATTCCATAGGGCTTATTCGTCTGTAAAACATGAGATTTTTTTTAAACCTAATCCATCGTGTGGGAAACTAACAGCATCAGATCAGCCACTTGATTCACTCCCATCGATTTTACTTTCCATTGAAGTCAATGGAAACTACAAGCAATGGATGATCAAATTGGGTGTGGTATAAAACGAGTAGTTGATCTGATCCTATCAGCTTCCCATTTGCTGAGTTAGGTTAAAATTACCTGCAGACCACTAGATGTATTTCTCTAAATACTGCCCCTGTTTCTATTCCATGTGATAGAAATACACCATATTTTAAAGCTAACTTTCATTGCATTATATCTGTGGTGTACAAAATATGATTTGTCTTTATGCTGTGGATTAATTATATGTGTGGACTGAGTCACATCTAGAAAGAAAGAACCTATATTTATATAGTGCCTTTCATGACCTCAGTGCTTTACAACCAATGAAGCACTTTTGGAGGAAACCTAAATAAAAGTAAGTTAAACAAACAAAATGTTCATTTTCCTAGAAACGGAGTTCATTCCTGCTTAATAGCATAAAATAATGCATTGTACCTTTGTCCTATTAAATATTGTATTGTAACATTTCATAGGCCCATCATCATTTTCTCACAGCAACTAGGGAAGGTAATGAATGTGGCTTTTCCAGTGACACCCATGATCCCAAAAGCAACATTTTTAAAAGAAGAGAGGGAGGAGAGAGAATTCCTTTAGCAGAAGATTTTTTTATTATTCATTCTAAAATGAATTCGAGAAATCCCATTTAAAATTTTGCAGTCTGAAAAAAAGCGCAAAACTTCCTCAGCAGCAGAAGACCAGGGTACTCCACGGACACGGACAACAAATCCATCACTCTCTGAATTAGACATGACTTCTTTCAGGTGATACTTTTTTCCTTTTAAAAATCCGGAGAGAGATGGTTCAGAGTCTGAGGAAAGACAAACTTCGATCTATAAAACAAACGGCCACAACGCATTCACTGGAAAAACTGGCATTTCCCTAGTTGCCCAGATGTGTTGGCGGGGGCCTTCTTAAATGACTGGTAGTGGTTTAATACAATTGAGTGTCTTGCACTTCAGAGAGCAATTAAGAGTCAATCATATTGGTGTGGGACTGCAGTCACAGATAGGGCAGATGGGATCAGGACAACAAGTTTCTTTCCTAAAAGAACATTCAGAAACCAGTTGGGTGTTAACAACAAACTGACAACTTCATGGCCACTTTTACTGATACCAATCTTTTTATTTACAAACATTCATTCAACTGAATGTTTTGCCACAGGGAGTGGTTGAGATAGAGGCAATTGTATCTTTTAGTGGAAAAAATTATAAATATTTTAAGCAGAAGATACAAAGTGATGGGGACAGAACAAGTTGGTGACATCAGTATTGGATTTCTCTAGCAAAAAGCCAGCACAAACATGATAGACTGAATACCCTCCTCCTGTACTCTAAACTTCTTCGGCTTCAGAGACTCACTAGAGAGCTCACTTTGCATTACTATGTGTGAAACAAAAATGTTTCATGCTCAGGTGCCAGTAACTTTGCCAGAAGGCTAATGACAGTGTGCACGTCTACTAATTGCTTCAGCAAGGTATCACTAATGTAGTTTATTGATCTGAGTGATACACACACTACCTAAACAACCTTACAGCATTTATTACATGGATAAAAGCAACTGATCAGTCCGTTACTATTCATGCAATGTCCTCCTTTGAAAGAAGTCTATACAAGGTCTGATTCCAGTAGTTCCTCTGCTCTGCCAGTCACTAAATGTGCCATTGTATGATTTGGACTGCGAGCAGAGTTTTCAGCTTCTTTCTGGTATCTTTTATCTCAGCAACCTCTTATCATGGATGTCCTTTTGGACAGTTTCATTTGATTGGAAGAAGTGGAGCAAGAGCAGCAGCAGCAGCTTCAGCAACCAAGAGAGGCAGATGGGCCTCTTAGAAGATAACAAGTGAGGAGAACTACTTGTAAGATGCCATACCCAGCACAGAGAGCGTATAGACCCAGAATCCATTTCTCGGATGTATCTGACGAGCAGCGCACTTCTTGCACAGGTTGCACTTCTTTAGACTATGCTTTCTGCACAGAATTTGGGATATACAAAGATAAAAAGTTGAAGAAACCTAAACAAAGTTGGAGATCCTTCCTATCTTGAGGTGTTGGTATTGCATGAACATCCTCCAGCTTACAGGGGTCAGCACGAATACCTGCACTCGAAAATATTAACCCAAAAACTTTGATTTGTTGTGCATTAATCTCATATTTGTGGCTGTTAAGTACCAACCCTTCTTTGCGTGCTGCTTAGGAGATGTAGATATCTGTCATTCTCCTGTTTTGTCCTGCCCACTATGGCAATGTCATCCACTATGCATATGCATATGCAACCTGGTACTGTACAAGCAATACAATCCATATGTGCCTGAAAGAGATCTTGGCTAAATGATAGCCCAAAAGGAAGATGTTGAAAACAATATCGACCAAATGGAGTATGACAAATAGTCAGCTCTTGAGACTGCTCAGCCAAAGGTACTGACCAATAACTATTGTTTACATCTAATTTTGACAAAAATTTGGCTCCTACAAATTTCATGTTAAGTTATTCCAGTGTAGGAATCTTGTGTGGACAATGCTTGAACACTTTGTTCAATCTTCTTGGATCCAGACAGACTCATACATGATCTGTTGTCCTTGACTACACTCGTGATTGAGCTGCACCAATCCATGTGTTCTTGTACCTTTCTGATTATCTCATCCATTTCCATCTTGCCCAGTTTGACTTTCAACTTGAACTGAATGTGGATGCTGCAATTGCGTGGTGGTTCGATTAATCGTACGGCAACCTCCCTTAGATGTAAAGTTGCAGCTCTCTCGAAACTGCCAAGTCTATCAAAGCAATCTGAGTACTGTGCTGTTAGATCACTGGCTGAAGTGATGGGTGTATCTTCTGATGCTGGTTTGCCTTCTGGCACCTGGATGATTCCAAGTAATTTTCCCAAGGTTAGATATCGGCATACGGTAGACCTACAATCACTGGACCTTTTGTCTCTACAATGTAGAACGTTTGCGATGTCCAGGATAACTGATTATATTTACTGTCATGCTAGACCCCCACCTGCCAAGAATGAGGCACATTAATTTTGTCATGAACATTGATTTTAAACTGTTACTGGAGTGAGGGGAGGACTTGTTGAACAGATCGGTCGTGGCTGAAAGGTACATTTGCATATTGGCAGATGGTGTTTGGAAGGACAAAGCAGCCATTCTTTGACATTCAAATCACAATGGACTTTTGATCACCAGACATTCAAGGTAGGGGAGCTCGCATTCCAGGTTGACTGCTAAGATGGCCGAATACAGAAACGGACGTGGTCAAACCAGCTAGTCACATGACTAACCTGCTGGGCAACCTGAGATTTTGAATCGTATTGTTACGACCCAGGTGAGAAAGGGGTCCCTTTTAGCCTTCACCTGGTCTTTTTGTAACAGGGTTTAATTTTAAACACACTGTATTTTGAGCTCCCCCTTTGTGAATCCTTGTTCACCGCTTTCCAATTATAAGGCAAAGAAATGAGCACAAACAGGTCTTATCAGGTTTAAAGAAGAAAAGTGAAATTTATTAAAAACTTAAACTTTAACTCTAATTTGGTTAACACCTACATATTCATGCCGCACCCCATGCTAGCATGCATATGCAATACACACATGCAAATAGAGACAGAAAAGAGCAGAAGAAAAAATAGAGAGGTTTGAGGCAATATCAGAAGAGTTTCTTATTACTGTGCTTCGAGCTCACTGTAAAATCCTTGATTGTAGGTAGATCTTGTTTCACATCATCGGGGGAGTGGTTCACCCGGCCATTTTAATGAGGCGCCGCGTTTAAGATCACGGCGGTTCCGCGGAGTGAAAGCCATGCGTGCAGGCTGCCATCTTTTACAGCCGCCACCGTACTCGGCGGTAGCAACATAGAATCCAGCCCACCATGTTGATGAAGTAAAACAATTGGAAGCTTTCGCCACTATCAACATCATGTGCCCAAAGAAAGCTGGCAAACATGCACTCAGGGTCAAGATTGATACTGGCGCTAGTGCAAATATGCTACCAGTCCAAATCCTCAAAGATATGTACTGGAGTCCGTGGAAATCAATGATACAACCGACAACTGCCAAGTTATCCGTACACAACAGGTCACCCATCCCTTGCAGTGGCACATTAGCAATGCAACGTAGACGCGGCAAATCGGCATGGAAACCACAAACGTTCTACCTGGTAGACACGAGCGGACCAGCAGTGGCAGGACGGCCAGCATGTATGGAGCTCAATGTCATTACCATCCACTACAGAATTACCAAGGGGAAATCTCCAAGGACAGGAACCCGTTCACAGACTCTGGCCAGCATCAAATGGTTCTGTCTGGAAACCCAGCAACAGCACAACTATGCTGCGCCTTCACTTCTGCTCTCTAGAGAACCATCAGCACCACAATGAGCCAGAATGGACAGGTACCTCCATGAGGCCAAGTACTCTTCCGCCAACAAGTCCTCAACCTTCAGATGCAGAGGATGAGGAGAGGTGAAGGACATGCAATCGCCTGAAGAGAGAGAGGAAGAATGAGTTGAAGCATTGTCTATTGGCACTTCAAGATGAGGTGCGGGAACTTTCCAAGAAAGACAAGCCCCAAAAGTGGTCATCTTAAGAAAAGCAACAGAGTATGTTAGCAGGAAGAAGGCAGAACAACAGAAACTGAATGCAGAGAGGGAAAAACTTCAGAAAGAACAGCAACAGATGAGACGCAAATTCCCTGAGCAAGAATTATCAAACCACTGAGACTATATATGTACTTTAGAGCCTCTTGTAAAGTTCATAATCTGTATACCTGTGTAAATAATTTCAATGTTATCCAATTTTGTGTGTTTCTTACCTTTAGCATACGAGACCTATATTTGGAAAGAAGGGGGGATGTTGCGTGATTGCCTTTGAGAGTAATGTACCTTTAAGATCTACCTGATGCTATACCTCTCAGGGTGCAGTCATGTGACTCGGAGCCAGTGTCGCTCTGTAACACCAAGAGGCAAGTCCTGTAAATAGTTAGCTCTGTGCTGTATATAATAGTTAGCTGCAAATAAACCTGTTTGAGATCTTGAACCAACTGAACTCCACGCATCTCATTTATGTTGCATCTTCTTCTTTGGCCTCCTTGTCTCGGGAGACAATGGGTAAGTGCCTGGAGGTGGTCAGACATTGGTCAGACAACAGGCTCGGCTGTTGCATCAGACAACATAAAAAGGAACTCATTACATGATAGCAAGCTCCTCATTACAAGGCCAGTGTCTGAAAAGTTGCAGTATGCACCCTTTTCTCTGCACTTATTCATAAAGTGGTCAATGGTTTCATGGGGTTACTGACAGAATACCATAAACTCTAGTCTATGGATGTAAAAATTAGTTTGGACTCTTAAGTTTAGAGAGATACAGCACTGAAACAGGCCCTTCGACCCACCGAGTCTGTGCCGACCATCAACCACCCATTTATACTAATCCTACACTAATTCCATATTCCTACCACATCCCCACCTATCCCTGTATATTTCCCTACCACCTACTTATACTAGGGGCAATTTATAATGGCCAATTTACCTATCAACCTGCAAGTCTTTGGCATATGGGAGGAAACCGGAGCACCCGGAGGAAACCCACGCAGACACAGGGAGAACTTGCAAACTCCACACAGGCAGTACCCAGAATTGAACCCGGGTTGCTGGAGCTGTGAGGCTGCGGTGCTAACCACTGCGCCACTGTGCCGCCCTGATCTTATAGAGTTGTCCAGATATTCCTGGAACCCTTTGGTCCTCTTTTGTGAGCCAAGATGTATTTAGTCGATGTAGGCCTTCATTTCCAATCACAATACAGATTTTGATAGCCTGCTTATCTGGCTCAGAGACTCTCAGGTCAACGAACCAAAGCTCTGTTCTTTGTTTGAATAGCCTGAACTCCGATAATAAATCAGCCGCTTTCCAATTGATGCTCGGAAAACTTGCAGTCATTTTTCTGGTTTTTCAGGACTTTCCTGCTTCTTTCTGTGTTTTAAAATTATGTCCCTGTCATTTTGCTGCTCAGGGCCTGAACACGACAGTCACTGTAGAAACTCCAGTTCCTAAGCTTGTCACAGTTTGTTCTATTGCTGAAGCACTAGTTAAAATAGGTGGTCTTGTTGTTGCTTTCGCACACTTTTTCCTGACTGCCCACAAAGCTCGGCTGTGACAGGGATGCACCACAATGTTTGCACAGTCTGCAATGGCAACGCAGACTTTTCCAGACTTTTACTTTCATTTTTGCCGTTAACTTTCACAACCTTTCTCGGCCTGATTTCAATGGTGGTTCCAATTTCCCTTGCTCACGAACTATCTAGCTTTCCATGTCCCTGTAACTCGCTTTCCTTAGCTGAGCGCTATCCGGTGCTATACTTTTCTACGGCTGTTCCAATTTTTAAAACTTACAGAACTCACTGTGTTGCAATCTTTTGTTTTTACACCACACATTCTTTGTCGACTGAGCGGTTTTGATTCCGATGTTCATTATTGCTTGCCAGTTGCTTCCAAGTTTCTCCACTATCAATGGTTCCACACTACGCATGGTGAACTTAGATTTTGAGAATCTTTGAGTCTTAAGCTCTTCAAATCTTCACCGCCGTTGGCTGATGTTGCATTTGGTGGACTCTAAAATGAAATAAAAATCTCCCCCGCTGCCGCCAGATTGTGTTTTCTTTTCCTTGTGCTTACTGAGACTTTGGACATCAAAGGACTAACCACGCATCAGGAGTCAGTTAACACTTAAATTGTGGGTTCCTTTATTGAGGGTAGTAGCATGGTATTACATTGCAAGAGAACATCTGTACATGTCTGGTCTGTTTGGTGATCAGCAGCAGACTGAGGGCGAGACTAAGTCACATGGTATGATACATCATTTCCTCTCTAGCAAGGTGTACTGAAAATGTAACCACACCCACTTAAAGACGTACTACAACAGAAAGCTCTCTCCATATAATAAAAGCAAAATACTGCAGATGCTGGAAATCTGAAATAAAAACAAGAAATGCTGGAAATACTCAGCAAGTCTGGCATCATCTGTGGAGAGAGAAGCAGAGTTAATGCTTCAGGTCAGTGACCCAGTGAAATCTCTCTCCAACTGCTGTGTGTTAAAGATATCCAATAGAAGACCAGGCTTTTGAGCGAGGTATTGTATTTTATTATTGCATTAAAAGACATTTCAGTGGGTAAAATTTGACCATGATACTGTGAAATATATATTTTTAATCTTTTTAAATTTTTCTGAAGGTCTTATTTTCCACACCAAAAATTTCAGTTGAGAAAAATGGCAGACTAATTTTATTTTAAATATCATTTTGAGTGATTTGTTTATCAACAAATTGTGGTAACAATGATTTACAGAGGAAATGTTTAGATCTTTAGATATGATTATCCTAATTATAATGGTTATTTTGTGATTGTCAATGTTGAATGACAACATAAAATGAATGGCTCAAAATTATGAGACAGAAAGTAAGATCTGTGCCATATGCAGGATTTTCAAATATAGGCAAATGCATAAAACTACAAAACAAATGTAGGTTTATCTGAATTTCTGCAGATTAAACAATAAGTGCAATGCTTGACCTATGGGCTGGATTTGAAGAGCCCACCGCCGCTCTTGACTGCGGGCCAATAAAATGGCAGTTGCATGTACGGGCTGCATGGCATAGAGTCGCCATGATCTCCCACCTGGCGGTTCATTTAAATAGCCGGGGTACCACCCACCACCACCCCCCCTGCCCCACCCCAGTCATGTGAAGGAGGTGGGCTGTCCAACACCGGCAATGGCACAGCTGCCTGTGTGCAGGCGCTGGCACCATTTTAAAAGGGCAGCCAGCCCTGCTGGCAAATTTAAATTTTTAAAGACACCTCCCCCCAAAATGTACCAAATAAAATGATAATGCCCCTTTCCCCCCCCCATTAACAATTACATTAAGTATTTGCCCTTCCCCTCCCCCCCAAAACACCTACTTTTGAAACCTGACCTTCCCACCCAGACTGTACAAAGTTTAAAGTTCACTCCTTCCAACCATCCCCTACACTCATTACGTTTATTTGACCCCCATTACCCCCACCCCCCAGCACTAAAAATCTTTACTCCTCCCGCCCCCACTTCCCACCAGTGTCACGCCTGCTTTCCCCAGATGGGGAAGTGAAGGCACAGAATTGCCGGCTGCCGCACTGAAGATCGTTGCAGGTCCGGAGAATTAAAGGTAAGTTTATGTGAATGTATTCATTTATTGATTTAAATGTGTAGATGCAGGTCCCATCGCCCAGCAGCGGGGGGGAGGGGGCTGCCACAGAGCCTCGCCACCGCAGGGAGGATCGAGCCAGGCCCTCTCGGCGTTGAGCTCCGTGGTGGGCTTCTGCCAGAATGATCTTCTGACCCCCCTGCCATAGAGCTGGACATCGGGGGCTTGGTAAATTCCAGCCCTATGTGTGTACTCATGATAAGTTTTCATTCTCGGGTATATGTTACAGTATCTGCCCAAAATGGTGCAACAGTAGGTTGACTCCTTCCATTGCTTCAATGCTTAGACTTCCATAATCAAATCCTCCTAGGGGTTAGTGGATGCTGTTTCCCCTCACCATATCCAATTCATTGTGTTTTTTTCCCCTATTGAATACCAGTGTCTCCCTTGATGGGCAGAAGAACCAGCATTTATTCTGTATGCACAATGCCATGCCCATACATTTCTTCAGGCTTGTGCCTGTATCAGCATGTCTGCTCCTATACACTTACTTTACCACACTCATTGGCACCTTGATCCTACTTAGTCCTCTCTATTAGTTGATTGTTCTGTATTCTGAATGTCATGAATGTGTCTTCCCTCTTTAAACCAATGGTAAAGATTTATATTGGTGCTTTTTTATGTCAACAAACATTTTCCTCCCTTAAATCTAGGCACACTGGGATTTCAATGCAACATCCAGACAGCAGTGATGGCTGCCAATCCCTGTTTTGTGTGCTGTGCTGTTATCTTGATGGTTACTCCAGAAATGTCTGCTTTTTGCTACATTACCAAGGCTACAAGAGCCCACATGGGGTCCATTGGTGAAAGTGCACTTTGCATTGTTGCTTAGCAGCTGCCATTGCCAACAGGGATTGTTCACTTATGAACCATTGCGACTTTCAACCCATAAATATCTGATAGCAGCCTGATAGCTGCTTTAACAGTTCTTCAGGGGGCTTTGATGCAGCAGTGCTCACATTGGCTCCTGAAAAACTTGTAACCAGTAACAGGACAGATTGTGCTTTAAACAACACCAGCACAATGGGAATCGGCTGTAACTTTGTAACTATAAAAACCAATTACATTTACCTTAGAGTAAGCATATGTTTCACAACCTTACCTGCCCGATGGGAAACTGAGACAATCAGTTCAGCCATCTGATTTTACTGTAAAATCAGGCAGCGTGTAAATGGGTGACAGATCTGAACCTGTCAATTTCTCACCAGGTAAGTTAAATTAAAATGATCCCCCCCACCCCCACCCCAGTTACTTCTAGGATTTAGTCTCTTGTTACAACCGAGGACAGAGGAGTGCACTATCTTTCTCTAGTTCCACTTCTTCACGGGTCACAACATATATTTAAATGTTTTACCCAGTTACCGATATGGCCAATTATCTATTCTAGTTTCAGAATAAAAATCCACCAACCAGGTTTCCTTATTAAACAACAAAATTATTAATTTATGATAAAACAAAAGTCATTCAATAAAGATACAAATCTTATTAACGCACAGGTTGAAATATGAAAGTATAAATATATTCCCTTCTAAATAACCCCAACACACACACACACACACACACACAGAAAAAATAAAGAAGCTTTCTCTGCAGAGATCAACTTAACAAAAACAGAAATACTTTGGCCAAATACTTGTTAATTCTTGAAGAAAATTGTTAAGATATGGAGTGTTCCAGTTGGTCTGCCGTTCAGATACACGTAAACAGGTGTAACTAGACAAATGCAGTTGTCACTGGGATCTTTTCAGAAGAGGTTCATTCAGGAGATGTCAAGAGAAAGTCTTGCAAAAGCTTCTCAGGATAAATGCTGCATCAGTTTCTCCAGTTCTCACGCTGGATTTGCAGAGTTTCTCAAAGAGGTTGAACAGGATGAGCTGGTGGTCTCTCTCTCTTCGCAGGCTTACACCCCAACTGTCCATTCCAACAGTTCAAAAGTGAAAACAACTCTTGACCACCATAAATCTAGACATGTCACATCTCTGTAAACAGCTCCGATAGTCAGCAAGGCTCCTGCTGTTTACTTAGCTTAAGACATGTGACTTCCAAGAAGCATTTGTTTTTAAACAAAGTCCCAAGTGTCCTTCCAGTGACCCTTTTTAGAAAAAAAAATAAGTCCAGTATCTCTTCAAATATTCTCCACAGTCTTTTACACACACGTCCTCAAAAAATATTAACAATGGAAGCATGTTCATGACACTCTAAAAGGTAGCACTTATTTCATTGTTGTTAGTTACATTTCTCAGGCAGATTAATAAGTCATTTTAGATACTCTGATGTATATTAGCAGTCAAGATTAAAGCATATTCTATTCAGAATCTCTATTTTTTATATACCTTAGAATCTTCATTTTGTTTACATCTTTAAAACCAACCTTATCTGACAAGTCTCTCAAAAGATGAAATACTCTAAACCAATAAAATTGTAATTAGTAACGCAGGCAAGTTCCCCTCCAAGCCACACACTATACTGACTTGGAACTATATTGCCATTCCTTCACTGTCACTGGGTCAAGATCCTGGAGCTCCCCTCCTAACAGGACTACATCCCAAGGACTGCAGCAATTCAAGAAGGAGGCTCACTACCACCTTCTCAAGGGCAATTAGGGTAGGCAATAAATTCTGGCCTAGTCAGCGACATGCACACCCACGAATTAATAAAAAAAGTCAGCCTGGGGAAACAGAATCAACAATTCCTTCTTGTAAGTCAATTAAAAAGTAAATGAGACGCTCAATGAAATTAATAATATCATAACATGCAATTAAAATGATACCGCAATTTCTGCAAATATCTGGAAAGGTTAGCAGAATTGCATAGTATTGGAAATTGCGAGGGTTTAAGAATTTGAAAACACTTATCTAACCACCTGGATAACGTGGAAGAGTGAGTCACATCCCAGTCATGTCACTTGTTAGTACAATTCAAGCACTCCTTCCAATTATTGTGAAGATGTCAATTCCAGGCAATTAGCACTTAAATTGGAATATCCCATAAAGTAAGAATATCAGAAATGTGAGTGGAATACTAAATTTAGAATTCCATCTTAAGTAGCACATCCGCCAATTTAAATTCAAACACTTTCTGGAATCTGGTTTGTTTACAATTGCCAGCATAGCCTAGATGCCAATCTGTCTGTAGTTATTTATATACTTCTTAACCATCTTGACACACAAAGGATACATTATAGAGTTTGCATATGTCCCTCATCAGTAAGCTGACTTGATAAATCATGCATGAGGAAGATGCAAATACACTACAATTAGTGATATGATTGGAATATAAACCATAATCTTCATAGAAGATTGCACCCCAATTCAATCATTAACCCATAAAGCAGGTGCTAAAGATATGAAAGACACAGGGTTAACAGTACACTATAGTCCAGAAATCAGCTGATTATGGGAAGACAGCATGCAATTCTGGCAGAAGGGCTGTAATGCTTGGCGGTATTTGGATCTTCCAGGCTTTCACTCCTCAAAGTCCCCAAGAAACTGCACTCCAAGGTGACAAGCACACTCCTTACTTGTTTAATGTGGATCCAGCATGATTCTGACTTTCCTGAGAAATCCACGTAAAGCACCCAAAGAATTCCTGGCATTCTTCTTTGGTCTGATACAAACCTTGTTCTCCACACACCCTCCCCACCTCTGCTCCCATTTGAAACATGAGAGTCCCACTTTAAGTTTCACTGCCTTCATGGGACAGACGCCCCTGATGCATTGCTGTCGGTGTAGGCCCTCGCCCCTGATGTGAATAATGACCCTGTCCCTGGGATTTAGGATGGGATCAGTGGAAAGCCAAAGGAACAGATAGAAGTAATTTTTCTATGGTTCTATTTTTTCTATGATTCTAAGTCCTGCCCTGCCATACTTCCACCAGCACAACAGCACCACAGCAATCTTTCCCTTATATTCAGTCCTGACTTTGTCCAAGTGCAACTGTAGCAGTAGCAATTAGTCTGTTGATGCCTAATGTGGATTTCAAAGCATTTAATACTGAACAAATATTTTCAAAATAAAAAATAAGTTTTATTAGTAGAATGTGATATGATAATGTCACCTCCTTGAAATACTATCAAAGATAAGGCTGATGCATTTGCAACAATCTTCAGCCAGAAGTGCCGAGTTGATGATCCATCTCGGCCTCCTCCTGAAGTCCCCAGCATCACAGAAGCCAGTCTTCAGCCAATTCGATTCACTCCACATGATATCAAGAAGCGACTGAAGGCACTGGATACTGCAAATGCTATGTGCCCTGGCAATATTCCGGCAATAGTACCGAAGACCTGTGCTCCAGAACTTGCTGCGCCCCTTGCCAAGCTGTTCCAGTACAGCTACAACACTGGCATCTACCCGGAAATGTGGAAAATTGCCCAGGTACGTCATGTACACAAAAAGCAAGACAAGTCAAACCTGACCAATTACCCTCCCATCATTCCATTCTCAATCATCTGTAAAGTGATGGAAGATGTCATCGACAGTGCTATCAAGTGGCACTTGCTTAGCAATAACCTGCTCAGTGACGCTCAGTTTGGGTTCTGCCAGGACCACTCAGCTCCTGCCCTCATTACAGCCTTGGTTCAAACATGGACAAAAGAGCTGAATTCAAGAAGTGAGGTGAGAGTGACTGCCCTTGACATCAAGGCAGCATTTGACCGAGTATGGCATCAGGGAGCCCAAGCGAAACTGAAGTCAATGGGAATCTGGAGGAAAACTCTCCACTGGTTAGAGTCATACCTAGCACAAAGGAAGATGGTTATGGTTGTTGGAGGTCAATCATCTCAGCTCCAGGACATCACTGCAAGAGTTCCTTAGAGTAGTGTCCTAGGCCCAACCATCTTCAGCTGCTTCATCAATGACCTTCCTTCAATCAAAATGTTCGAAGTCGAGATGTTCGCTGATGATTGCGCAATGTTCAGCATCATTCACGACTCCTCAGATACTGAAGCAATCGATGTAGAAATGCAGCAAGACCTGGACAATATCAAGGCTTGGGCAAGTAAGTGGCAAGTAACTTTCACGCCACACAAGTGCCAGGCAATGACCATCTCCAACAAGAGAGAATCTAACCATCTCCCCTTGACATTCAATGGCATCACAATCACTGAATCCCCCACTATCAACATCCTGGGGGTGACCACTGACCAGAAACAGAACTAGAGTAGCCATATAAATACCGTGGTTACAAGAGCAGGTCAGAGGCTAGAAATCTTGCGGCGAGTAACTCACCTCCTGACTCCCCAAAGCCTGTCCACCATCTACAAGGCACAAGTCAGGAGTGTGATGGAATACTCTCCACTTGCCTGGATGGGTGCAGCTCCAACAACACTCAAGAAGTATGACACCATCCAGGACAAAGCAGCCCGCTTGATTAGCACCCCATCCATGAACATTCACACCCTTCACCACCGATGCTCAGTGGCAGCAGTGTGTACCATCTACAAGATGCACTGCAGCAATGCTCCAAGGCTCCTTCAACAGCACCTTCCAAACCTGCAACCTCTACCACCTAGAAGGACAAGAGCAGCAAATGCATGGGAACACCACCATCTGCGTTCCCCTCCAAGTCACACACTATCTTGACTTGGAACTATATCGCCGTTCCTTCACTGTCCTGGAACTCCCTTCCTAACAGCACTGTGGGTGTACCTTCCCCACATGGACTGCAGCAGCTCAAGAAGGCAGCTCATAACCACCTTCTCATGGCCAATTAGGGATGGGCAATAAATGCTGGCCTAGCCAATGATGCCCACATCCCATGAATGAATTTTAAAAACATTATTGAAGTTACCTCATGTATTTGAAAGGCAAAACATTAATTTAAATTTAGAAACAAAAACAAGAAATGCTGGATTCACTCAGCAGGTCTGGCAGCATCTGTGGAAAGAGAAGCAGAGTTAACGTTTCGGGTCAGTGACCCTTCTTCGGAACAAGGGTCACTGACCCGAAACGTTAACTCTGCTTCTCTTTCCACAGATGCTGCCAGACCTGCTGAGTGAATCCAGCATTTCTTGTTTTTGTTTCAGATTTCCAGCATCCGCAGTATTTTGCTTTTATTTAAATTTAGAGACTGTTTCATGCTGAGTGGACTGCAGATAAACAGGAATTTATATTACTGTCTAATAAACCCCTCGTTAGCGTAGAAAAATCTGATTATAAAATGAGAAACATAGATATAGAGAATGGTCAAACACTCTGCAGAACTTTGACTCCCCTTTAGGACTATGGAAAAGTTCTTTGAAAAGCATGTCACTGAGTTTTGAATAATGTGGGTTGTTAAGGGGACCTGATCTGCTTGCTGTGTGTAATTGTTTTCCCCTTTGTCACCTCATAAATGACCCATACACAATTTGCTATCTGTATCATTTCCTGTTATCACTTAACAAATTTTAGTTCAGCTGTGTTTTGAATGGACACACAAATCACTTTTTAAAGTTGTAATTAACAAATCCTGCTGGATCAAACAATCAGACGTTCCGCAGCACAAAGCATCGGATTCAGAGAGTATGGGCAGGAATTATAAGATTGTGTTTTCAAAAGCACAATGTTGGGTTCAAGGATAGATGTACACTCAAACACAAAACACCAGATTGAAGTGTATATTATGTGATATTGTGTTTTATATGTTTTGATATTCATATTGCATTATTTATCCATAACTCAAGAAACATTCAGAATTTATATGAAAAAATAAAAGCAACAGCACTCAGAAGGTAAGAAGAAAAACTCAACAGAATCTACTTCTAAACACAGATTACACTGAAAATATTCCACTTTTCCTCCTATGTCTGTCTTGAGTAACTACTCCCCTATAGTTACCCACACTTTATTATTGCTCTCCAGCTTTCCATTAAGCCTAGCAATCATATACCTGTAAGTACTGATTCTTGGTGTCATAACCCTGGAGTTATCTAACATAATCACAGCTTGGGACATGTAGTGACATGAAATGCTTTTGTAAGTTATCAAAAAACAAGTATTAATAAAAGCTGGTTGTGAAAAACCTATTAGAAAACAGTAACCTTATAGTGTAGCAAACTCTGGGGTGAATGAGATGTGAACCTTAATTCTCCTCTGTAAAAAGCCACGAAAATAACCCCAGAGAACATAACCAATTTAGGATTGAATGTGGATGCTGTTTCATGTTTTACTATGTGAATGGTAGGACATGGGTTCAAACTACAAGGTTCTTTGCCTTTCCTATGCTGTTGGAGGGAAGTGGCAAGTGAAAGCAACCAGCTTCTGTATGAGGAAGTCATTAGGCCAAGTTACCCCACTCTAGTCTCATGCAGATTTTAATGGCTATTACAAATTCCATGGGTTTACAGTCTTTACAGTCTTAGCATCAATAGTCACTCTTGTAAGTGAGTGTTGTGCACCCTACCATCAAGAGTGCACTTCTACTATCAAATACCTAGTGCCCCAGGGATGGTAACTACCCAGCGATTATACCTATAGACCTATTGATGCATGTACTGGGTATTGCGAACCTGCATGTGCTACCATGTGTGTTCTGCCATCTTTACAGAAAGTGGACTGAAAGCACTATAATAAGACAAGGCATAAATACAAAACGTTACAGACAACAAAAGACTGACTGATCCATCCAGCCTGTCCCATGTAAATATGATGTCTTGTGCATCACAATATATACACTCAACCAGAAGCAATGTAACCTCCCAGGACAGGTGAAAAACTAGATTCGAAACCAAGGCTAATTAAGGGGAATAAATCTGGAAAATTCCTTTCTGGTGTGTAAATCAACAAACTGGGTTATTTTACAGAGAATGCATGAATGAACAGAACATAGCTTTCCACTGAGAAATATCTAATTAGGAACACTTCTCATATCGTAAAATAACAAACCACACATCCTCCCACCGTTCTGGGTGGAAACACTCTTTTCAATCTAACTGTCCCTAAGCTATTGGGTACTGTCTGAGTTACATGCTGTTTGGGTTCACTCTGCCATACTGGAGCCTTCGTGTTTCTGTCTGATTCATGCTCACTAGTGAAAAAAATAATAAAACAAAGCCAGTCATCTGGCCTCCTCCCTCAACCCTATGGAGGAAAATTTCCCTTCATTTTTAACTGTTCACACAGTTTCTCTAGGATTCTGCCAATGTTATGGCAGGAAATCGGGAGAATCTCTGGTGAAATCGCAGGTAAATGTGTCAAGTATTTGTCCACTGAGCTGTCAAAGTTAACACCCTGAGTGAACAATTGCCCCCAAATACCTGGTTTGACCTAGCTCTATGCTAGGCACAATGAATGAGAACCATTCCGTCACAATGGCAAGCAATACCTTGGAATCAACTTTAACAATGTGCATGCAACATGAAGAAATAATTTGTCTATGGTAACTGGCATGTCTGGTATCCCCACTCAGGAACCAGCCTAATCAACATTGTAAACACCTACTGTATCTCGGATTTAACCCTTTGTAAGCTGAACTGGATCATATATCAATAATGTAACATAAGCTAAAACAAAATCCATTCTAAACTCCTAAAATATTACAATGGCTGACATTATTTTAAAAATGTAGAGGGGTGGGGGTAGGGTGATTTGTTGCATCTCTAGAATACCATTGCTATTATTACTACTGCAACACCAACTTTGCATTAATACTTGCTTTAAAGTAGAAAACCATCCCAAAGCACTTCACTGATAATCAAACAGGAAGAGGAATGTAAGTTTAAGTGCTTTATGGGAAAGGCAACAGCAACGAATGATGTAAAATTTTCTGCCACACAGGCTCGACTAGCATCTCCATCCCCCTGCTGGCAGTGCCACCGGCTGCTCATTCCCCATCCCATCACATGTAAATTGTCAGAGAGTTTAGACACAGTACTTCAGTGGATTACTCTTATTCCACCCTGGTTACCACCACTTCCTGAGGCTGATGCCCAGGAAGTGGCCATAGGCTGCCCCAGTCACTGTGCAGGTCCCAGTCTCTGCCAAGGCTTGTAAGGCTGCAGCTCTTACCACTCTCAAAGTGCTTCTGCAGCTTTCCATATGTTCCCACCTCTTGTGGTATTATGTCAGTGGTCCCTCTTGGTAGCAGGAAACCCACCAGGAGCCCACTTTTGCATCAATTATGAACCCTGACCTAAGAGAGTGGGTTTGGTTTTGGCATGGAATTGGAGGGGAGGCAGAATCCATGTCCTATCAGAACTCCCTCCCAAAGAGGATAATCCTGGTCAATAGTCTTTGTACCAATAGTACAACTATTATGTTTAGATTAATGAAACAAGTGTGTTATGAATAAAATTCAACTTTGGCAGGGCGTGCAAAATCTGTGGTAGCGAATTGGCTCCTTCACCCTGCCTGATTTTCGGTGCACTATGCCATTTCAGTGCCCGGACAAATATGCATTGGAATATCAAGGCCATTATCAGGTCTACCAAAAAAGTGGGAAAGATAAAGTTAATTGCATGTTAGTTATCAGGCAGCAATTGGGTTTAACACCCCATTGCCTTTCTGGATACACTGGATAATCTTGCTCATACAGTTTAACAGCAGACTTCACAATTGTTAGAGGGGTACAGATGAGGGGGATGCTTCCGAAGGCTTCAGAAAACATGCTTGAGAAGCAATTTACAGTTACTCCTATAGTACGATGCTCCCTCATGTTATATTGGCATATTGGCAGTCATTATTGTACCACTTTTCCCAAAATGATTTTGAGCACGTGTGATGTTGAAGTCAAGTTCAGTACATGAAAATATTGGTACACCTGACATCACAACACTCATTGGAATGGCTTTTAGACAAGCTGTCAAACATATAATAAAATAATAGATGATGGCAAGTGTTGTATAGATTTTAACTTAACTTATGAAACAGACCTAAATAATTCACTCATGCCTGTGGTATTAAAAAAAATCAATAACAAACATGCTGTAGTTTATTCTCAGGTATGTAACATAAAATGAACATCCCATGCAGCATACAAATATCACTGGACTACCCTTATTGGAAAGTGTTTTACATACACCAGACAGTTTAACCTGTCAGGGCTTCTCTCCTCCTGTGTTTGGGATCAGTTCGCACTAAGTTCACAACCCATGAGAGAGGGAAGGCAGGCAACAATTTTCTTAAACAGTGCTCATTTAACCAATCAGGAAGAGATGGGCAAAAGCAGCCCAGGCTGATTCACCTGGTAATTTTCCTTCCCTGTGGGAGAAGTGTTGGATTTGCAGATACATTTCATCCCCGATAGAGTCAAGACAAGAAACTTTTCATGTCGGTAATTGCGTAGAAACACAATTGTGGTTAGAAGTTTATAAGTATTCCAAATGGAAAAACAGCAAATATACTCACTCGATCACATGCATGGAAGCCACATGGATCTCTTAAATCTCAAGACAGTCCAATAAAATTTGCAGCAACACCATTGTACAAAAATCCATAATGTCAACAAATCCAGAAGTCATTCTAAAAGTTACAACATGAATGCCTCCAGGTATTCCTCTGAACATTCCATCATATGCCATGATGTTACCACCATCACAACACAACCAGCAATTAATGATGTAGAGGCCCTACACTTCAGCCTGACACTTCATAATGCTCTCATTTATCAGTGCTTTGTACAAAGAAGACACAACAATAACATTATGCGTGGATTTAGCAGAATTTGTGTTGCATTAATGATTAACAGTATACTGGATGGTAACGCTTTTTTGTTGCATTTGTGAGGGTAGTTAACACAGCTCAGTAGTGACATTAAGTAATGATAAAAGGAAATCCGGTGAAATCTAAATGCAGAGGTGATTTCTCATAAAGTGTCTGACTGGAAATTTTAACTTACGTTTCAGATACTGTGTGGCTTGCTGTGAATTTTCAAGATTTTCTGTTTTTGTTGCACAATATTGTTTGTTATAATTTAAGGCTTTCTTATGCTTTTGTAAAGCACATTAATCTTCTTGAATATTTCTTTTGTGTATCCTACATACAACGCACCCATACCTCTAATATTTGGTTGGGATTTTGAAAGTAAAAGTGAATATCTTTCCATTGTTGTGCTCTAAGCAGCAATTGGCATACGACACCAAACTCTTTAAATGTAAATCTTCACATGTCCATCGTTTTGTACAGCAAGCATAGTAAGAAGGACTGAAACAATAGCTTGAGTCGTGGACTGCAGTTTGATTCTCTTACATTATACATTCAACTGGGTGAATCAGTCGTGTCAAACCTGAGTAAATAATTCCTGTTTATGACTTTTCTTCAGTAAAGGAGTGATGGGGTATGAGAAGGATTTGGTAAAACTCATCATACTTGGTAACTTAACATCCAGGAGGAATAAAAACCCTTAATCCAATCTATCGAGCTGGATTGAAAACCAAATCCCAAAGGTGAGTAACTATTTAAAATTCTGTTCTGCACTATTTAACTGATTTACAGCAGTACTCAGAGCTAAATAGTGCAACTCTAAATTAATTGACTATCCTGGAATGTTACACATTTACAGTACAAGACACGCAGTTAGGTTATAATTAGTTACTTAACATAAATTACGACTGAAAATGCTTATTATAATGTTTTCACAGAATCTATTTGATCTGATACTTGTAAAATATTTAGATGGAAGTTCATTTTGCGGAACTGTTTACTGCTGAGCAGCCTGTGCTTCAGGCGACTGACAACCATCATCAATGCAAGGCTTACCACATATACTGAGATGTCTATAGTGGAAATGTCACTAAATATTTAACTATTCCTCTGTGAAAAAGCAGGACTTCAATTGACTGTAATTAATGGTAGTTGTGCCTTGGATTTAATGTTAAACTAATTGGAAAAGCTGAAAAAGTCTAGTTCGTGCTGTAATAAAAACAAGAAACGCTGGAAATACTCAGCATGCCTGGCAGCATCTGTGGAGACAGAAGCAGAGTTAACGTTTCAGGTCAGTGACCCTTCTTCAGAACTGGCAGATATAAGAAATGTAAAAGATTTTAAACAAGAAAAGCGGGGGTGGGGCAAGAGATAACAAAAGAGAAGGTGTTGATAGGACAAGGTCACAGAATAGCTGACCAGAAGGTCATGGAGCAAAGGCAAACAATATGTTAATGGTGTGCTGAAAGACAAAGCATTAGTACAGATAGGGTGTTAATGGACTGAAAACTGAACAGCCATAAGCACAAACATGAAAAAGAAACATAGTGGGTAGGCACAGTAGAAACAAACTGAACAAACTAAAATAAAATAAACACAAAAAGAAAAAAGAGCTAAAATAATTGTAAAATGGGGGACCCGTCATGCTCTGAAATTATTGAACTTAATGTTCAGTCCGGCAGGCTGTAGTGTGCCTAATCGGTAAATGAGATGCTGTTCCTCGAGCTTGTGTTGATATTCACTGGAACACTGCAGCAAACCCAGGACAGAGATGTGAGCATGAGAGCGGGGGTGGGGGGGGGTGTTGAAATGGCCAACAACCGGAAGCTCGGGGTCATGCTTTCAGACTGAGCGGAGGTGTCCTGTAAAGCAGTCACCCAATCTGCGTTTGGTCTCCCCAATGTAGAGGAGACTACATTGTGAGCAGCGAATACAGTATACTACATTGAAAGAAGTACAAGTAAATCACTGCTTCACCTGAAAGGAGTGTTTGGGGCCTTGGATAGTGAGGAGAGAGGAGGATTTCCCTCCCCCCCACCATTGTGGTTGACAGGGCCTTCAACTGTGTCCAGCCCATTTCCCGCACCGCTACCCTCACCCCTTCCCCTCCCTCCCAGAAACGCGACAGGGTTCCCCTTGTCCTCACTTTCCACCCCATCAGCCTCCATATCCAAAGGATCATCCACCGCCATTTCCGCCATCTCCAACGTGATGCCAAAGGCATCTTCCCCTCCCTTCCCCGTCGGCATTCCAAAGGGATCGTTCCACTGCTTCATGTGAGTGAAATGATATGTGGTGTGAGAATCACTCAGATAAAATTATCATTCAGTTGGTTGGGTCTCAGTGGTGCAGCACATTATTCTGTAATAGGGTTACCAGTTTTAGTTGGACTTACTCCTGGAGGTTTCATCACAGATCTCCCACCTCCAACCGTCCTACCCAGTAAATCAACCCTTTCCAATATTTTTATAACTGATAAAAGTATTCAAAAGAAATGAAAATTACACAATTTTTTAATGCTGTGATGATTCTGGGTAGCTTGCAACAGTGACCAGAAGATAAACGTTTAGTTCCTGGTGCCTCCAGGGCAATGCTGAGGGTTGGCAATCCTACTCTGTAGAGTTCTGAGAGACACGGATTAACGATGCATGCTGAAGGGGAGGCACAAAGTAAAAAAAAAATCCCGGGTGTCCCTACCCTTGTAGTAAGGTCACACAGCCTTCCTTTTCTTTCACTGTTGAACCTTCTCAAGTGAAAAAGGATTCTTCTCCAGCAGCGTGCTCCTGCCAATCCGCATCTTGAACCCTTGCAATGGACCTTTCTACTTTAAGCATTATCAGCCATTTGTATGTTGCTGATGCCTGGAATCCCACCACTCAATTTCTGTGTGTCCATGCTCTGCATTGCAATCAATGGGCTGAATTGACAGCCCTTCCATCCAGTGGAATTGGTTTGGCAGCATCCCGACTATTGTGGGCAATGGCCTACCTGCCCATTGCCGCTATTAGCATGACGGATGAATGTTTGCCTGGATGGTCCCCGGAGTCAGGTGATAGGCCCATTTGAAATGGAAATCAGGGCATAAGCATGAACACGTATAATAATATAATGCTCTCTCCAGCCAGTATAGCCGGCAGAAGAGAACCTAAAGATAAGTTCCTCCTTATTATTGAGGGGCAGGAGGAGCATGAGTGGTTCTGCCAGCCTTGCAAATCCAGCATGGGCCGCCCCTGCTCCACTATCCCACACCACCATTACACCCCTCTTTCACCCCACCCCAGCAGATCTACCTTCTTCAGCACATGATTGTGGCACCCTACAGCCAATGGGCTGTGCTGGGGCTCCTGGACTTAAGCTGAAGCCCACCATCCAAATGGTGCCTGGCTCTCAAAATGGACCGAGCTTCCTGCCATGGCAACAGGGTTATCCAAAGATGACTTTGAATTATGACAGATGCAAAGACAATCTCAACACTGTGCAATCAGGCTCTCATTAACAGACACTTAACATCTCTTGCAATGTAGCTGCAGTTAAAGAACATTTTTATTTTGAATATACAAAAATGGAGCAATATTCCCCCAAAAAATTCAAGCACAGCTAAATGGTCAGAATCAAATAATTATTTACCCCTAAGAAACACTTTTTAAGCAATATTTTTCTTCTTTTGTAGGCACTGTTTGAAATCATAAGAGCCTATGAGGATAGGGATATTCATGGAGCCTCTTCCTCCAGATAGTTGCTTAATGGTCCACCACCATTCATCGCTGGATGTGAGGCAGGGTTATGGGTAAATGTCTATTTTATAATGTAGGATTAAATTAATGGATACTTGGAAAGGCACAGGCACAGAGACAGCCAGCATGGATTTTAAAAGAGCAGGCAATGCTTGACTATTTAATCTTAATTGAATTTTTCAAGAATATTAATGTACAGATAAAAGGAGTCCAGTATGTTGTATATTTGGAATTTCAGAAGATGTTTGATATTGTGCTGTATAAAAGACCTGCTGTTAAAATGAAAGCACTTGGTATTAAAGTGAATTTAACAGCGGGAATAAAGAGATAGCTCGGCCATGTAGTATTAAAAAGGAATTTAGCAAGATGAGTAGAGTGATAACTGGGAACAAAAAAGTAGAGGTAAATATATATCTTTAAGATTGGTAATTAATGGATTCGAAAGCAAGAAGGAACTTGCATTTATATAGCACATTTCATGACCTCAGGATGTCCCAATGTGCTTTAGAGCCAATGAAGTATTGTTTCAGTGTAGTCATTGTTGCAATGCAGGAAACACAGCAGCATGCAGCAAGCTCCCACAAATAGCAATGAGATCATGACAAATAATCTCTTTTTTGAGTGATGTTGATTGAGAAGTATAGATTCGCCAGGATACCGGGGACAACTCCCCTGCTCTTATTCAAATTCGTGCCATGACATCTTTTCTATCAACCTGAGAGAACAGACAGAGCCTCAGTTTAAAATCTCATCCAAAAGACATCAGCTCTGACAATGCAGCATTCCCTCAGTACTCCATAGAAGTGTCAGCCTAGGTTTCATGCTCAAGTCCCTTGAACAGAACTTGAACACACAACCTTCTGACTTAGAGGTGTGAATACTACCAACTGAACCCCAGTAGATTCTGGTGAGCTTTCAGAATCTCTGCTGGACAGTGACAAAACAATAGCTCATTTTCTACCTTGCCCAATTAAGTTTTTCGCTGACCAATGTATAAGAAAATCAGGCGGAATGGAAAACAAATTGCTGATTCGCTATCGGCAATTTTGCATTACTGCCAAAGACTAATTGCTCTGGCCATATTGTTTATTTCTTTCCTCTGCTGCATTCCTTCAGGTGGAACAGATGAACATGTGGCGTGACCGATCAATCTTATTTTTGCAGAGCACATGTGACTGAGTGGGATAGTGTTTCCGGACTTCTGTTAACTTCTGCCAGAACTTTTCCACTAACTTATGGAACAGAAAACCCGCACTATACTGTCACTAGGCTGGAGGCTCAATTTTAAAATATAAGGTTAAAAATTTGTTTGCGGGGGAAAGCGCCAATTCCGGTGGAGGTGGACAACACATAAATTTGGTGTTGTCACCTCATCTACATGACTGTAGCGTAGGGCAGACAGTTTGCAAGGAGCTGAATAGCGTTTGCAGAGAACATGTGGTGCAGCCAGCCTTCTGTTCTTAAAGGCAGTCTGTCCCTCTTGAAGGGAAGCTATACTGAATTACAGGGGGCTGATGCTGAATACTATTGCTGCAACTGTAAACAAGGAAAATGGAACACCAGGGCAGAGAGAGAGCTCCAGGATCACGGATGTGGCGCTGGAGGCCTAGTGGTAGAGGTGGACAGAAGGAGAAATGCCATGATTCTGTAGGGGGCAAGGAGACCCTGAAGGGCCACCCTCAAAAGGGATTGGGAGCAGGTGGCCATGGCGATCAACTACTGCACTCTGGCCCTAAGGACCTGGCAGCAATGTCGTAAGAAGTCTAATGGCCTCGTGAGGGTTGGTCAAAGTCAGTGACTGCATCTTCACAGGACATCTCCTACCCACCATACCATCAGCCACTCGTGCTGCTCAGTGCACCATACCCTTATCACTCACCCATCAGCAGCCCTGGCACTCAGGACTCATGCCAAACATCCAGATGCTCCACCACCCTCATACATCTTCCAATGCTGCTAGCCTTACACCCACCTCATGTTCCAGCCACATACTTCCAGCTATTCAACTATGGTAGGCATGTCACCCAAACACAGTGCAACACAATCACTTGCATTCTTTCCTCTCTCTTGAAGGACAATGTGGTGCACAGTAGAAGGGATCAGAGCAGAACTGGAGGAGGATAAGGACTCCTGTATCACCTAAGCCCAGAAAGGAGATGAGTCTCCATATCATGGGTACAGCTGTGACAAAACCCATGGCATCCAGCCTCGCTAAGAACGTTGATGATGATGGCACCTTCCTGCCTTATGCCCATTCTCAACTCCCAGCATACCCTCATTCTTCTAACTAGCATGATGAGCAAGCTGCTGATAGTATGACCATGAATCTCTAGCTCTTCACTCTATCGCACTCCCCTCACACCAACCTTCCATTTCTGATTTTCTACTTTCAGACATCTACCAACTGCGGTCTGCCCAGCCAGAGGAGCAGGGGAGAGAGAAACATCAAAGTACTAGTGAATTGGCCCCGTCATTTAATCTGGCACAGCCACCAGATCAGATATTGGCACTGCACGTACCTTAAAGGCTAGTATAGAGTTGAGATGTACATGTGGTGAGTCACCTGACATGAGTGGACTGCAGGCAGGGCAGGGAAAATGAATGGTTTGTGTGCCAGGTCCCCAGACTGTGAGGTCACAGATGAGTACTGCTGCAGGGGACTCAGGTGAGGACGTCGATGGGGCAGCATACAGAGAGTACTAATGAACATGCACACCAATAAGCTGGATGTATTGGTGGCCTGCCAGATGGGCTGCTGTCAGTGGCAAGGAGCATGGAGGAGTCCGGCTGCAACTTGGCAGGCATCATACAGACCTTACCCTCTCTGCAGCCTCTGCTCCATTTCCCTGTCATACTGCAAACCCAGAAGAACTTCCACTGAAACCCATACCTGTTGCAGCCTTTGTGTGGACAGGTTATCTAGTACTCTGCTCTCTATGTGAGGAGACAGCTAAGCTCCCTGTCAAATTCAGCAACTCATCACGTCTCCAACAACACTAAAAACACTCCAGAGCACTTTCAGAGATTTTGCAATAGCAGAGGTTCTTCAAAATCAACTTACCTGCAAGTTGGGTGCATGGCCCTGTTACGATCAGATGAGAAGGGGCCGAAGGGCTCTCCTCTTGTTGCTCTCCTTGTTTGACTGCAATAGGATTTATTTCTTTTTTAAAGTGGATATACTTGCCAATTCAGTGAGTGTTTAACAATTTACATGCTATGATTATAAAAAGAACCAATCGGGTTTTCTTGAGTTTAACACAGAAAGAGGTTAGCTTTATTGTACTTAAACTGATCTAAGTTAAATAATAAACTATGCTCCAACTTTCACAAACACACACACTCGAGGTTCACACATACAAACAAATAGGTTACATAGTGGAGAAGGTGAGAATTAGAGTCCAGAGCAATAAAAAGGGGTATACATTCTGTGGAGTTTGGTGACTTGGCTGGCTTCCGGCTGAACCTGGATGAGGCATCCCATTTGCAGATGTGGACAGCTGGTTCAGTGGTTCTCCTGGAGAGCAGCAATGCAGATGATTACGTTTACGGGGTCTATGTTTGCAGCAGTGATAGACCTAGTGGTTACAGCCAGAAGGCAGGGTTCAAAACTTATAAGATGGACTAGAGAGAGAAAGAGAGGGAGGAGGGACTCCACTTGGGTCTTCTCTGGTTGGTGACTAGTTGCTTTTCTCTCTTGCTGCAGATAAAGCACCAGCTTAAACACAAAGATGGTGGGCCTATCACATGACCATCACCCAATGATTCAACATGATGGCTCAATATGTATTTCCTCTGACAACTTAATTAGTTCATGTCTAGGCATTCCCTTCTCTCAACCAGGGTCCCATTGTTCAAGTGATTAGGTTTGAGTGATTCGTCTCCACCAGTTTAATGTCCCAAGTGATGCCTTAATGTCTTGTTTATGGGAGCAGGACAGATAATTCACTCAAAATTCCCCAAGTCATTGTTCTGGAGGGGACTGGCCAAACAATTTGTCTCCACTTCGATGCATTGGAATGTAGCATCTGGTGATGCAAATTGTTTTGGCTATTTTAACGGCTAGCAATCACCTTTTTTCTGGTCCATTTTTCCTTTTTTTAAATTTAATTCAGGTTTCAGCTGGTGGGTTAAAAAAAATATAATTCGGCATAGCACAAGTTTGTGACAGCCTTTAAGTAACATCAGTGCAGAGCCTGATATTTTGTGAGTGACATGTAAATTCGTTGAAATGAACTGCATGGTCCAAATTTGGAAAATGGGTATTACATCAATATATTAGGCTGTGTAGCATCATGATATCCCAACTTCAGCTGCTTCTGGCACATGCAGGAATTGCCCATGTCATGCCCTTCTCAAGATGGTGCACTACGTGGGCTGCACTGGAAGCGGTTTGTGGTGCAGCCCACATTCCCAGTGCAGGCGATTGGCTTCTGTAGTGCCAGCTCCAGTGGCGTTATGCATCCTAATTTCTCATCCATAGTCTTTTCTTTCTGGTCAGCCTCTTAACAGTGAAAATCAACCAGTTGTAGATTAATTTGCAGTCCAGGGCAAGGCTGTGTTCTTTCATAAATAAAAACAGAAAGTGCTGGAAATACTCAGCAGGTCAGGTAGCATCTGTGAAGAGTGAAGCAGAGTCAATATTTCAGGTCTGTGACCTTTCATCAGACCTGGCCAAACTGAAATAACTGTGCTCTTTTGGCCTTTTTTTGAGACTGGCTGACCCTGAGCAGGCTTATTCCTCTCCTTTCTATTACTTCCAACAACAGGAAGTAGAAGGCTATTTTAATTTCTTCCCTGCTGTTGACTGATTCATCAATAGGCCCATCATTGAAACTGGCTACCTTTCTTACATCCCATGTTGAGTTGAAATGAATAGGGCTCTCCCAGCAATAATAGGTGTAGATGTTTGTAAGGTGTAGTTGGGTTGAAATAACAATTCCACCTCCACCCCGCCATCAGCAAATCCACCCCCCCTCCATCCGCCCACCCCCGCAGGCCAATGGTCTTAGAATATTAAGGAAAACAGTCAAGATAATTGGCTCATTTGGTCTGACTACTCACCTCTCTGCCTCCAGATCTAGCTGCATGCTAAATTGTAAACCTTCTTGGACACACTTCAATTCAAATGTCAACAAATTGATCAAAAATCCCAAAACATGACTAGAGCATAGAATACAAAAGCTATAGATAGATACAGAGAAATACATAGAGAAGTTACAACACAGAAACAGGCCATTTGAAGTGGGCAAATAGTTCTAATCACATTTATCCTCAATATTCCCACATCCCTTAAATCCTTTTTCCTTCGTCCACCTATCCAATCTATAATAGTTTTTACCTCCACCACTATCTTGAAAAGAATTCCATGGCCTTATAATTCTGTGTAAAAAAGTATCTCCTTCCAAATCTCTTTTCGTTTAATCATATACTTGTGACCTGTCATTCTGGACCCCTCAACAGTAGAAACAGTCTGCTTCTGTTTATTCTGTCCCAGCCTTTCATGATCTTAAACACATATATCATCCATAATCTGTGTTGCTTTCAGCAAAAAGACCGGGTTTTTCAACTATTTCTATTTCCTCATGCCAGGCAACACTTAAGTGAATTTGAGTTGTACTTTCTCTAAAGCCTTAATATTTTTCCTACAGTGCACAGCCTGCACTGGACACAGATGCTAACTGAGGTATTATTAAGATTTTATATAGGTTAATCATTACCTCTTGGTTTCTGTACGCTATATCTCATGATAAAACCTAGAATTCCATTAGCTTTTTTACAGATTTATCAACTAAAGCACAGCCTTTAGTGTCCTGTGAACTTGTACCACCAAATCCTTCTGCTCTTCCACATCACTGAGCCTACTCTCATTCAAAATATAATTATTCCTGTTATTTTTTTTAACCAAAATGGTTCACTGCACAGTTACTGACATTGTTTTCCATCTGTCCCTTTTTTACTCCATTCCCTCATCTTATCAATATATATTTGCAGCTTCCTTTGGTCTTCTAAAGAATTAATTATACCTCCTATTTTAGCTTCGCTACAAATTTCAAAATCATTCCCTCTAGGCCTTTATCCGAATCATAAATATATACAGTGAACAGATGAAAGTAATGCTGAATTTGTACACTGGTTAAGCCACAGTTGCAGTTCAGCATAGAGTTTTCATCATTCCATTATAAGACAAGTATCAGAGCTATGCAAAGGATATAGTGAAAATACATAAGCAAGATACCAAGAATAAAGGGTTATGGTTATGAAGAAAAGCACCATTATTTTTTCACTGAGACAGTTAAAAGGGGTATACAATAAAGATTTACAGAATTGTGGAAGATTTTGAAAGAAAAGTGAATGATTATTTCTGATAACAAGGGGGCATAAACTCCCTAGAAGGGGGGAATTAGAAGACATGCTTTCACACAGAGGGCTTTACGAATATAGAATGTTAATTAAAAACTGTTATTGATATAATTTAATTAATATAATTTAAATTGGATAAGTATTTAAAGATTATAAAAGGACACAGGAAAATGCAAGCAGAATAGATATTTTCAGTTGGAGAGCTTGCAGATGTGCTGAATGGCTGCCTTCAGTGTTTTAATTTCTATGAGGATAACTTTAACCCCCAAAAACCAGTGGGTTAGGGTCAGATGAGGTAGGTGCAAAAATTCTAAAAATCTCAAACTCAAACCTAATCTGCCTTCAACTTCCAGGTCTAATGGATGCAGGACTGTGGGCGGGTGACCAATCCACTCCCAGGGGTCAGGGTCGCAATTTAAATATTATAATGAGGCTAGGAGCCACACATTCAACCTGTTTTACAGGTTTACCCCCAACTGACAATGTCTCCCGGGCCTCGGGAAGCCCGGCAGCTCAAGGGTGTGGAGGACAGCTTCGGGGGAAAAGTTAAGTATCCTCTCAACACTGTTTGTAAGGCAGGAGGAGCAGGAGTATTTCCCCCAGACCACCAAGCTACCTGCTTCCCTGTCATCGGACCCTCCACTGCCATCATTGGACTCAACCACACTCCATCACTACCATCAGATACCCCCACTCTAGCCACAGGAGTCCCCCCCGCCACCCACCGATCCTGTGGATGGGAATCGACTCCCCCCAGGATCGGACCCCCACCCCACCCCCCCATCCCCAACACTCCCACTAGCAGCTGCAGGCTCGCTACATGGGTCTGTGGCCTACTCCAGAGTGTTTCCTGTCCTACTGGGAGCGAAGGCTGTCAAGTAAGTTGACCTCTGGGCAGGATCCTGTTGAAAAAAAGACGCACGCTGTGGAATTTTATGGACCAGAACTCCTCCTCCCCCCTTCCACCACCCTCCCCATCACTTGAAAAACACATCCCTGTTAATATTGATCCCTATGATTCTATGTAACTTACAGGCCAGAAAATCATTTAACAAGGCCAGTTAGACTTAAGGGTCAGATCCAAATCTCTGTCTACACAAGTATCTTAGTTGCATATCTTGGTGGATAACCAAAATCATTCTTGATGATTGGTTGCGCATTTTAAGAGTTTGGCACAGCATCAAATCACAAAGAGACACAATATCAAATTCACTCTCCTATAGAAGGAATGACATGCCTGCTTCCTGGCTTTGCTCATTTGCATTCACAATAGAGTACCTCTGCTGTAAACCAGCTAAAGCAGCTGATGACCAAAAAACGTCTCTGTAGCCTTTTGGAAAAAACAGTTCACCCCATGCACTGCATGTCTCATCAATTTTTTTTATTATACAGGTATAGAATCATGATGAAGCAGACACTATGTAGAGCCAGAGGGCAGCAGGACATTGCACCAAGCCAGAAAAGAACACAGAACTTCAATGATTCAGACCTCGAGATAATCAAAAACAGGAGACAGATTCCGAAGTGTCAGTGTCACCAAGTCACCCAGAAATGTAACAAATGTTGCCTGGAGGGAGGTGGCACTGGAACTGAGTGCCAACTGCCTCATTCCAAGACTGCAAAACAGTGTTGCAAAAAGTTCAACAACCTCGCCAGAGGTGGCAAGGCAATACAGTGCATTCTATCTCCTTTTTTTCTTGTCCGCCCTGGGCACTAGCACACTCTTCACCCTCTGAAAGCAACACTCCTGCAATATACCTTCCTATTGAACTCTGGTTGACAGTGGCTCTAATTTGACACCTTGCGCTAGGCTGCTCAGCTCCCCTCAATTACTTACATGTACAGCCCTGAAACACCTTTCTTCACTACAACAGCCTCATAACACCAACATTTTAATTCACACTAGGCATAAACTCCTGAACTGTTAGCTTCATCTGCATTCACTCCATCTTCTTAAAACGCTGCAGTGGCACAACATTTCAGTGAAAAGCATGCCATTTGAGTGGGCATCCACACCTTTAAGTGCCTCACCTCTTCGAGGACAAGACCTTGGGATGAGTAAGCACCCGGCCAACTCTTGCCATAGGAGGTGGCAAAGTTGGCTGCATCTTGCCAGTGTTAGGTTAATGACTGAACACCAACACTGGTGCCCTGGTACCACAGAACATTACACTCCCATTCTCTGTCTCTTTAATCCTGAGGAGTTAATGCTCATTCATTCTTACCTCCTACCCTCCTTTTCATATTCACCACGGCAAAAGGAGAGCAACAGGATGAGGACGATGAAGATGATGATAATGATGGAGAAGGGAAGGAGAAGTTGGGTAGGTCTTGTTCCTAATCACATATGACAGTGATGATAAAGAAGAGGATGAGGACTTGCCCAGCACCAATTTTATACCGTCTGTCTTCCTTTGCACCAACCCCCTCCAACTTACATAATATTAAAAGCAAAATACTGCGGATGCTGGAAATCTGAAATAAAAACAGGAAATGCTGGAACCACTCAGCAGGTCTGGCAGCATCTGTGGAAAGAGAAGCAGAGTTAACGTTTCGGTCAGTGACCTTTCTTCGGAACTGGCAAATATTAGAAATGTCAAAGGTTATAAGCAAGTGAGGCGGGGGTGGGGCAAGAGATAACAAAGGAGAAGGTGTAGATTGGACAAGGCCACATAGCTGACCAAAAGGTCATGGAGCAAAGGCAAACAATATGTTAATAGTGTGTTGAAAGACAAAGCATTAGAACAGATAGGGTGTTAATGGACTGAAGATTGAACAGCCGCAAGTACAAACATGAAAAAAAACAGTGGGTAAGCAAACTGAACAAACTAAGATGAAATGAAATAAACATTTTTTAAAAATTGTAAAAAATGTAAAAAAGAAAAAATAACGAAAAATAAAAGTAAAATGGGGGGCCCGTCATGCTCTGAAATGATTGAACTCAATGTTCAGTCCGTCATGGCTGTAGCATGCCTAATCGGTAAATGAGATGCTGTTCCTCGAGCTTGCGTTGATGTTCACTGGAACACTGCAGCAATCCCAGGACAGAGATGTGAGCATGAGAGCAGGGGGGAGTGTTGAAATGGCAAGCAACCGGAAGCTCAGGGTCCTGCTTGCGGACTGAGCGGAGGTGTTCCGCAAAGCAGTCACCCAGTCTGCGTTTGGTCTCCCCTATGTAGAGGAGACCACATTGTGAGCCCCTCCAACTTACCACCTACAACACTGGCTTCCTCTCTTGCAGGAACCCGCTCAGAGACTTTCAGCCAGGGGAGAAATTAGATAGTGGTAGTAAAGACGTGGCACCGAATAATTCACCGAGCATGAGCGAACTGGATTAACAGGGAATGAGTGAGGATGTGTCCCTTCACAGCAGTTGGGCCAATGATTCAGGGCCCAGTGGATTGACAATGGCTGGGATCCATCTGCCTGACACAGCTGTCTCTCAGAACAACAGCATATATCAGGTCTTCCACCGCAGAACACCATGCCCATAGAGTGTGGGGGATGAGACCTGGTTGACCACCTGGAAGCTCCAGAGATGCAGCTACCAGGAGACACAGGAAACTTCATTCCCAGGAGCCTTCTGTAAACCATGACTAGTCAACTGCATCCTGCAGTTCTGGCCCTCAGGTGGCACTTAGAAGAAGCAGGAAAACAGGTAAGCATAAAGGCTGATGTAGGCAGCTGGAGGAAGATGGGTAAACTGTGTTCAATTTGGAATTTGCTGTAATGAAATAGATTGTGCACTGGCATGGTGCTTTGCTATTGATGGAGATTAGAGTCATACAAGTCACAGGTTATGAGTTCAAAAGAGACATCAGGTGACAACTGAATTGTTCCAGTAGGTATTAGATGAACAGTGCTCCATCCTGGCTTTTTATTTGGGTGCAGCATACATTTTAGTTAGCTGTTCACATGCAAGTTATTGGGGAAGCTTTCTCAGTTATCACCTTGGAGGGTGTTCCATTATATAAATTACCCCTAGTATAGGTAGGTGGGAGGAGAATATAGGGACAAGTGGGGATGTGGTAGGAATATGGGATTAGTGTAGGATTAGTATAGATGGGTGGTTGATGGTCGGCACAGACTCGGTGGGCCAAAGGGCTTGTTTCAGTGCTGTATCTCTGAGTATAAAATAAATAAATATAAAAATAATATCGCTTAATACGTTTGGTTACCAAAAATCTATGGATTTCAGACTTAAAATGAACAGTTTATCTAACATCAAGTGTCGTTTGCAGAAGTGAGTTCTAAACCTCTACCACCCTTTGCGTGTAAAAGTATTTCCCAACTTTACTTCTGAAACACCTGGCCCTAAGCTTCAGGCTATGTCCCCCTAGTCCTAGATTCCCTAACCAGTGGAAATAGTTTCTCTTTATCTACCCTACCAGTTCCCCTTGATATCTTGAAAACTTTGATCAAAATCACCCCATAATCTTCTAAATTCCAGGGAAGACAACCCTAGTTTGTGTAATCTCTCCTCATAATTTAACCCTTGAGTCCAGGGGCAGGATTTTAACCCCAATATTGGGGCGGGAATGGAGACAGGTGGGTGCCTAATTGTGTGCTGCCAGCTGGTGTGGCAGTTTACTACCACCATCCCACCTCTGAGCCATTTTGGGGAAGGCCTTTTTGGGGGCAAGCAACAGGTAGCTAGTTAAACTAATTAACAGGACAATTAAGGAATGGGTCAGAGGCTGACTGGAATTCCCCGTGGTGACGGTGGCATGGCAGCTGCCTGGAGGTGGTCGCCAGGCAACAGACTGGAGTTGGGGGGCAGTGCCCTTCTCCGTTTGCCTGATCATAGCTGTGGCTGCAGGTCACCCTGTGGAGGTGTTCCTCCTTCAGTATGATGGCTTGGCAGCTGTGACCATTTTTTATTTTAAACTTGTTAAAGTTTCTGAGAGGGTGTCTCAAGATGGAGGCACCCTCTCTCTCCCTTACCTGCAATGGCAGGCTGCAGCTTCCTCCATGCTAGTGGGACTCCTATTGGCTCTTCAGCTTCGAGAGCCTGCCCTCTATCCTTAATTGGATGGCGAGCATGCCCTCTGGCCATTAATTGGCCAATGTAGGCAATATCCATGTCGGGCCACTGTTCCTGACACAGTATGGGGTTGACCCCAACGTCAGGGTTCCGACCCAAAAAGCAAAGTCCTGCCCAGGCATCATTCTAGTAAATCTATGCGGCACCCCCTCAAGGTCAATTTATCTTTCCTAAGATGTGGTGCCCAGAACTGAACACAGTGCTCCAGGTGTGGTCCAGCCAGGGCTTTGTAGAGCTATAACATGACTTCTGTCCCTTGTATTCTATTCCTCTAGATAGAAAGGCAAGCATTCCATTAGCCTTTTTGATTATTTTCTGTTCATGTTCATGACATTTTAAGGACCTATGTATCTGGAACCCCAAGTCTCTTTGGACCTCCACTGTTTCAAGCTTTTCACCATTTAGAAAGTATTCTGATCTAACCTTTTTTGGATCAAAGTGGATGACCTCACATCTGCCGACATTGATATCCATTTGTCACAGATCCATTTGTGCCCTTTCACTTAATCTATTAATACCTCTTGGTAATCTTACTCTTTAATCTACACTGCTTACAATGCCACCTATCATGCCGTCACAAACTTTGATGCACGACTCTCTGTCCCATCATCTAAGTTATTAAGAAATACAACAAACAGTTGATACCCCAGCACAGACACCCAATAGTGACATCCTGCCAATTAACCATATTAATTTTGTCATCCCATGGATGTTTTTCAGCTTGATGTGGCATATTTGATTTCATTTATTCCATATGGAACATCAAAGAGTTTGTAAAAGATATCTTGGATTCCACTAATTCAACAATTCTCTGAAACTATCAAGTGGGAGGGAAGCAGAAGGCTTTGTGGAAGGCCAGCAGTGTACTCCCACATAAAGTTATGCTCAAAGACCTGAACCCCGATTTTAACTTGGGTCCTGATGGCAATTTGTTGGGAATCAGGCAGAGGTGAGTGGAAAGGCTCCATCATAGAGGGTTGGTTAGCTCAGTTGACTAGACAGATAGAGTATAATGCAGGAAAATGCCAACAGTGTTGGTTCAATCCCTGCACTCCTTGCCTTGCCCCATGCGTGTAGAATGGTGCCCCTCAAACTATAGCTACCAACTATCTCGCTATAATAGGGAGAGATCCCTTTGGGACAACAACAATGTGACAGAGACTGTGTGTCCAATTTTTTACTTGTCCATAGATCACTGAAGGCAGCAGCACAGGTAGATAAGGTGGTTGGGAAGGCATATGGGATACTTGCCTTTACTAACCGAGGCATAGAATATAAGAGTAGGGAGGTTATGATGGAGCTGTATAAAATGCTCGTTAGGCCACAGCTGGAGTACAATGTACAGTTCTGGGCACCACACTATAGGAAAAATGTGATTGCACTGGAGAGGGTGCAGAGGAGATTCACCAGGATGTTGCCTGGGCTGGAGCATTTCAGCTATGAAGAGAGACTGAAAAAGCTAGGGTTGTTTTCTTTGGAGCAGAGAAGGTTGAGGGGGGACATGATTGAGGTATACAAGATTATGAGGGGCATTGATAGGTTAGATAAGAAGAAACTTTTTCCCTTTGCGGAGGGGGTCAATAACCAGGAGGCATAGAATTAGGGTAAGGGCAGGAGGTTTAGGGAGGGTTTGAGGAAAAAAAATTCACCCAGAGGGTAGTTGGAATCTGGAACGCACTACCTGAAGAGGTGCTGGAGGCAGGAACCCTCACAACATTTAAAAAGTATTTAGATGAGCACTTGAAATGCCATAGTATACAAGGCTGCGGGCCAAGTGCAGGAATATGGGATTAGAATAGTTGGGTGCTGGATGGCCGGCATAGACACGATGGGCCGAAGGGCCTGTTTCTGTGCTGTATAACTCCATGGCTCAATGACTAAAACTCCGCATGAGGCTAAAGAGATTTTAACTCCCTGTCCTCATTTAGATGTTGGTTCTGAATCTGTAGCCCAAATCTGGCAGAATTCACTAACTGGATAGTGGGCAAGAGCTAGATGGCAGTGTAGCCACATGGCTAACAGCTAAGCATCTGTGCAGCATGAAGGGAAAAATAGCCAGCCTTACACAAGGACAAGGACTGTGAAATAGCTGCAATTGCAGTTCAATGAACCCAGCCTGCTGAATAGGCAGTATGTGATAAGATATGCTCTGAATGAGACTGAGTGGTTGCGAAGGTTGCTAGACAAGGATGGATAAGAAGAACAAGGCCAGCAGAGGTATTTTGTTTTGCTTTGCAACTAACACTGATTCCAAGTCATGGGTGTACGTGACTAAAAACATTCTCGAGGCTGGGAACAACTGGATAAAACGGGGAGGCTAGGAGCCTCCAAAGGATGAAGACCTGATGGAACAAGCATCGCAGAAGAGAACCCATTGGAGGGAGACTGATCACCTCGCCTCGCAACGGGTAGTCAGTTGACATCCTAGTTTGAGGGTCAACAGCAGGCAAGAGACCACGGCTGAAGATCTGAGTGAACGGATCCAGCATAAAGTAAGTGGTGAGGGCAAGTTTAGACAATCACAGTAAGGAGTGGGTTGGGAAGCCTGGGGCAAGGGAGGCCCAAGATTTCTTTGTGAGTTCTGGAAGAACATTCCTGTTGCTCCCAGCCCACAAGGAAAGCCAGCAAAAATTAATTTTACTAACTTACCAGGGCCTCTTCTGGTCATGCTATTGTATACTGCCAGGTTCCACTGGTGGATCCAGCACTGTGCACAACTTGCGTGACCTGGGTTTAAAACTGAGTTGAGGTCCAAATGACATCATCAGACTATGACTTTTACATTTTAATGAGGCACATGTCAGGCACTTTTCTCAACTTGAAAATCAACACTGTTAAAATGACAGAGGACGAGGGTAATGATATGTTGGGAATGGAGGGGAAGTGACGAACCATTACTTTAACTACTTGCCATTCTGCTCCCACCAGGAGGGAAGGCTTAAAATTGGCCCTTTTGTTTCAAGTCCAGTTTTACTCTGAGCTTTAATGTAGGAGACATGATTGTTTACTCTTTTCCAAAGCTCAAGGAGGAATTGCTATCCTCTGTATATTACAGTAAATCTGCAGTTTGTCGTTGCTACTGCTTTCTCACTTATTTATTATTAATAAATTTGTTCAGTGATTTATGGCTTAAGCCATGTTCTCATACAGTATTCAGTCTACCACTTTTCAGAGTCTTGGAGATTACAAGAGGGTTGTGATAGATTCAGTAAGATGACAACAGTAGCGAGAGTTTCTGTTTAACCTCTGGCTATGTGACATTACCAGATAATGTATGTTTAAAGTTGTACTACACCTGTGGAGTGAGGGCGTCCTTATGGGAATGGTTTTTGATGCTGACCATGAGGAAAATATCTGGAGGTAACAGTCCTAAAGTAACAAATCATTAATAAATAAGAATACAGTAGAGACTCCAGTACAGATTCCTAGAGCATGCCATAATCCCCAACCCATCAATCTTAAATACATATTTACCCCTATTATTTTCTATTTCGCAGACATCGCTCTATCCATGCAGCTACATTTCCTTTAATACCACATGCCCTAGCTATCTCTTTACGGCTACAGCTACAGTCACTTTAATACCAAGTGTTTTCATTTTTTACAACAAGTTTTTGTACAGCACAATATCAAACATTTTCTGAAAATCCAAATTTCCAACATCCATTGCTTTCCTTTTATCTAAACGTTAATATTTTTGAAAAATTAAATTAAATTTGAATAGTCAAGTATTACCTGCTCTTTTTTAAATACAAGCTGACTGTCTCTGATTAGCCTATGCCTTTCTAAGTATTCATCAATTTTATCCTATTGTCACGCAACCGCACCCCCCCACTTGCCAAGATTGAGGCACACATTATTTCGCCACATGAACATTAAAACTTAAAATTGCAAGCCCTTGACTGGAAAGACATTTGAATAGTAACAGACAGTGTTGGAATAATGGGGACCCAGTCGTTGCTTCCCCAATACACAGAAGAAGTGGTCAGACCAGTTTTGGTCACATGACTGTTCAGGGTTTTGAAATTTGCACTTCCAACAGAGGGTTTGAACTCAGAAAACCGTGTGCTCCGGATTGGAACAGATCCTCTCCATTCCTGCCTGCCTCCATCTCATCTCGCAGGGAACTAAATCTTATGAAAATACGTGAGCCTCAAGGAGAGAAAAGTCTCCTATGTGAACAAGGTTTAAGAAAAACACTGGGCCTCGACGACCAGCAAGATGACCTACAATCAAGTGAGTTCGAAGCACAGTAAACAAGAGACTCTTCTGATAATGCCTCAAACCCCTCTCTACTATATTTTCCTCTTCGCTTTTCTGTCTCTATCTGCATGTGTATATCGCATGTGTATGCTAGCGTGGGCGCGTGTTTATCCGTAGGCATGAGAGTTTAAGTTTAAGCTTAAGGTTTAATAAATTTCATCTTCCTCCTTTAAACATGAACAAACCTGGTGTGTTGGTTTCTTTGCCTTATAATTGGAAAGTTGTGAACAAGGATTCACAAAAGGAGGGAGCTCAAAACACAGTGTGTTTAAAAATAAAACCCTGGTACAATAAGACCAGGTAAAGACCGTAAAAGACCCCTCAACACATTTCTTACCTAGTTGTAACACTATATAATATAAAATAGTCATTTACCCATAATTAAGCCACATCCAATTAAGCAACTAACATGAAGAGGAGGCTCCATGAATATCACTATCCACAATATATGTGCATCATTGCCAAATGGAAGATGGAAAGGCTTGTAACCATCTTCAGCCAGAAGTGTCAAGTGAATGTTCCTTCTTGACCACCTCCTGACGCACCCACCACCAATCTTTAGCCAATTTGATTAACTCCATGTGACATCAAGAAATGGTTAAGTGCACTGGAAACAGCAAAGTCTATGAGCCCGAACAACATCCCAGCTGTAGTACTGATGACCTGTGCTCCAGAACTAGTTCTGCCTCTAACTAAACTGTTCCGTTGCAAAACTGGTGTCTATCCAACAATGTGGAAAATTGCCCAGGTATGCTTTGTCCACGAAAAGCACAACAAATCCAACCTTGCAAATTACCGCCCTATCAGCCCACTCTCAATAATCAGCAAACCATTGTTGATTGTTGTAAAAACCCATCTGGTTCACTAATGCACTTTAGGAAAGGAAATCTGCTGTCCTTACCTGGTCTGGCCTACATGTGACTTCAGACCCACAGCAATGTGGTTGACTCTCACATGCCCTCTGAAATGACCTATCAAGCCACTCAGTTGTATCTAACCGCTACGAGGTCAATAAAAAGGAAAGAAACCGGATAGCCCACCAGGCATCGACCTAGGCTCTGGAAACAACAACGGCAAACCCAGCCCTGCCGACCCTGCAAAGTCTTCCTTACTAACATCTGGGTGCTTGTGCCAAAGTTGGGAGAGCTGTCCCACAGACTAGTCAAGCAACAGCCTGACATATTCATACGCACGGAATCATACCTTACAGACAATGTCCCAGACATGACCATCACCATCCCCGGGTATGTCCTGTCTCACCGGCAGGACAGACCCAGCAGAGGTGGCGGCACAGTGGTATACAGTAGGGAGGGAGTTGCCCTGGGAGGCCACAACATCGACTCCGGACCCCGTGAAGTCTGATGGCAGCAGGTCAAACATGGGCAAAGAGACCTGCTGATGACCAGCTATTGCCCTCCCTCAGCTGATGAGTCAGTACTCCTCCATGTTGAACACCACTTAGAGGAAGCACTGAGGGTGGCAAGGGCACAGAATGTACTCTGGCTGGGGGACTTCAATGTCCATCACCATGAGTGGCTCGAGTCCTAAAGGACATAGCTGCTAGACTGGGTCTGCAGCAGGTGGTGAGGAAACCAACACAAGGGAAAAACATACTTGACCTCGTCCTCACCAATCTGCCTGCCGCAGATGCTTCTGTCCATGACTGTTTTGGTAGGACTGATCACCGCACAGTCCTTGTGGAGATGAGTCCTGCCTTCACATTAAGGATACCTTCCATCGTGTTGTGTGGCACTATCATTATGCTAAATGGGATAGATTTTGAATAGATCTAGCAATGCAAAACTGGGCATCCATGAGGCGCTGTGGGCCATCAGCAGCAGCAGAATTGTACTCAACCACAATCTATAACCTCATGGCCCGGCATATCCCCCACTCTACCATTACCATCAAGCCAGGAGACCAACCCTGGTTCAATGAACAGTGCAGGAGGGCATGCCAGGAACAGCACCAGGCATACCTAAAAATGAGGTGTCAACCTGGTGAAGCAACAACAGAGGACTACTTGCATGCCAAACTGCATAAGCAGCATGCAATAGACAGAGCTAAGCGATCCCATAACCAACGGATCAGATCTAAGCTCTGCAGTCCTGCCACATCCGACCGTGAATGGTGGTGGACAATTAAACAACTAACTGGAGGAGGTGACTCCACAAATATCCCCATCTTCAATGATGGGGGGGGGGCCAGCACATCAGTGCGAAAGATAAGGCTGAAGCATTTGCAACAATCTTCAGCCAGAAGTGCCGAGTTTATGATCCATCTCGGCCTCCTCCTGAAGTCCCCAGCATCACAGATGTCAGACTTCAGCCAATTTGATTCACCCGCAGGGTATCAAGAAACGACTGAAGACACTGGATATTACAAAAACTATGGGCCCTGACAATATTCCGGCAATAGTACTGAAGACCTGTGCTCCAGAACTTGCCGCGCCCCTAGCCAAGCTGTTCCATTACAGCTACAACACTGGCATCTACCTGGCAATGTGGAAAATTGCCCAGGTATGTCCTGTACACAAAAAGCAGGACAAGTCCAACCCAGCCAATTACCATCCCATCAGTCTACTCTCAATTATCAGTAAAGTGATGAAAGCTGTCATCAATATTACCATCAAGCAACATTTGCTTAGCAAAAACCTGCTCAGTGACGCTCAGTTTGGGTTCTGCCAGGGCCACTCAGCTCCTGACCTCATCACAGCCTTGGTTCAAACATGGACAAAAGAGCTAAACTCAAGAGGTGAGGTGAGAGTGACTGCCCTTGACATAAAGGCAGCATTTGACCTAGTATGACATCAAGGAGCCCTAGCAAAACTGGAGTCAATGGGAATCAGGGGGAAAGCTCTCTGCTGGTTGGAGTCATATCTAGCACAAAAGAAGATGGCTGTGGTTGTTGGAGGTCAATCATCTGAGCTCCAGGACATCACTGCAGGAGTTCCTCAGGGTAGTGTCCTAGGCCCAACCATCTTCAGCTGCTTCATCAATGACTTTCCTTCAAATCATAAGGTCAGAAGTGGGGATGTTCACTGATGATTGCACAATTTTCAGCACCATTCACAACCCCTCAGATACTGAAGCAGTCCATGTAGAAAGGCAACAAGACCTGGACAATATCCAGGCTTGGGCTGATAAGTGGCAAGTAACATTTGCGCCACACAAGTGCCAGGCATTGACCATCTTCAACAAGAGAGAATCTAACCATCTCCCGTGACATTTAATGGCATTACCATTGCTGAATCCCCCACTATCAACATCCTAGGGGCTACTATTGACCAGAAATTGAACTGCAGTAGCCATATAAATACCGTGGCTACAAGAGCAGGTCGGAGGCTAGGAATCCTGCAGCAAATAACTCATCTCCTGACTCCCCAAAGCCTGTCCACCATCTACAAGGCACAAGTCAGGAGTGTGATGGAATACTCTCCACTTGCCTGGATGTGTGCAGCACCAACAACACTCAAGAAGCTCGACACCATCCAGGACAAAGCAGCCCACTTGATTGGCACCTCATCCACGAACATTCACGCCCTCCACCACCAATGCACGGTGGCAGCAGTGTGTACCATCTACAAGATGCACTGCAGCAACGCACCAAGGCTCCTTAGGCAGCACCTTCCAAACCTGTGACCTCTGCCAACTAGAAGGACAAAGGCAGCAAATGCATGGGAACACCACCACCTGCAAGTTCCCCTCCAAGTCACACACCATCTTGACTTGGAACTATATCGCCATTCCTTCACTGTTGCTAGGTCAAAATCCTGGAACTCCCTTCCTAACAGCACTGTGAGTGTACCTAGCCCACATGGACTGCAGCAGTTCAAGAAGGCAGCTCACCACCACCTTCTCAAGGGCAATTAGGGATGGGCAATAAATGCTGGACTAGCCAGCATTTTAAAATTGAATTTTGAAAAGCAGTTGAAGGAATCGTCAACAGTGTTATCACGTAGCACTTATTCACCAATAACCTGCTCACACATGTTCAATTTGGATTCCACTGGTACCACTCAACTTCAGACCGCATTAGAGTTGAATTCCAGAAGTGAGGCAAGATTGATGGCCATGATATCAAGGCAACATTTAACTGACTGTGGCACCACGGAACACTAGACAAACTGAAGTCACTAGGGATGAATGAGTAAACTCTTCACTGGCTGGAGTTATGCCTGGCACAATGTAAGAAATTGCTGTTTAGTGGAGGTCAATTATCTCTTGCTGCAGGAATGATCTTCCATCCATCATAAGGTCAGAAGAAGGGCTGTTTGCTGATGATTGTACAATGTTCACCTCCATTTACAACTCCTCAGGAAAAGAAGCAATGCATACCTGCATGCAGCAAGACCTGGATAATGTCCAGGCTTGAGCTATTAGGTGACAAGAAACATTCACATTACACAAATGTCAGGTAGTGATTATCTCCAACAAGAGAGAACCTATCTACCTCCCAGTTGACATTTACTGGCATTGCCATAGCAAGCTTCTGGTAACCCCAAGGATGTTGATGGAGGACTTAGCGATGGTGATGAAATTAACTGGCAAGTAGAGGTGATTAGGCTCTCTTTTGTGGACCCTTTTCTTGATTATCACTGTTCTTTGTTGTATTTTACAAATGCCTGTCCTATTTTCCCCATGTCAGTCTTGTTTTCATACTCTTAACCTTTACAATCTTCCCTTCTATAATTTATATGTTTGTCAGAATTTTATTCCTGCTATATCTATCATATACTTATTTTGATTTTCTGTATTTATCCAGGAAAGCCCACCCTGATTCATTATCTTTATTCCAAGTCAGAAATAATTAAAGCTATACTTTATTCATCTCAATACTGCAAGCCCACTGTTCAATCTTCCATTTTTTCCAACCAATTAATGCAGGTTAGGTCTTCTGTCATCCCAATGAAAGTAGTTAATTTCCCACCTTTATCTTCAGCAATTCTTCTTAAAATTTGAGGCAATGGCCACCTTGATCTAAGAAGCTCTTGATGTTCAACAGCGGAGAATTCTCCCCCTGATTCCCATCGATTTCAATTTTGCTAGGGCTCCTTGATGCCATAATTGGTCAAATGCTGTTTACCTATCACACATTACTGCAACGATAAGAAGTATGTCTGCACTATGTCTTGATGATCATCCACTATAACTTCAGTGGAAGATCCATGGAAACCTCAGAGTAATGGACTACAGCACTTCAGCTGGCAGTTGACAAACTACTCCAGTAGTCTTGAGTGGAAAGTTCAGCCTTCTGACCTACACTTTCAACAAAGTCTAAGTAAGAACTTCCTCTTGGTCGAGTGTCCGCAGGTAGGAAAGAGACACTCTCGTGCCTAACTCCAAGATCTCTGAGCTAGCTTCTTGCAGGTCTTTCTCCTCACAAACATTCAATATGAGCAACAAAATGGCCTCCTCTAATTTGTATCTGCCTCAAGTATACCTGCTGCAGCCTCTATCACCACATGTACAGTAGGATTAATTAGCTGGGGTGGATTTGCGATTGAAATAGTAGGAAATGTGTTGAAGGGACTGACCACATGGCCTTGTCATTATTTCCATAGATTAATGAGCAATTCTGATGAACATTTGAAGAGGATTAGTGCTTTTTGAGAGGAGAATGCAGGTGACATTTTTGCGGTGGGGCGGTGGGTGGGGGCTACTTTGATGCCATTCTACTCTTTACAGTCCCAAAGCAGACAATTAGAGGAGAATCTCTCCCTCTTCCATTTTGCCATCGGGAAGTTAGGCACTTTTCTACAGGAAGAATGATTTTAAAAATCAAGTCAGAAAAATAAAAACAGTCTATTAAATAGCTCTGATAGAATAAAGCTATCTCTGCATGAAAATGGCTTCAAAATACTAGCAATTTCTCTTTGCTAGATAGAAAAAAAAGGATAGGTAACACCACTGAACTGTCAAATTCCCAGAATCAGATAGGCTGTGATTGAGATGCAGGTGAAGGTAAAGGCAGATGGCCTTTGAACCATATACGACTGGCCTAAAATGACACCTTCACCCTACTTGCAACCATGCAAAAGATGAAGCTTTTTGTTTTAATTCATCTGAGAAAAATCTGCTAATGTTAAATGTTGCATGCTGCATATCAATGTAATTCCTAATCTGCAAGACAAGATTAATTTTAGAACCGTATTACAAGCTTTATATTATCAACCCCTACAAACTAGGAAGATTAAGGTTCAGAAACTAAGCATCAGAAGGTCTGTAATACACTTATTCATATTCATGTGTGCCATGGATGACATACCTTTCTAACTCAATGTCTGCAATTATAGATGTTCTATAAATTGTCATCTGCTCCTTCGAAGATTTTCTATAATGGGTTATCTTGCAAAATAGATAAATTCTGTCACTGCAGTGCTTGGTTAGTTGGTGTAAATTTTCATTTTTAACACCACTGTGCTGAGGCTTACGTGCCAGGAGCACCTATTGGCGAACTGAATGTGAGCTTAAAACAATTCACCATCAAAGATAAATATTTACTTCCATATTGAGTGGTAGCAGAAATAGATGTGGAATAGAATCATTTCCAAATTATTTCTGTTATATAATTGAATCTGCCTTGTGTATGTATATTAGGTTAGTGTAGTGTTTTAGAGGGGAATTGTAGAGTAAAGTGAGAGACCGGAGAGGAGATTTAGAGGTCCAAAGGGGAGGGTTTGGTGGGGTGAGGTGGGGAGTGGGAGTGTTGGTGAATAACTGGTGAGGATGTCAGAGAAAGATTGGAGGCGAAAGAAAGTGGCTGAACTGTTGGAACCATTGACAGAAATACTTTTAGGAGGGGGTGGGAAAAGAAGATGGAGAGGACACCTGGGAAGGTGAAAGGGGAGGGGTGTGTAGAGGAAGTAGCAAGTGGAGGAGGGAGGAGATTGGAGTGAAGTTGCAGAAAGGGAGAGGCGGGAGGATGCAGAGGAAGGAGGGAAGAGTTGGTAGGAATAGGAGCGAGGATGATTCATAGAGGAGAGAAGCAGACCATGATGGCAGTAAATGAATCAGAAAGAAAGCTGATCAATAAGAAATAAAGATGCAGTGTTAATAAATCGAAAGGGATGTTACAGATCAGCAACTTAAATTAAATTTAGGCAATAAAATTAATAAAATGCCATTCTGGGGAAAATTAAATAAAGGAATATTGGACATCAAGAAACTAACAGCAAGGATAGGGATAGGGAGAAGCAGCATGGGCAAACAAAAAGGGACTAGAAAGTGGAATGGGCCCTGGGACTAAAATTCATGCTACTTAGCAAAAACAGGAGTAAGGGAGCACGATTTTTGAGGGCCTTGAATGAATACAATGGAATTGCCTTTATTTACCTTTTACAAGATGTCTGCCATGCTTTGTGAAATGCTATTACAGCACCACCATATGACAGGTGCTAGTTACTGCAAATAGCATTGATAAATGGCTGAATTTCAGTTGATTGATGATCAAGTAATGATAGATGGTGAAACATCACACTCATAGCACCACCTAGAGCTGCAATATGAGAACGTTGAGACCACTCACAACTGCTAATCTATAATAGATAAAGACAGCAAATGAATATTCTGCAATGAAAGAATTGTTTTCCATTGGTTAGCTAATGCTGTTTTAGATTTTAGAGCAAAGATCTCCAGGAATTATATTTTAACATCACCGAAGGAGACCATTTGGACTATTGAGTTTATGTTGTCTCCCCAAAATTGCTATCTGCCTAGTTCTATTCCATTCATATGGAACTCAGTAAAAGATGTTGCTATGGGAACCTGTATAGGCCCTAGCTATGCCTGTCTTTTTGTGGGATATGTGGAACATTCTTTGTTATAGTCTTACTCAGGCCCCCTCCCTCATTTCTTTTTCTGGTACGTTGATGACTGCATTGGTGCCAAAGCCTGCTATCACCCTGAACTGGAAAATGTCATTGATTTTGCTTCCAATTTCACCTTGTTCAAGAAAGGGAATAGGGATAACCCTGGGAATTATAGACCAGTCAGTCTTACGTCGGTAGTGGGCAAATTATTGGAGAGGATTCTGAGAGACAGGATTTATGATTATTTGGAAAAGCATGGTTTGATTAGAGACAGTCAGCATGGCTTTGTGAGGGGCAGGTCATGCCTCACAAGCCTTATTGAATTCTTTGAAGATGTGACAAAACACATTGATGAAGGAAGAGCAGTGGATGTGGTGTATATGGATTTTAGCAAGGCGTTTGATAAGGTTCCCCATGGTAGGCTCATTCAGAAAGTGAGGAGGCATGGGATACAGGGAAAGTTGGCTGTCTGGATACAGAGAAGACAGAGGGTGATAGTAGATGGAAAGTATTCAACATGGAGCTCAGTGACCAGTGGTGTTCCGCAGGGATCTGTTCTGGGACCTCTGTTCTTTGTGATTTTTATAAATTACTTGGATGAGGAAGTGGAAGGCTGGGTTAGCAAGTTTGCCCATGACACGAAGGTTGCTGGAGTTGTGGATGGTGTGGAAGGCTGTTGTAGGTTGCAACGGGACATTGGCAGGATGCAGAGCTGGGCTGAGAAGAGGCAGATGGAGTTCAACCTGGAAAAATGTGAAGTGATTTATTTTGGAAGGTCGAATTTGAATGCAGAATACAGGCTTAAAGACAGGATTCTTGGTAGTGTGGAGGAACAGAGGGATCTTGGGGTCCATGTCCATAGATCGCTCAAAGTTGCCACCCAAGTTGATAGGGTTGTTAAGAAGGCGTATGGTGTGTTGGCTTTCATTAACAGGGGGATTGAGTTTAAGAGCCGCGAGGTTATGCTGCAGCTCTATAAAGCCCTGGTTAGACCACACTTGGAATATTGTGTTCAGTTCTGGTTGCCTCATTATAGGAAGGATGTGGAAGCTTTAGAGAGGGTGCAGAGGAGATCTACCAGGATGCTGCCTGGACTGGAGGGCATGTCTTACGAAGAAAGATTGAGGGATTAGATTAGATTAGAGATACAGCACTGAAACAGGCCCTTCGGCCCACCGAGTCTGTGCCGAACATCAACCACCCATTTATACTAATCCCATATTCCTACCAAACATCCCCACCTGTCCCTATATTTCCCTACCACCTACCTATACTAGTGACAATTTATAATGGCCAATTTACCTATCAACCTGCAAGTCTTTTGGCTTGTGGGAGGAAACCGGAGCACCCGGAGAAAACCCACGCAGACACAGGGAGAACTTGCAAACTCCACACAGGCAGTGCCCGGAATCGAACCCGGGTCCCTGGAGCTGTGAGGCTGCGGTGCTAACCACTGCGCCACTGTGCCGCTAGGGCTTTTCTCATTGGAGCGAAGAAGGATGAGAGGTGACTTGATAGAGGGGTACAAGATGATGAGAGGCATAGATAGAGTGGATAGCCAGAGACTTTTTCCCAGGGTGGAAAGGGCTATCACCAGGGGGCATAATTTTAAGGTGATTGGAGGAAGGTTTCGGGGAGATGTCAGAGGTAGGTTCTTTACACAGAGAGTGGTGGGTGCGTGGAATGCGCTGCCAGTGGTGGTAGTAGAAGCAGATACATTAGGGACATTTAAGCGACTCTTGGATAGGTACATGGATGATAGTAGAATGAAGGGTAGGTAGTTAGTTTGATCTTAGAGTAAGTTAAAGGTTCGGCACAACATCGTGGGCCGAAGGGCCTGTACTGTGCTGTACTGTTCTATGTTCTATGTTTTATGCCTTCACATGGTCTATCTCCCTTCCCTTCCTTGACTTTTCAATCTCCATTTCTGGGGATAGGCTACCAGCCAACATTCACTATAAGCCCACTGACTCCTACACTACTTTGACTACATTTCCTCACACCCCATTTCCTGTAAGGACTCTTTTCCATTCTCCCAGTTTTGCTGTCTCCATCGCATCTGTTCTGATGATGCAACCTTCCATACTAGCACTTCCGACATGTCTTCCATTTTCCTCAACCAAGGATCCTGCTGTGGTTGACAAGGCCCTCGACCATGTCCATTCTATTTCACGCACTTCTGCTCTCATCTCTTCCCCACCCTCCCACAGCAATGATTGGGTGCCCCTTGTCCTCACTTTCCACCCCACTAGCCTTCGTATACAACGGACCATCCTCTGCCATTTCTGCCACCTCCAACATGATGCCACCACCAAACACATCTTCCCCTCCTCTCAGCATTCCAAAGAGACTGTTCACTCCATGACAACCTAGTCCACTCCTCAGTCACCTCCAACACCCCCTCCCCTTCCCACGGCCCCTTTCCATTCAAGCAAATGTGATGGAAACACCAGCCCTTTTCACCTCTCAAAGTCCAAAGCCCCAAGCACTCCTTCCAGGTAAAACAGCGATTTACTTGTACTTCTTTCAATTTAATATAATGTATTGGCTGCTCACAATGTAGTCTCCTCTACATTGGGGATACCAACTGCCAACTGGGTGCCCACTTGGGGGAAAATTGATGATGCCACCAGGATCTTCCTGATGGTGAATGGGCCCCCCCCCCACCCCGCTGAGGCTGAATGCTGGCAGTTGCCTGGAGGTGACCTCCCAGTAGCAGACCAGGATGGTCATCAATGCGTCCTTTAAATCCCCCCCCCCACTCCTGGACCTTCAGTGATCAGCTGGCCACAGCTGTGGCTGTAGGCCATCCTGTGAACGGACTCCCCCTCCACAATGATGGCTTAGCAGCTGTGGCCACACTTATTTTTTACAATTTCATAATTCTTTAGAGGGCACCTCCATCTTGAGGTGCTCGCAGTCTCCTGCCTCCCTCAGCAGCGCCCACATTTCCCGCTGCGGCTTCTGGACAGTTATCATTGCAGGCCCTCCTATTGGGCCTCCCAATTCACTGATCCGCCCACCATCCTTAATTGGGTGGGAAACCAGGAGGCAGCTTCTTAATTGGCGACCTCCAGGAAGATCACGACCACATCCTATCATGGCTACTTCTGGGTTGCCGACCCGGAACTGAGGCCGATGTCGGGATCATGACCCAAATGGGAAAATCCAGCCCCTTAACACTGTTCCACAGGTGCTGCCGGACCTGCTGAGTATTTCCAGCACTTTCTGTTCTTATTTCAGTTTTCCAGCATCTGCAGTGTTTTGCTTTTGTATGATGTAGGATCTGATGGCCAATGTCTCAGCTTCCATTGCAGCAGAAGCCACCCAACATCTGTGTGCTGCAGTGGAAACTCAGACTGAGGTCATGCAAGGTCAGCTTGCTGCCCTGGAAACTCAGACAACCCTCATGCACCCTCAGACTGCTGCTATCATGGCTGTGGATACCACAATTCAAAGAGGCTAGCAAGGTGTTACAGTAATCTAACAATCAGTCTTCCAACAGATTATTAGGTTTGCTGAGGCACTGCCCTAGGGGAGGGACAGTGCCTCTGTGGAGCACAAACCTGTTGTCCTCCGTGAGGGTGACAGCATTTGTCCTACGACTCCACCAATGCCCTTGCTGGTATCGGAGAGCTAGCCAGCCCAGACTGCTGTCGCTCATGCTGAGATGGTGCAGTGCGAAGCCAGGCCTTCTAGGGCCAGAGCTGCTCGAGATTGTCCTGCAAGGCCATCTTCAGTCTCCCCCAGTGAAAATCAGCAGCCTTCCACCAGCCAAGCTGCAGCCACTCGGGTAGCACTAGGCCAGGCAAAGGAAAACAGGCATTATGGGAATGCACAACAGTGATTAGTTGACATTTGTATGCAATATGACATGCTTTAATGTATAAATTTAGCTGGAATGTTTATTTTGTGTGGCTTTTATTTTAGCAGTGTAGCCAAGTGGATTCTGTGATGGTCAGTTACCGAGGGAAGATAAGGTGTGGAACTGTTGGTGGATGGATAATTGGGGTTGCATTTACTAGTATCACAGTCAGATGAGTCAATCATGGGCCACCCAGTTGGAATGGGACTGCGTTGGTTGCCTCCTCCCTACCTCCTCATCCTCAGCCTCCTCCTCAGCTGCTCACCATCTCACTGGTGGCAAAGACTGTGCTCTCATGATGGTGACATTGTGCAGTGTGTAGTAGACCACCACAAATTGTGACACGTGCTCTGCCAAGTCTGCAGGGCTCCTCCAGAGTGGTCCAGACAGCAGAAATGTTGGCCAAAATTTTATGCCCCCACAGGAGAGGGCTGGAGGTGGGGGCAGGTGTAAAATTGAAGGAGACGCGAGCAATGCCGTTTCCATTGCCTTCTTGCCCCACTGCAATTTTACGAGTGACAGCAGAGGTGACAAACAGGCCTCCTGCCCCAGGCCAATTAAGGCCCTTAAGTGGCCAATTAATTGCCACTTAACTGCTTGCCCCAGCCGCCGCTGGTATATTATCAACTGCGTGCAGGCAGTTCAGTAGCTCAGAAGGCCTCGCGGGAAAACTGGCAACCTGCTTGCGGGCTGTGGGGTGGCCCTTCTAATCATGCACCCTGTGTCTGAAGCAGGGTTCCCCCCCGCAGCACAAGCCATCCCCACTGGAGCACCTCTCCACCTCTTGAGCAACTCCCCTACCCCCACAACCCTTGCCTCGCTGGGGCCCAGCCGCTTGTCCCTGGTGAGACCCAACACACTTATCTGCATTCTGGGACCTTGTCCATGTTGCCATGGGGTGCCGCCCCAGCAGTGGCCACCGTTCCCGGTAGCATTCCTGGGACTGAAGAGCTGGTCTGTTCACACAAATCATCTGGCAGTATGGCTTCCATTGTATGCATGCTCCCGTGTGCATGGATTGTGCACTGGTGTCATGAGTCATGTCATCAAAGGGTTGCCCTTGTTGCCCCTCTCTATGCCATGGTGGCTCAAATGCAGATGGCACTGCCCAGGAGGAAGGAATCGTGACTGTTGCCAGGATACCAGGTATTGACCTGCTTATACTTTGCATGTGGCCGCACACCAGCTGGACGTTGAGGGAGTGAAATCCCATTCGGTTGTGGTACATCTCAGAGTTGACATGCAGCACCTGAAAAGCAATGTGTGTGCAATCAATGGCAGCCTGCACCATGGGGAAACCTGCAATCCTGGAGAAGCCATGTGCTTGCTCCACCTCTTCTCTCTGGTAAAAGAGAATAAAATGTATTTAGCTCTCTTGGAGAGCCTCAGTGACTTTCCTTATCAAACAATGGATGGCAAAATGGGAAATGTTGCAAATATCCCCTGCTTCAGCCTGCAAGGAGCCAAAAGCATAAAATCCTGTGGCCATGGCCAGCTTCACAGCCATTGGTAATGCCATCCTCTCCCTGCTCCATGATTGCAGTTGTAGTTGTAGCAGGAGGCAGGTTTCAGAAATGGAGACATCTTACACGCCATTCACACCGAGCCTCAGGTACGAAAATCGCTCCTTAAAGAACCTGGCAGATATGGCCTCCTGCTCAGAGCTCTTCTCTTCCTTCTTCTCCTCCATCTTCCAGCAGCTTGTCCTGCCTGTGTCGCTTCTGCTCATACTTACTGTCACACTGTAGTCCAAGGGGAATGCAAACTACTAGACCCCTCTCTAGGAACAAGTGGTTTATACAGAATCGTTGAAGTCAATACAATGTCCTTCAGCATCTGCCACACTGCTCCCTGTAGACTTTAGCAACTTTAGCGACTCCAGAAACCACCAAACACTTCTATAATCATCGTGACAGCCAATAGAAATCACTCTGCAACTAATGTGAAGATAGTTGATGTTCCCTTTAAATAACATTGATAGGAGTGTCTTTCCTGCTGCTAAATGCACACTCAGTTGTGTAAGATTAAGAGAGGGCGTTAGCTGGAGTGTTGAGCTCCAAAATGACATCATTGTCTTCCAGCAAATAGTTCCTGTGCATGTGCCTTCACTAAAATGGGTTGGGTGCAACCCACATCAGAAGCGAACACTCGCATCCCGATCACCATTTTGGAGGTAAAACAACAATTATAAAATTGCACACACACCACTGTTTAAATCTGAAAAACTGTAACTATTACTCGCTGCTGCAATATTTCATTTAATATGACACACCTTAATTTTTATCAACAAACCTCCTATGCAGCTTTTGTACTAATACATTTTCAATTTACAGTGGTGTTTGTATTTGTGTAGCACCTGACCACAGCTGGGCTTCTTCTTACAGATTTACTAATTCGTCCTGTCAATGTAGAAATTGTTAATGGGGGAGGGGGAAGAGAGGGGTGGTAGTGATTGCTTTTAACTTTCTAATTGTTTAAGTAACTGTGTGAATTATCATTGTATTGGGGTTCACAGTACATACTGTTCATAGAATTTGTTATGTTTGATGACTGCTATTGCAAAAACACATACTCTTGGACTCGTACAGAATTGCCAGTGAGATCTATTGGGGCACAAGGACAAAATTTGTACATTCATTTCATAACAAAGCAACAGTGAATGGGCTGTAAATTTCCTGTCATACTCTGGTTATTTCCTGCATCATAGTGCCTTAATCCCCACATTTATATAACTTCTATATTTGGTGTTTCCAGTGTCCTTGTCAGCTTCTCATTCTTCACCCTCTACAAACTCCAACATGTTCAGAACTCAGTTGCCTGCCTCCTGTCCTGCACCAAGTAGTGTTCACCCACCATGCCCATCCTTGCTGATTTGCTTTTGCTCCCTGTGACACAATGCATTGAATGTTCCCATCTTCAACTCCCTCCATGGCCTCATCCCAATAGAAACTGTTCCAACTCTGCATCCTTCCCTCAGCCTTCAGTGTTCCAACTCTCACCTGTTTTGCATCCTCCTCACTCTTTACAATCATTGGTGGCAAAGCCTTCAGCTGCCTCAGTCCTATTCTCTGGAATTCTCTGCCTAAGTTCCTTTTTACCTTCACTTCCATCACAATCAGGAGGGGTATTGCCACTCCAAATCTGCCCTGCATAGGAAATAAGGAAATTTCAGTGGGTTAGTCCTATTGCTAACATGCCAACAGGAAAAGAATGCAGCCTTTTCTATGCTTATTGGTTAATGTATTGATAAAGATTTTTTTGAGCAATGTAGACATCTTCAGGGATACTCACAATACCCCATTTTATATTATGCCACATATTGACATAGAAGTGTTTCAGTATTTTCACATCATTCATTTCACAAGGAGATTATCTTGAATCATATGCTAATAATGACCCTGACCACCAGCTTTTTCCCTATTACCAGCCAAAACTAGATTTAAAACAAAGTAACTGCATGCTCACTTGCCCTAATACTCTAAGCCTGCTCAATCTTTCCTGATAGTTGCAGCCTCTCAATTCTAACAGCCTTGTAAATCTTTTCTGTACTTTCTCCAGAGCTTCAGTATCCTTTATGTAATATACTGCAGAGGAATGAGGTTAGAGTAAAAAGTTTCAGTTTAAGAGCTTACACCATCACAGGCCCACTAAGAAATACAGCCCCCTTCTGTACTGCCATTTCTATAATTTGTCTTGCATATAGTTTTTTTTCACATCTCCCTGATCAGTCTATTCCTCTTTATATCTGCTTCCACTAACTGAGAAGGGCACCGCATCCACAGAGATGCACACTCTCCTCATTCCAGTGTGAACCTTGGTTATACAGCAATTTCCATGATTCAGCAGCAGGTCCCATCCATTATGGTGTATAATTGAGGTTTCAATGTACATAACTTGAATTAAAGAAAAAAAGTCAAATGGATTTTTTCGTGTTGTTTCTGGGCACAATTACCTGGAAGACTTATCTGCCTCAGACAGACCTAATCAGAACAAATGGCAAAAGCTCTCAAGGCGTCAAAAGCCTTCATGTTGATTTTCAAAGGCTTCTAAAATTAAATGTCAGCACTCTACTCTGTAAACACATATAAAAAACTTTACAACTGTTGGACCATAACATATTTATCTGGAAAATAACTTTTTGTAAGTATCGTTGCTGCTGATGAAGATCAAAGAAATAAAAACAAAATGTAATTTCTCCCCGCCATACCACCTCCACACGCACCCCACCCCCCCCCCCCCCCCCACCCCCCACCTCCCATTCCTGGCAACAATAGAATCAACATTTCCATTGACATTCAGAGATCAGTAACTAGAGGGCTTTCATTTAAAGGTCATCACCAAAAGAATAAAAGAGAGAGATGAGGACCTTTTTGTTTCGGACAGAGGGTTTTTAGAACTTACAATGCCCTTCTTGAAACAATAATAGAATCATAGAATGATATAGCACAGAAGGAGACCATTCGGTCTATCATGCCGGTGCCAGCTCTTTGAAAGAGGTATCCAATTAGACCAATTTCAATGTTGTTGCCTTATTCACTGTATTTTTTTTACCCTTCAAATATTTATCTCAATCCTTTTTGAAAATTATTATTGAATCTGTTTTCACCATCCACTCAGGCAGTGTACTCCAGATCACAATAACTCACTACATAAAATTTTCTCCTCATCTAGCTTCTGGCTCTTTTGTCAATTACCTTAAATCTGTGTTCTCTGGTTACCGATCCTCCTGCCAGGAGAAACTGTTTATCCTTATTTATTCCATCAAAACCCGTCATGATTTTGAAATTCTATTAAATCCCCTCTTAGTCTTTTCTGCTCTAAGGAGCGTAACCCCAGCTTCTCTAGCATCTCCACATAACTGAAGTCCCACATCCATGGTACGATTCTAGTAAAACTCTTCTGTATCCTCTCCAATATTTAACATCCTTTAAAGAAAGACTTGGACCTTTGTTTAACATCTTATCGGAAAGGCAACACCTCCAACAAAACTCCTGGAGGACTAACCTTGATGCATACATCCTGGAGTGAGGCTTGAACCCACAAGCTTCTATCTCAGATGTGAGAGTACGACTGACTGAACCACAACTGATACATTGCTAAAATGCAGTGTCCAGAATTGGATACAATAATTCAATTGGTGCCTAACCAGTGATTTTTAAAGATTTAACATAACTTTGTTACTTTTATATCTATGCATCTATTAATAAAGCCAAGAATCTAATTTTTTTTTTTAACAGCGTTCTCATCTTGTCCTGCCAGCTTCAAAGATCAGTGTGCATGCACCCCCAGGTCTATCTGAACCTGGATCTCCTTTAAAATTGTACCATTTAGTTTATACTTTCTCTCCTCATTCTTCCCAGCAAAGTGCATCACTTCATATTCTCTGTCTTAAATGTCATTTACCACTTGTTTGCCCATTTCACTAGTCTTGTCTATGTCCTTCTGATGTCTGTTACAATCCGCCTTACTGTTTACTACATTTCCAAGTTTCCTGTCATCTGCAAACTTTGAAATTATGCCCTGTGTACCCAAGCCCGGGTCATTAACGTATATCAAAAGAACAGTGGTCCTAATACCAACCCCTGGGGAACATCACTGTATACTTCCCTCCAGTCTGAAAAACAGTCATTCTCCACAACTCTCTGCTTTCTACCTCTTCTCCAATTTTGTACCCACCTTATCACTGCGCCTTTAATCCCATGGGATGCTACCAAAATTATGATGTGGTACTTTATCAAATGCCTTTGAAAGGTCAGAGAAACAACATCAATTGCATTACCTGCATCACCCCATTCCATTACTTCATCAGAGAGCTCAATCAAGTTGGTCAAACACGATTTTCCTCAAGTAGTTTTCTGTCCTCACATTGGTGAGCTCCCTCTTAACGATGGGAATTCTGCTAAAGCCCCAACACACATATCGGATGAACCCTGACCTAGTTACTGAAATGGGATGGGGTTAGGTACTTTCAGAGGGATCAGTGACGTTCTACCTTACCAACCTTCTGCCCAAAGAGAAGAGTCCCATGCTTCCAATCTTCTCTATCAGTCTAACCGAGATCATGATCCGGTAAAGGGGTTTAGTTTTGCTCAACAAGATCGATGGCATATGTGGAGTATCTTGTTTTTTCTAGGGTACATTCTCATTAATAGGCATGTATCGCATATTCAAAATTCTGAGAATGCTGAGCAAATGAATATGTATCCAGCAGAGGGAGATCGTCACAGAGGTAAAGCTTTTATTCATTTGCTGCGTTTTGACATTTTCTTTTAAATAAACGGGTTAACACCCTCCCATTAAAATAATGGATAGAGGAATGTCAAACAGACACGTTAAATAGTCATCCACTATTATCTCCAGCAGTCATTTCCAGCCTATGCTGCTCTTTTGAAACTGTCAAAATGGTTTATTTGCATCTACTGGAAATAAAAATCATTGCTTGTTTTTTAATGATTGCAGTGCACAAAGTGCAAATAAAAGTGGTTTCTAGAAAGAGGCTTAGGAGCTGAATTTTGTGCTCTCAGATGCACCTAACTGCTAAGCGCTGGACTGGAGGCAATCTATTACACTTTCTTTGATTATTAATGCCAATTCTCAGATTTCCCTGTGGATGTTGATTGTTTTAATAACAGCATTGTGAGCTCCTTACTAGTTATTCCACAGGAACAAAACATCAGCCTTGTGTATATAAACAAACTGTATAAACAACAAAGATATGGAATACAACCAAGCACAGTACCCAGGATTTTCCTGGGAAAAAAAAATCCAGGTCAGCCATCATACCTTTCCTTTCCAGGTCGAGAAACCCAAGTCAAACCAGACCCCTGACACTGGGGCTCAACCGCATTGATTTATTTCACACTGTTGTTTCCTGGTCACCAGAACTGGACACAGTGTTTAAGTTGAGGTCTTGCCAGAGCACTGTGTAATTTGATCATCACCTCTTGTGACTTATATTCTATCTTGTCAAGAAAATACAATATGCCAAATGAGGAATTTTAATTCATCGGTTGGAAATTTACATCGAACTTTTAATGGAAACAAATCCTACCGTTAACTTTAAAAAAAGCCGGCAGCCAAGATGGCCACCGCAATGTGCATTTCAACACCTTACACATTCCAAGGCCTCCAACAGGAGACACATGTCTGATGAGCCCATATACTAAACAAAGTCTTGCTCTATTGATTGAATTATCTAAGATTGCTTTCAGCAGTACGACATTCAAGGCCATCCTGACACACTCACTTTGAAACAGCAAACCCTCCAGGTATAAATATTAGCATCCTGAAGCCTGAGGAGATGGAAACTCCTAACCTTGAATCTGATTAGAATGTTCCAGAGAATACACTGAGTCAGGCATGTGGTTGTCTGTCCATCTCTGTGAAAGCTGGGAGTTTCCCTTGGACAAAGATAGACAAGCCAGTGACTGAAATGATGCAGAAGCAGAAGGGCTGCGTCTGTCTCTTTCTCTCTCTCTCCAAATAACATCGCAAGTTTGAAAACCATCTGTGACTGTGTACACTCCAAGCTTACAGATTGCTATAGACAGAGACACCAGGGGAAGAGAGCCACCTACAAGTTTGACTCCAAGAAAACCCTGAGCCAAGTGAGCCAACCACAAAGTGAACTTCGACCAGCCAGAGACTTCAAGAATACAACTTAATCCAGAAGACCACCAGAGGTGGCGGCACAGTAGCAGATAGTTGGGAGGGAGTTGACCTGGGAGTCCTCAACATTGACTCCAGACCCCATGAAGTCTCATGGCATCAGATCAAATATGGGCAAGAAAATCTCCTGCTGATTACTATCTACCGCTAACAACCCCACACCACCCACCCCACCCCCGTCAACCCCCAACCCCCCACCACACACCCTCGGCTGATGTATCATGTTGAACAACAATTGGAAGAAGCGCCGAGTGTAGCAAGGGAATAAAATGTACTCTGGGTGGGGGACTTCAATGTCCATCACCAAGAGTGGCTTGGTAGCAACACTACTGACCGAGATGGCTGAGTCCTAAAGGACATAGCTGCTGGACTAGGTCTGCGGCAGGTGGTGAGGGAACCAACAAGAGGGAAAAACATACTTGCCCTCATCCATACCAATCTACCTGTCGCAGATGCATCTGTCCATGACAGTATTGGTAGGAGTGACCACCGCACCGTCCTTGTGGAGACTAAGTCCTGTCTTCACACTGAGGATTCCCACCATCATGTTGTGTGGCACTACCACCGTGCTAAATGGGATAGATTTCGAACATATCTAGCAAATCAAAACTGGGCATCCATGAGGCACTATGGGCCATCAACAGCACCAGAATTGTATTCAACCACAATTGGTAACCTCATGGCCCGGCATATCCCCCACTCCACCATTATCATAAAGCTGGGGAACCAACTCTGGTTCAATGAAGAGTGCAGGAGGGCATGCCAGGAGCAGCACCAGCCATACCTAAAAATGAGGTGTCAGCCTGGTGAAGCTACTTGCATGCCAAACAGCAGAAGCAGCCAGCAATAGACAGGGTTAAGCGATCCCACAACCAACTGATCAGATCTAAGCTCTGCAGACCTGCCACATCCAGTTGTGAATGCTTGTGAACAATTAAACAACTGACAGGAGGAGGAGGCTCCATAAACATCCCCATCCTCAATGATGGAGGAGCCCAGCATGTCAGTGCAAAAAACAAGGCTGAAGCATTTGCAACCATCTTCAGCCAGAAGTGCTGAGTGGATGATCCATCTCGCCCTCCTCCTGAGGTCCCCAGCATCACAGTTGCCAGTCTTCAGCCAATCCGACTCACTACATGTGACATCAAGAAATGACTGAAGGCACTGGATGCTGCAAAGGCTATGGACCCTGATAATATCCCGGCAATAGTACTAAAGACTTGTGCTGCAGAACTAGCCGCGCGCCCTAACCAAGCTGTTCCAGTACAGCTACAACACTCGCATCTACCAGGCAATGTGGAAAATTGCCCAGGTATATCGTGTGCACAAAAAGCAGGACAAATCCAACCCGACTAATAACGCCCCTATCAGTCTACTCCAATCATCAGCAAAGTGATGGAAGGGGTTGTCGACAGTGCCATCAAGCGACACTTACTCAGCAATAATCTGCTCACTGAAGCTCAGTTCAGGTTCAATCAGGGCCACTCAGTTCCTGACCTCATTACAGCCTTTGTCCAAACATGGATAACAGACCTGAACTCCAGAGGTGAGGTGAGAGTGACTGCCCTTGACATCAATAGCATCAAGGAGCTGTAGCAAAACTGAAGTCAATGGGAATCAGGGGGAAAACTTTCCACTGGTTGGAGACATACCTAGCACAAAGGAAGATAGTTGTGGTTGTTGGAAGTCAATCATCTCAGCCCAGGACATTACTGCAGGAGTTCCTTAGTTTGGTGTCCTAGGCCCAACCATCTTCAGCTGCTTCATCAATAACCTTCCCTCCACCATAAGGTTAAAAGTGGGGATATTTGCTGATGATTGCACAATGTTCAGCACCATTCGTGACTCCTCAGATACTGAAGCAGTCCGTGTCCATATGCATCAAGACATGGACAACATCTAGGCTTGGGCTGATAAGTGGTAAGTAACATTTGTGCCACAGAGGTGCCAGGCAATGACCATCTTCAACAAGAGAAAGTCTAACCATCTCTCCTTGATGTTTAATGGCATTACCATCCACTGAAACCCCTACTATCAACATCCTGGGGATTACCATTGACCAGAAACTGAACTGGAACAGCCACATAAATACCATGGCTACAAGGGCAGGTCAGAGGCTAGGAATCCTGCGGCGAGTAACTCACCTCCTGACTCCCCAGTGCCTGTCCACCATCTACAAGGCACAAGTCAGGATGGATTACTCTCCACTTGCCTGGATGGGTGCAGCTCCAACAACACTCAAGAAGCTCGACACCATCCAGGACAAAGCAGCCCATTTGATTGGCACCCCATCTACCACCTTCAACATTCACTCCCTCCACCACTGACACACAGTGGCGGCAGTGTGTACCATCTACAAGATGCACTGCAGCAACACACCAAGGCTCCTTAGACAGCACTTTCCAAACCTGTGACCTCTACCACCTAGAAGGACAAGGGCAGCAAATGCATGGGAACAACACCACCTGCAAGTTCCCCTCCAAGTCACACACCATCCTGACTTGCAACTATATCGCTGTTCCTTTACTGTCGCTGGGTCAAATTCCTGGAACTCCCTTCCTAACAACACTGTAGGTGTACCTACACCCCAAGGACTGCAGCTGTTCAAAAAGACAGCTCACCACCACCTTCTCAAGGGCAATTAGGAATGGGCAATAAATGCTGGCCAGCCAGTGATGCCCACATCCCGCAAATGAATAAAAAACTTCCAACCTCACAGACTGTGCATTATTTTTTATTTATTCTGGACTCTAATCCAATTAGATATCTATTTCTCACTCTGTAATCTATTTATATGTGTATGATTCTCATGTGAGTGTGTGCGTGGATGTGTAGTGTATTTTTTTTGTTATTTTATTTAGATCGGGTTTAGATTGTTAAATATAATAAACTCACCGCTTTCTTGTTTAAACCCAAGTAAACCTCTCCAATTGATTCTTTCATGATCACGTTAAAGGTAAAATGTAAAACACTCTCTGAAGTGGTAAGCACAACCACTGTTTGCAAAGAAATAAACCCTGTTGCAGTCAAAATAAGAGGAAGGACAAGAGGGGAGTCTGTGACCCACTCCTCACCTGGCCAGAACAATCTTTATAGCTATATAAATTAATTTTCTATTGGCTTTTGTTGATTATTGCTCTCCAGTGATTGAACATGTTTAGTTTTCAAATAAATGTGTCACTATGTTGGGTCCTTGCTATGCCTGTTTTTTTTTGACATACATAAAACATCACAGAATCACAGAATCATTACAGTGCAGAAGGCAGCCATTCAGCCCATTGTGTCCGCACTGGCTCTCTGAAAGAGCTATTCCCTCAGTTGCATTCCCCTGCCTTCTCACCGTAACCCTGCACATTCTTACTTTTCATATAACTGTCTAATTCCCTTCTGAATGCTTCAATTGAACCTACCTCCACCATGTTCTCAGGCAGCGCATTCTAGACCTTAACCACTCGCTGCATGAAAAAGTTTTTCATCATGTCACTATTGCTTCTCTTACCAATACAATAAATTCTGTATCCCTGTTCTACACAGGTCTCCAGCCTCAACTCTTGATCTGGTATACTGATGACTGTATCAATGCAGCTTCCTGCTTTCACCCAGAACTGCAAGAATTTCAATAACTTTACTTTCAATTTCTACCCCTCCCTTACATTCACATGGTCCAATTCTCCCTTCCTTGACTTCTCTATCTCCATTTCAGGGAATAGGCCATCAATCAATGTCAATTATATTCACACTGATTTCCAAAGCTCCCTTGATTACACTTCATCCCACCCTGCTTCCTGTAAGGGCTCTATACCATTCTCTCACTTTCTCTGTCTCATTTATTCAGACAATGCCACCTTCCACACAGTGCTTCCTACACGTCTTTTTCCTTAACCGAGGGTTCCTCTCCACCATAGCTGATAGGGCCCTTGACTGCGTCCATCCTATTTCCTGCACTTCTGCTCTCACCTCTTCCCCTTCCTCCCAGATAGGCTTCCCCTCATCCTCACCTTCCACCCCACCAGCCTCCACAGTCAACAGATCTTTTGCTTTTGCCCACTTAGTATTTTATCCAACTCATTCTGTAATTTCTGAACTAACTCTTCTGATTCCACAGCCCCTCCTATTTAGTTATCATCTCCAAATTTGACTGCCTGGCTTTGAGTTTCTGAATCCAGCTCATTGATGTAAATTAGAAAGAGTAGCGATCCCTACTCAGTACTCCCCCTCTCATTCTGGCATAATTCTTCTAACAAGAAGGTTGCTTCCTACTCCTCAAACAGTTTTTGATCCTTCCACAGGGCTATCCTAAATCCCCACATTTTGAATTTAATTAACAACATTTCCTTTGGAAATTGAAGTATACCATATCATAGCCCATTTGGATCATCACTTCCTCAAAGAAGTTGAGGAGTTTGATTAGGTAGGATCTTCTTCTGAATCCCTGCTGAACTTCTATTAATTAGAAGATGCTCAAGTTTACTTCTGATAAATTAATTGCACTATTTTTAATAAAATGTAAGGAATGAGTCTATAATTAATTGTGTCTTTTTTATGACTTTTTATTAATATGGGCACCGCATTAACTCATTTCTAATCTGCTGGTACCTCCCCAGTATCCAGTGATTCCCTCAGAATGATGGTCAGTGCCTCACAAATCTCCTCCCTAGTCTCTCTAGAATAAGTACAATGGGCTGGATTTTACCACCTCTTTTTAGGCAGGCTAGGAGGCGGGAGAGCTGGTAATATGATGGGAAAGGTGTTGGGAGCGGAGCCCAATATCTTCCCACCACCATTGTATATTACCAGTGGCAGGAACCTCTGTGGTGCCGCCACCTACTGTGCAGCCAATTGAGGCAACTGATTGCCCAATTGAGGGGCACCTCCTTCCCCCGCCAGCATTTTACTGGCGTCAGGAGGGGCCGCTGCCACATGGAGAGACAGCCAGATAAACTCTGGTGGCCTTCCAACAGGTTCCTGGGAAGTGGGGGGGGGTGGGGGTGAGGGTGTTGGGGGAAGGGGCCTCATTAACGGCTGGTCCATGGCTCACAGAGGGGCCCACCAATGCCAATGGCCGCTCCCGGACTTACAGCACTGCCAGCGCATGCTGCCCACCTTCCCTGATCACTGGAATCTCCCTGTGTGGCCTTGGCATGGTAAGAAAAAAACTTGCCTTAGCTTCAAGGGCGCTTCGGCATGATGGTGCCCTCTTCTTCCAACTGCAGCCTCAACAGTGGCCACCTCTGTCAGTGACGCAGCTAAGGCTGCAGTGTTGCCAGCCCTTTATTAGGACCGGCAGCTCTGGGAGGTGGGCCGCCATCCTCTATTGGACAGTGGTCCCAATGGTGGCAACTTAATTGGCCGCCGCCAGTAAATGCCGCTCCAGGGTCCCGCTGCCCACCGACACAGGGTCGGCTGTTGCTTTCAGTCCTAGCGGCGGGGCTTCTTCGCTGATGGAAAAATTCAGCCCTATGTATCCCTGGGGATGAGATGTTTTGAGCTCATTTTGTCTATCTATGACTTCCATGTCATTTACAGTGAAGTCATTGATTATACTTGGCATATATTTGTTTGGTGAGTGCCTGTAACTTATGTCTTCCCTCATGAATTCTCAGAGGAAATAGTCATTCAGAATATTTATTATTTTGTACTCATCTTCAGCTTCAAACCATTTGCATCTTTTACGTTTATTTTTGTTCTTCTCTGACAGACCTCTGATCCTCTTGGGTTCTGCTCACACACAATGTATAGTACCATATAATGCATTTGTTCTAGTTATTATCACTGGAGGGCACACAGAATGAAGGACATTTTTGCTGAGTTTACAATTCTATGGTAATAACAAGAACTGAACCACTTAGATGGACCATTGTTCAGAAGATAAAACAAATCATTTAATCTCCAAGCCATTATGAAAACCAACTGTTGTCATATGATTCTCAATACTCTACCTTCTTAACCTGAGGCATATTTCCAACTCCAGCTGTGCATAGCCAGAGGCCATTAAGGCTATTATATGTCCAAACATGCCAGCAAGCATCCAGCTGTAAGTTTTCACAGAACCCCTAGCTATGCAGCATGTACACAATACAGCACATAATAGTTAAGGACGGTTAGTGTAAATGAAGATTCTGGCTTTAAGCTCTGGATCAAAATGCGATACTGTGTAGTGCTAAGTTTAGAAGGTTAATTATTACTATTTATGTTGTTTTTCTAATAGATAGTTATCCGTGGTGTCATGCAGACCCCCACTCACCAAGAATGAGGCATATTAATTTTGTCATATGAACATTAATTTTAAACTGTTGCTGGAGTGAGAAATGACTTGTTAAACAGATCAGCCATGGCTAGAAAAACATTTACATACTAACAGACAGTGCTTGTGGAGACAATTCAATTGACACATTCAACCCACAATGGACTTTGAGCACCAGAACTCACATTCCAGGATGATTGCCAAGATGGCTGAATCCACAAACAGATATGGTCAAACCAGCTAGTCACATGACTAACCTGCTGGGCAACCTGAGTTTTTTGAATTGTACAGACAGTTTGAGAGAGAGAGAGACTGTTTGCTCCTGGACTGAGAAGACCTCTCCTGTCTGCTCCCATCTCTTTCTCACGGAACTTCAAATCCACTGAAGATATGAACCTCAAAAGAGAAAAGTTTCCTATATCGAACAAGGCTTAAGAAGAATACTGGACCCTAACGAAAAGCAAGATCTACCTACAATCAAGAACTCTATGGTGAGCTCGAAGAACAGTAACCAAAATCATCTTCAGATATTGCCTCAAACCTTTCCACTTTATTTCTTTTGCTCTTTTCCGTCTCTATCTGCATGTGTGTACCGCTTATATATGCTAGCGTGGACACGCCGTGTATCCGTAGGCGTTAAATGAATTAGAGTTTAAGTTTAATAACTTTCAACTTTTCTTTTTTAAACCTAAGAAAACCTGTTTGGCTCCTTTCTTTGCCTTACAATTGGAAAGCATTGAACAAGGATTCACTAAGGGGAAGATGAAAAAACAGTGTGTTTAAAATAAAACCCTGTTATGGTAAGAACAGGTGAAGGCTGAGAGGAAACCCTAGACCCCTTTCTCACCGGGTCATAACAGTGGTCTAATTTAAATACAAACTTATCATTTCAAATAATCGTAATAGAGTGAAATGGCCAATGAATCATTCAAAGGTTCAACTAAATGTTAAAGTTTGTTTGAAACAGATGTTTTATGTTATTGGCTTATGTTATGGCTTTTATTCTCTGAAATGATAATCATAAATAGATAACTTAATGGTGGACACCACAGGGTATAATGAGGCTTACAGTCCAGTCCTGTATATTAACGCTTAGACCATATCCTTGATAAATAATAGAGTCCCAAATAACAGAAATTCCAGTATTCTAGGCATAATTGATATTCAGTAAGTTTATTAAGTGATGAACATAACACTGTATTACCAGAATTTTAGTCTTAGTGTCCTTTGTACTTGAGCAATTCTCCATCAAGACCTCAAAGTGTGCCAATATCTCATCTGAACAGATTAAAAATTTGTTGATCTCTCTTAAGTTTAGTTCTTATTTGCAAGATTTAGGTGTTTGATTTAAATGGAACCTAATCTTAGTGATAGACTGGTTGTCATGTGCTAGTCTGAAAGATTACTTGCAATTTTGTTGTATTGTAGGAGCTAAAATACTTTCCCTTGGGTAACAGAGTGAATCATCATGGTTAATCCCAAACTCTGGACTTAATCTGAAATGTTCCTGACAAGATTTTAAGCTCAACCTATCTATCCATCATCCAGTGTCCTTTCACACCTCATGTATTGAACTCATGCCAGGGATCTTGACTGAGCTCTAGATACTGCTGATTTATCCATTTTTTTTATTTTATTGTTGTCTTTGAGCATTTGGTATGTCCATCATGTGGACCAGTTCCAAACTCAGCACCATTATGCTTGCCTAGGGCTGCTGGTACCAGCTGTGGCTCAATTGGTAGTACTCTCTCACCTCTGAGTCAGAAAATTGTGGGTTTAAGATCCACTCCAAGACTTTACCACAAAAATTAAGGTTGTCATTCCAGTGCAGTACTGAGGGAATGCTGCACTGGCAGAGGTGCTGTCTTTAAAATAAGACTTTAAACTGAGGCCCCATGTGCCCTCTCAAGTGGTTGTAAAAGATCTGATGACACTATTTTGAAGAAGAGCAGGAGAACTTTCGCCAGTGTCTTTCCCAATATTTATCCCTCAATCAACAGCACAAAAACAGATTATCTAGTCATTATCACATTGCTGTTTGTGGGAGCTTGCTGTGTGCAAATTGGCTGCTGCGTTTCCTACATTACAACAGCGACTACAAATAAAAAGTACTTAATTGGCTGTAGAGTGCTTTGAGACATCCGAGGATTATGAAAGGTGCTATATAAATGCAAGTCTTTCTTTTTCTGCTTGCTTGGCTGTTTATTGTTTATCTGAAAGAAAATTCCTAAACCATCTTTTGTTTCTCCATGATTGAAAGCTGTCCAATAAAATCATATATAACCTTGCTTATGTTATGATTTTCACTCAATTTTTCCAGCAAAACTTGGAGGCAGTGTTTGTGAAAAACATTGTGGCACCTTTCATCACTGTCTACCTACATTCAGATTTACCTACAGCCCTGAAAGGCAGTCAGCTCCAATTGCATATAACCTCAGTTAATGAGCATCATATTATAAAGCAAATTTGCTCAATCAAGGATTAATTGCTCACATATTGAAATGAAAAATTGTTACTTTTTACTGGGCTTATCGTGATCTTTTAGCTAAACATTACTCTGTAGTGTACAACATTTTCTCTGAGTTTAAAATATTATAAAAACATTTTTTTCAATTAATACAGCTTTGAAAGGAAGATAGAAATATTGCAATTATGGTATAATTTTGGAAATTAATACAGAAGTACTGTCAAAATGATCCTTAATTTGCTGTTTTAACTGTAGCCTCAAAGGACCATAGGCATCTTTTTCCATTAGAGAGAGACTGTTGGTAATGTATAGCTTGAGGATCACTGCTCTTCAAGCATGGGGGCAGGCCTCTTTGAACTACCACAGCCAATACAGGGATTGAGCCTGTGCTGTTGCTGCCTTTCTGCAGTGCAGTCCTGCCATCTAACCACTGAGCCCCCCCACCCGATCCATAAGTTGTAATTTATTATTTACATATTAAAAGCTATATTGTGACCTAAAAGTAAGAATGTTAAAAGCTTTACTGCCATTTCACTGCTCAGAGAACTGATGTATTTCAAGCCTAAAAAAAAGTTTTCAAAAACTCGGAGTAAACACTGAACATCTGCACCCATAGAGAACATGAGGGTACCCACCAGTAGCCCCATAAATATAGCATTAACCATTCTTGTTTTCATGTCCATGATATAGATTGCTGTGTGCTATTGTTGTAGTAGTAGTGTAGCTAAGGCATTATTGATAAAGTCTCGGAGTGTGGAGAAGGTCAACTAATAGCTCTTTTATTATTTACACTTCTCTATTTACACTCTCCTCAAGCCTCCTTAGCTAGCATCCTTTGTGCTGGTACTGTCTTCTACCCAAGCCCATTACCATGTGACTGTTACATCATCATCACTACAGTGGGAGGGGTTGTTCTCACTGTCTCCAACATTAACCCTTTCAGATCGTTATACTACATCTCCCCCTAAGCCTTTATCCATACATTTCCTTAAACATGTATACATTTTTGACTACCACCCTTTCTCCCCGCAAGTCTCTGACTTCACAGATTTAGTCTGTTAGGAGGTTTCACGACCCTCCCTGACCTTGTTTTAGTCTGAGTGTGATGATTAGTGATCTTCCTTAGAAGTCTTGGTTGCTGACTTGGTCAATTTTTACTAAGGATTGTAGTATTCTATTTGCTTTGGGCTTTTTCATCTTCATCTGGGTCTTCCAAATAAATGACTATTGCTTCTGGGGAATAGGGATAATGTTTCTCCTATTTCTATGTATGTTTCCTTTAGTTGTGTGCACCACATACGATCTCTGGTAATTTTCATCTCTGTGGATTACAGTACCTTGCCTTTCTAGGTCTTGTATCCATACTCGTTAGCCTTCATTCAGTTTTGGTAAGCCTCTGGCACAAAACCTTTTGTTGTAATTTTGAGTTTTTTGCCTTCTATAAGAGTTTTCCCAGTCTCTTACTCTCTCATAGTCCTGGACATGCAATCCTGGAAGCAATGTTTTTAGGTAACATAGGAAGTTGCATTCTTGTCTTCCTGCACATCAGTATCTCTGTAGGTGATAGTCCATACACTGAAGGTGTAAATTGCTAAATTAGAAGTGAGTTTGGAAGTTCTTCTTTCTTCTTCAATATGGACTTTATGGTTCTTACACCTCTTTCCACTTCACCATTTGACTGTGGATTCTGTGGTGAACTTGTGAAAAGTTGAAATGCCATCCGTGATGCAAACTGTGTGAAATATTCATTCGCAAACTGTGGTCCGTTGTCTGACAATACTTCTTCAGGGATAGCATGTGTTGCAGAGATGTCTTGTAGAGATGTCTTGTAGAGCTCTTATAACTGCTTCTGTTGTTGTTGAATATAACCTTCTCACCTCTATCCACCTTGAGAAGTAATCAATGATGATCATGTCAGACTTTCCATTGTTCATGAATAAATCCATACCTAGATGTTGCCAAGATCTGGTCAGAAATTAAGTACTTATCAGAGGTTCACGCTGTTCTGGTCTTTGTGTTGCACAGATCTGGCAGTTCTAGATCGGATTTCTGATGTCTTTGGATATCTCTGGCCACCACACTAGTGATTGTGCCCTTGCTCCGCACTTCGCTATTCCCATATGGCCTTGATGTAGACCTTCCAAGATATCCGATCTAAGTAAACTGGGAATGACTAGTCTGCCATTATAAACTAGCAAATCATTGATGATTGTTAAGTATTTTCTATATTCATAGAAAGTTTTCATTGTTTTCCCACTAGGATGTTCTTGTGACCACCCTTGTGTGAAATACTGCTTTATATGAATACATTCTTTATCGCTTATTTGGGCATGATGAATTTCTTGCAGTTTCTGTATGTTTGCCATCCATTGTTGTGTAGGAGATTGCGAATATGGTTCTATCTCATCCACAGTATTGCTGTGTTGAATGGTCTACCATCACTCTTGATGGCGCATCAGCAGACGTTTGCATCTTTCCCTGGACATATACGGTTTCATATGTATATCTCACCAATCTTAAACAAAATCTTTGGATTCTAGGAGACATTTTTGCAATCTCCTTTTCCTCCAACAAAGATACCAAAGGTTTATGGTCTGTCTCGATGACGACTCTCATTCCAACAGTATAATCAGAAAATTTCTCACATGCCCCTGTGATGGCAAGTGCTTCTTTTTCAATTACCTCATACCTTGCCTCTGCCATAGACAAAGCTCTAGATGCATAGTATATTGGTCTACCAGAAACATCAGGTTGCTCCTGAAAAAGACCTGCTCCTAACCTCATGGAGGAGGCATCTGCAGCTATCATTGTTGGTAGTGTAGGATTATGGTCTGCCAAGATGTCCAGTGATATAAGCATTTCTTTAATCTTCCAGAATGCTTGTTCTTGATGTGAACTCTCACACCATTCTTGATCTGTTTTGAGAAGTTGTCTTAGTGGTTCTGCTATCTGTGCTAAATGAGGTAGAAATTTGACTAACTGATTCACCATTCCAAGGAATCTTTGGAGATGCTGAATGAAAGTAGGAGTAGGGAATTCTGTAATGGCTCGTGCCTTCTGTGGTTCTGCCATTAGACCTTTACTGCTTACTATGTGCCCCAAGAAATGAATTGATGCCTTTGAGAATTCACACTTCTCTTTCAGTGTTAGCCCTGCTTCTTGAAGTCATTGTAAAATTGCTCAGACTCTTTGGTCATGTTCCTCTACTGACTGCCCATTTATCAGAATGTCATCCATGTGTCAAATAACTCCTTTGAGCTCTTCTAAGTTGTTAGACATAGACCTTTGAAAGATCTGTGGTGCGGAAGTTATCCCTAACAGTAACCAACTGAAACAAAACCTCCCAAAATGTGTTATAAATGTGGTTAGTAATCTTGAGGTCTCCTCTAAGGGTACCTGCCAAAACCCACTATTGGCATCATGTTTGGTAAACATGATGCTCAGAGACAATTTTGCCAAGCTGTCATCCACTGTGGACATTGGGTGAATTTTGTGCACCACTGCTTTGTTAAGCTGCGTTAAATCCACACAGTTATAAAGAATACCATTTTTGTTTTGGGACTGGAACCATAGCCAAACACCACTCCATTGGTTTTGTAACAGGAGAAATAACTCCCATCCTGGTCCTTTCTTCCAGTTGGTCTTGATCTTGGTTCATCAATGGGTGAGATACACTCTGGTCTGGCATCTTTGATTCTGTACTCTGTCTTGAGTCTTCCGAGACCTGTGAAAAGTTTTGGATAGACTGCTTGAAAGCAACTGTTTACCTCTTGGCTTCATCAATCGTCTTGATCAGATGCATGTCTGAGGACGCTTTTCTGCTCAGAAGGGAAAATTCTTCATTTTGCATGATGTATTGCGTTTCCATAATTTGTCTCCCACTATATTGGAGAGTTGCTTGAAGTTTACCCTTCACTTTCAGTTGGGTCCCGCTTGGACCATGCAACTGTATGTCTGCCGGTTGTAGGCAATGTCTCTTCAATCATGGCTCTTGGTCTGGCAGAACTGTAACAGTAACACCTGTGCCCAATTTGAAATTCATTAGATGTCCATTTACATAAATGTCTGCCATCCAAAATCCTTGATTTGGGTCATTAATTTCTCCTAGGAAATCTACTGGTTCCTTTTCTTCTGGAAATTGATGCACTTCATTTACCGCTCTTTGTGTGAAGGTCTTTTGCTTTGTGATGTTGAGAAAAGAGGTCTTGCTCTGGCACGTTTTCCTATAATGCCCAGTCTTTTTACAGTTGAAATATTCCACATAATTAGCAGGGAACTGCTCATGTATGTGGGTCTTCCTGACTCCACAGCACTGGCATATTTCCCAGTGTCATGCACCTTCTCACCTGTGTGTGTCTTCTTCTTTACAGATTGCCTCTTCGTCTTTGACTTCAGGAACTGTACAGCCAATAGGCTTCTTCTAATCCAAGGCTTCTCTTCAACCCGCAGAATGGCTCTGGTTTGTCTTCAGACTTCTGCCTGACGTACCATCTGGATTGCCTTCTCGAGTGTAAGGTCATCTTTCAACTATGAGATCTGATAAAGACTCATCAGCTATTCCCACAACTATTCAATTCCTTATCAGTTTTGCCTTCAATTCTCCATAGTCACATCCCTCACCAATCTGTACAGATCATTTATAAAAGAATCTATGGATTCATCTATCTTCTGGACTTGCTTGTTAAATTTTGCTCTTTCCAGAATTTTATTATTGCATACATTGAAATATTTGTCAAAGGCACATCTTCAAATTTATCAGAAGCCTCGTTTGTCCTTTGCCTCACAATCACCTTATCCGCAATTGCACCCATAGAGTATAAAAGGGTATTTACTTGTTCTGCTTCTGATTTAATATGGAGCTGGGAAGCAATCCTAAATTGTAGAAATCTTTTTCTCCATAAGGATCAATTTTGTAGCTGATTGGGTCCTTGCTCATTGTGGAAGCTATCAGGCATTCCAAATTTCGAATCATTTTGTTTTCCTAGGCTTTGTTAGACTTTTTAGGGTGTTCCCCTTTCTTTTTAAATCATTTTAGCTTTAATGGAGGTGTTTGCACTCTTTCTTGGGGTTTCCTGCATTTTCCAGGAGTTCTCTCCTTTTTCACTGCAGTCTGGTTGAGTAATAGCTGCCAACTTTTCCCAACCCTCAATTTGCCTCTTCACTAGAGATCGACCTCTCTCCCCATTTTTCTGAACAAGTGCACTGCATCACCTGGCACTGTGACTCACTACCTGATCTCTGGGCCTGGATATTTCATTGCAGACCACCATGCTTCTGTGGTGCAGTGTGAATGCCTGCATGGCTGACTCACAGACTGTTCACATCTTCTTTGGCTACAGAGCAGCTCTGGAGCTCTTTGAAGTGCCCCGAAGAGATCTACTTTTCTCTTGGCACTACTTCACGAGGTAAGATGTTCGCAGTACTGTCTGGCCATTTTAACTAGTGTCACCATATTGTGTGCTGTTGTTGTAGTAGTATAGTTCGGGCATTATTGATAAGGTCTCAGAGTCTGGATAAGGTTAATGAATAACTCTTTTATTGTTTACACATCTCTACTTACACTCTCCTCAAGCCTCTCGAGCTAGCATCCTTCATGCTGCTACTCTCTTCTTCCCAAGCCCATTACCATGTGACTGTTACATCATCATTGCTACCATAGGGGGAGGTTGCTCTCACTGTCTCCAACATTAACCCTTCAGGTCCTTATACTACATAGGTGATATGACAGACAAGGATAAAAATAAAAGGCGCGATCTTAACTCTCAGGCAAACAGCACATGGAATACAAGAGTAGATCATCTTAGAGGCCCAGTAAGAGGACTACTTAAACAGCCTCATTTAAATGGAGTCAACAAGCCAGCTACTCAAAATGGCATCCAGAGGAAGCATGTTGGCTTTCAGCTGGTGCAATATTAGACCTGGAGGCAGCTCAGCTTGCAGTCAGGTAAGATGTGTGGGAGGAGGGGTGGGGGGGGATTGAGGGGATGGAGGCTGTGGTGGCGTCTTGTGACCCCCTCTCCCCCAAAATAACTTTTGAATTTAACTTTGATGCCTCCACTCGGTGTCCAGCAGTTTCTTCTCAACAATGGACACTCTGTTCAGTAGACCATTAAAATAACTTTGTGGTCCTATCCAAGTGTTCAGTTCATGATTTACATCAATTCATGAGGCTTCCATCTGAGTTAGCCACCCAAACTTCAATAAAACTACTAGGTGGAAACAGTGTACTGCTTGGATATTAACTCAATCTGGTTTCATCTGGTTTCTGTTAATCAGAGAAAGTTAAAGTTTCTTCTTAAATGTCATAGTGGAAGAACAGACAGGAGGCATGGAGAGAGGTTCCTCATCGAGATCATCAAATGGAGCAGTTTTTAACCAAATCGCGAGCTGCAGCATATTACAGACCCAAATCTACATAAAGGAATTCCGTAATATAGGATTTAACAAAATTCGCACGTGAACCCAATATTCCATTCTAACTGTAAACAAAGTGCGGGTAATTTTCATTTCCAGCATGGTGGAAAATGGGCAGTAGTGGATCAGCCAAGCATAATACGCTTGCCTGATTTTATCTTTCATTGTCTTCTACCCATTCATTTTAAAGAGCCTGGTGAATGCAGAAATGGAAAAACTTGGCCGATCAATTTAACAAATTAATTATTCCATTATGTAGTGGATGTATTTGAACAAAAGTGGAATTTAATTTACACGTAGTTAACTAAGCCCTGAACCTTCATGAGGACAGACCAAGCATAATTGGCATGATTTTTCAAGTATAATTTGCTCAACTACATATCACTGCTTAAACTTAAATTGTTAACATAGTTCCAATAGATCTGGTTCTGATGTGCTAATCAGTGGACTTTTATGTTCTATTATTAGATATTAAAATTTCTTTTTGGAAGTACATTAGTTACAGCATTTTAAGACTAGCCAATGTTAGCACATATACTTTAAAGCTGAGTTTTTTTGTTAATATCGGACTATTGCCATTAAGTCTCTTGCAGCCAAAAGTGTAACACTGATGGCTGGAATGAAAATGAAGGAGGAATCTTAACTCCTTCTGCCTACTGGAAACTGGCGGAACAGGAGTTAATATCCAAGTGGCACCATTACTGCTCTGGCAAAACTAGAAAAATTTGTGATCCTAGAAATCAAAGGAAGTTTGGGGACACCTCAAAGCTCTCAAATTCCTCACTATCGCTTGTGTCAGTCACTTAGGGAGCAGCTGCGCCTGGTTTATATGAGTACAATTAAAGCAGAAAATTCTCATGCATGGCGCCAGCAGATGATTGCCGCTTCTAGGCAAATGAGCCCCACTGGGCTTGGACAAGGCAATTCTCAAAGCCACTGAAGTGATTTAGTAAATTTGCATTTAGTGCAATCATGACACATAAACAGCGCAATGAGTTGAAATGCAAATTTCCCCAAACTTTTTGGCACTATAATGGCATAACTACAGCATTATTGTCAAAGAGCATGCAAAATTTCACCCGCAACAACTTTGTCAGAGCTACAATATGACTCCTGTTTACACCTCTCTTACTATCTGTTTAGTCCCGTACCACCTGTAGCACCAGCAATCAATAGCCTACCCTTCCCCACTTCTCATCACTTTCCTCCAATCCCAGCAGCACCCTTTACTGCATTTCTTGCTGCTATGTGTAATATATTTGTGGATTATATTAATTTAATATGACGATAGAGCATGTGTAGTATGCAATGGCGCATTGACGTTACAAACTTCGGTTGAGCTGGCCACGCATGAAATCTGTCTTCTTTATTAGTGCCAGACGATACATTTTGGACGCAAGGATGACATCAAGGGTCATAAATATAAGGAGCGAATGGCAGCAGAGATTGCAGCGAGCAAGACCAGCCAGCTCCCGATAATCAGCCTGCTGGGATGTTGGAGATTTCAGCTGGATTGCTGCTGCAAGGCAGTTCGGAGCAGCCTTGGTCCTGTCACTATTCTCTTGGAACTGGCATCCAAGAAGAAGACTACAAACCCAGGAGAGGAGAGGGAAAAGTAGGATTTTCACTGATTGTGTCAGACAGTGTCTCGAACTGTCCCTTCAGACAAATGGGCTGCCGCAGGATCCTAATGTGCATCTGATTAAAATTTCTCATCTGATTAAGAGGAAATTTTTAACTACTGACTGGGCAGGTTTTGGGTGAGTTTGTTCTACCTGAACTGACTTATCGAAATGTTTTATTGTGAACACTCGTGTTGAATCTGATCTGCCTCGTATGCCTGCATGAGAATCTGTATCACTGCTACGGATAGCCGCAGTGAAGTGTTTACTGTGTCACTGTTGAATTTGGAAATGGGACAATATGTCTGCGCCCATGGGATACATTGGAAGATGAGGAATGTATGAGAACTATTGAGTTTGTATGTTAAAAGAATGGACATGTTTTTCAGAGCTAATAACATTTTGAAGGTGAAAGTGAAGAGGTCAAGACTCACAATAAGACAATTTTGGAGTGCTAATGGAAATTGATCCAAAAGCACACTAACAAACCTTCTTGCTCTCAACAAGGCATAGGATGTGCCATTGAAAATAATCATCACCAAATTGGAGGAACATTTCAACCCTAAGCCACTAGGGACAGCAGAAAACTATAAATTAGACCAGAAATCAGAACAGTAATGAAACAGCTCGTGACTATATTGTGACACTGAAGAATTTATCACCACATTGCAACTTTGGCACATTCTTAGAGCATGCATTACAAGACAGATTTGTGTGTGGATTGCTGGAAGAAAGAATCCAATCAAAGTCACTGGACACACAAAATCATACATTCGAGCTAGCATGTAAGATTGCTCTAACAAGGAGATGGCATCAAAGAATGCTTGGGAATTTCATCCAATGCCAGTGACTAGTATAGCTTCTGTTCACAGTCAGGAGGCAGACACCAAGCCTAAAATGGGGAGACCTAGTCAGAAGTGGTGCTGATAATAAAGGTTTAGTGACTTGTTATCACTGGAATTGCAACCACATGGCACAGGCATGTCAGTACAGAAATGCCAAATGCTTTAATTGCCAAATGAAAGGTCATATTGCAATTACTTGCCAAGCGAAGGCCAAAGCAGGAAAGGGAACCTATTCCAATGGTAATGGAAAACAGCGGAATCACAAGGGTGGAGTTCACAATCTTGAATTGAATCCAGAGTGCCTAAGCAGAGAGGAGCTAGGACTGTACAGCATTTCTGCCACTTACAATCACTCAAATGACAGACTTTTGTACAAAGGTACTGGTAAATCAACAGTACATCAACATGCGCATCAAAACAGCTGCAGTTTGCTCCATTATGAGTAGAGACATGGATGAGAGCAAAATCAGTGATGTACCTCTAACTGAGAGCACAGTTCAGTTGAAAGCCTATTCTGATGAGGTGTTAGAAACGTGTGGACAAATGGAGTGCAATGTCCAATATAAGGGCAAGTCCCTCAAGTTACCCATTGTGGTAGCAAGATATGTCAACAAACCAACATTGATGCTTAAAGACAGGCTTCGCAAGCTGAAGTTAGACTGGAAGGAAGTTTTCCAAGTTGAGATGACCAAGAAGCTTGATCAGCTATTGAATAGTTAACTTCCGAGGACAGTTATGAAGGCATAATCAGTGAAAAGTTTCACATCCAAATTAGGCCTAATGCAAAACCAATATGCTCAAGACTAGGCCAGTTCCTTATGCTCTCAAAACCCAGGTTGAAGAGGAGCTAAAGAAGCTAGAGAGAAATGGTGTAATAGTGCAAACTGATCACAGTGATTGGACAACTCCAGTAGTGCTCCAGTCAGACAAAACTGTAAGACAATACAGGAACTGCAAAGTCACAATCAATCAGGGAGTGGATGCTGAGCAGTATCCATTACTGACCTCCCAAGATTAGTATGTGGAGTTAGCGGGATCCAAGCTATTCATGAAGTTGGATTTGTCCTATGCTTATGCAAAGCTCAATGTGGGTCGAGAGAGTCAGCAGTAGCTAACACATGGGTTTATACTCCTACATGAAACTGCCCTATGGTATGAAGTCTTCTCCAAAAGTCTTCCAAACGACAATGGATAAGGTTTTGCAAGGAGTGCCGCATTGCTTGTGTAATTAGGGTGATGTTTTGATCACAACTGCAACAGAAGAAGAGAATCTTCAAGTGTTGGATGAATCTTAAAAAGGCACAATGTGAATTTGAAAAGGAGCAAGTGGCTTGGCTTGAAAATCGCTGAAAAAGGACTGCATCCAGTGAAAGAGAGGATAGAGGCAATGGTTAATGTCCCAAAGCCAAAAGGTGTGTCTAAGCTTAGATCTTTTCTAGACATGGTCAAATACTACTCATGATTTCTGCTTGAGCTTGCAAAGCGTTAGCTCCATGAGTTGTTGAAGAAAGATGTGAAATGGGAATGGTCTAAAGCACAACAAGATGCTTATGATGCATCTGAGAGAAGCTTGACCGGTGATGCACTATTCGTTCATTATGACATAAATTATGACCTGAGGCTAGCATGTGATGCTTCAAAATATGGTGTTGGAGCAGTAATCAGTCATGTCATGGATGATGGTCAAGAACTTTCACATTGCATACTCTCACTATGAGTGAACACAACTATGCACAGATAGAAAAGGAAGTGTTTGGAATCACCTTTGGAGTCAAAAAATTTCACCAGTTTTTGTTGGTAGAAACTTCACACTAGGAACAGATCATAAACCCCTAGTAGCTCTTCTAGGACCAACGTCTGCAGTACCGATGATAGCAGCACTAAGGATGTAGTGGTGGGCTGTATTTCTCTCACAGCACAACTACAACATCACATATTGTCGTTCGGAAGAGAATACTATCGCTGACACACTGTTGTGTTTGTCGCATGAGGCCTCAGAAGTAGGCTGTGAAGGTGCAATTTTCACAATAGGAGAAGTCGATGATGACTTCCCAATCACAGCAATTGAAATTGCAATTGAAACTCAGGAAGTCTCAGTGTTGAAAAGAGTCAACAAACAGACATTGAGTGGATGCACAGAATTTGATCAGTGTACAGAGAAGAAACTGAAACTGAATGAGTTGTCATGTGAACAGGGCTGCATCAAGTGGGGTCACAGAGTGGCGGTACCTAGTTCTTTGAGAGATAGGATTCTGGCAGAACTCCATATTGAACCCACAGGAACAGTCAGTATGAAATCCATGGCAAGAGCTTTGTTTATTAGCCTGGTCTAGACAGTAACCTAGAATCACTAAGCAAATATATTATCTGTCAAAACTGTAGAAACAAGCTGCCAAAAACCCTTTTGGAGTTGTAGTCATGGCCCAACTTGACCATTTCAAAGTGCTCATTTGAGCTTTTGTGAAAAAGAAAATGACAATTTCTTGGTACTCATCGATAGCCACTAGAAGTGGATCAAAGTAAAGTACATGGGTCAAAATATCAAAACTGGACAAACAATAGGTGAATTATGGTCTATTTTTGCTTGTCATGGACTACCAGAGGAGCTTGTCTCAGATAATGGTCCTCAATTTCACTCTGCTCCATTCCAAAATTTCATGAAGCAAAATGGTATCAAACATACCCTCACTCCTCTTGATAATCCGGCATCAAATGGAGCAGCTGAAAGATCCGTCGCATAAGTAGGATGTGGAAAATGTACAGCTGCATTTTACATTCCGTAATATTAAATGCAGCAGCTCATTTAAATGGCCGGGACGGACTGCCCCCCCCCCCCGCCCACAATGACATGGAGGGGGCGGGTGGTCCATCCCCAGCAATGGCGTCAGGTGCCACTGTGCAGGTGCCAATGCCATTTTTAAAGGGCTTTGAGCCCTTCCATTTAATTTAATTTTTTAAAGATGCAGTGCTTGTAAAAATTGAAATAAATTTATCCTGACTCTCTCCCACCCGCACCCCCTCCAATAACCATGGAAATAAAAACCTGCCCTCTCTTCCCCCAAAACACTTACCTTCTGCTCCCAACCTTCCCCCCGCTGACCAAAATTCATTAACTTTGATCTGTACCCCTTCCCACAATCCCTAGACCAATCGTTGAGTTTGATGTCACTTCCCCCCTCCCTCACAGAGGAACTTACCTGCTCCCCCCTTCCCACCAGTAGTCCGCCTCGGAGCTCCACAGGAGTGCCAGCCACCGGCACCAATCTGGCACTGGAACGGACGGTGGGAGAGGGTAAATGATTAATTCCTTCATTTGCATTTTTTTAATATGTAAATTTTGTTCCTGTCACGAGCGGCGGGGTGGGCCACCACGAGGCCTCGCCACTGCCGGCAATATAGGGCTAGGTCTTCCCAGCGTCGAGACCCATGGCGGGCTTCTGCTGGAGGCATTATCCAGCCCCCCTCGCCACGACCCCTGACGTCAGGGGGGGTGGGGTGTAAAATCCAGTCCCTAGTAGAAGGGTTGAAATTGACCAAATATTGAAAAACGTTCAAGTAGATCCCTTGATCCCGAAAGGAATGAACCAAACACGAGCACAATCCACTTTTAACTGCCCTCTGAAGTGGCCCAACAACCCATTCAGTTGTACAAAACCACGATACAAAAATTGAAAAGGAATAAAACTAGACGTAACACTCAGCATCAACCTAGACACTGGAAACAACAATGACAAACCCAGCCCTGTTCACCCTGCAAAGTCCTCCTTACTAACATCTGGGGGCTTGTGCCAAGATGGGGAGAGCTGTCCCACAGACGAGTCAAGCAATAGCATGACATCGACATATTCACGGAAACACACCTTACATACAAAGTTCTAGATGCCACGATCACCATTTCTGGGTTTGTCTTGTCTCGCTGGCAGGACAGACCCACCAGAGGTGGTGGCACAGTGGTATAGTGGCGAGAGGGAGTTGCCCTGGGAGTCCTCAACATTGATTCAAGACCCCATAATGTCTGATGGCATCAGGTCAAACATGGGTAAGGAAATCTCCTTCTGATTACCACCTAATGCCCTCCCTCAGCTGATGAATCAGAGCTCCTCCATGCTGAACACCACTTGGGAGAAGCACTGAGGGTGGCAAGGGCACAGAATGTACTCTTGGTAGGGCATTCTGTGATGGTAATGTTGTCGAACGTCAAGGGGAGATCGTTAGATTCTCTCATTATGGAGATGGTCATTGCCTGTTACTTGTGTGATGCAAATGTTACTTGTCACTTACCAGCCCAAGCTGATATCAGTAGTGATATCTGTGTAATAACATTCTGTTCTTATGATTACTATTAATTTAAGATCATGCTCAGCAAATAGAACAGAGTATTTATGAGGACAAATTGTATTTCTGTGTCAAAGAATTCAGTTATAACTTTTCATCTCATCAACAATCTTTTCTTTGTTGCATGTTGGGGCTTGTAAGATTAGTAGCTTGTGTTGTGATGCTAGATAAATTGTTAATTTTAAAACTGAGATTGATAAGATTTTTGTTAGCCAACGGTATTAAGGGATGTGGGGCAAAGGTGGGTATATAAAGTAAGGTCGCAGATCAGCCATGATTTCATTGAATGACGGAACAGGTTCAAGAGCCTGACTTATTCCTGTTCCTATGTGTTCAGACTACAACTTTCAACATGTTGGCCTTTAATCAATGAGAGAAACAGAGACACGCCTCTTTAACCTAGTTGCATTACTATAGCAACAGATAGCTGGAATCTTACACCAAGCTTCCAGAAAAGTATACAGAGCCTTTATTAAAGGTTACCAAAGTCAAATGATTACAATTTACATGTACCTTGATTACTTAGAATAAGGGCTTTTGGTAACTAATATAAACAAGAATTTTGAATTACATGAAGCGAAGGCTCTAATCAAATAATGGTCTGGGAATTTTTTTTGTGTGACAGACACACACTTGACAAATTATTAGTAAACCTTTTCAGAGTATGATAACTAAATGGTAATATTGAACAACTGTTCACATAGTGAAAGAAAAATACAATGCATTTTGACAGCTACAAAAATGACTGCTGTGATAATATCTCACATTGCGACATAAGGTTGATGCTTGAAAGCATTAAATAAGGTTTTGATATTCTGGGAAATATTCAGAATGTGACTGTTGTGAAATGTAAGTTTCTCTACAAAATGAAAAGGGTGTACTTAGATTTCCAAAAATCCTTTGATAAAAGTTCTTCATGGAAGTGTGTGACTGAAACTGAAAACAATGGAAATTCAAGATAAAACATCGAGTATTATTTGAAGGAAGAAAACTTGTGGGTACTTGTTAAAGAAATGGTGTCAGACTGGTTGGGGGGAGGAAATGCCACAAGGCTCAATGTTATGACCCTACAGTTGCTAATCTATATTACTGACCCAAATGAATGAAACACAATGCAAATTGGTTCACAAGCAATACCCTTCTTAGGCAGTTTTCGGGACCAAGGATAACTTGCTTCCACTCCGGTTCGATGGATTCTGAAATCGCTGTTAAGCCCAATGCGTGATCTGCAGACTCTGCTTGAAGGGTATGGTAAATGAGTAGTTTGGAGGTTTGTGCACTCCCTCCGATGCCTCGACTTCACCTCTGCATGTTCCCGATGAAGTCTTTCGAGGTGTAAGATGCCTTCGAGAATGAGCTTTCTCCATCTAGGTCAGTCACGAGCCAGGGACTCCCATGAGTCAACAGGGATGTTTTATTTCTTTAGGGATGCTTTGAAAGCGTTTCCATTCTCTAAAGCGTTTCCATTATCCTCCTGGGAGTCTCCTGCCACGACCAAGTTCTGAGTAGAACAGCTGCTTCAAGAGTCTGGTTTCAAGCATGCGAACGACATGTCCCGCCCAGCTGAGCTGGTTTTGGGTGATTAGTGCCCTGATGCTGGACAGGTTGGCTTGGGAGAGGATGCTGCTGTTGGACAGCCTATCTTGCCAATGGATTTGGAGGATCTTGTGGAGGCACCTCTGGCGGTCCTTCTCCAGTGCTTTCAGGTTCCTGCGGTAGGTTATCCAAGTCTCCAAAGCATATAGGATCACTGCTGCCCGGTAAATCATGATCTTAGTCTTGGGTTTAAGATCCTGATCCTCAAATATTTTCTTCCTCAGTCGGCCGAAGACTGAGCTTGCACATTGGAGGCGATGATGAACCTCGTTTATGTCTGCCTTTGCCAAGAGAAAACTCCCAAGATATGGAAAATATTTCATTTTTTCCAGGATCTCGCCATTGATCTTGATTGTCGGGGGACAGGTGTTGTGCTGTGGGAGCTGGTCGGTAGAGGAGCATTGTTGTCTCTGAGTGTTTAGTGAAAGACCCATTTTCTCATATGCTTCGGAGAAAGAGTCGACAATGATCTGGAGTTCATCTGCATACTGAAGCTCGATGACTGAGGTTGGAGTGATTTTGGTTTTGGATTGAAGGTGGTGTAGATTAAACAGTTTCCCGTCTGTTCTGTAGATTATCTCCACGCCTGCTGGTAGTTTGTTGGAGATGAGTTGTAGCATTGCAGCGAGGAAAACGGAGAAGAGAGTTGGTACAATAACACAGGCTTGCTTTGACCCCTGTCTTGACTGAGATACGGTCTCTGGTGGTTTGATTGGTGAGGATCACGGCTTGCGTGTCATCATGGAATAGACGGAGGATGGTGACAAACTTCTGAACGCAGCCAAATTTGAGCAGGATGCTCCATAAACAGACTAACTAAACATGCTGTTCAGTCCTTTAAAGGGGAACTTGGCAAGCATCTCAGGAAAGAGGACTTTTCCAGTTGTCAAGGTTAAGTTGCAAGTTAACTGCGATTATGGTGAGTATGGTCTCCTCCAACCTTGCTTAGTAGTCTTAGGGAGTTAGAAGGAAATTTCCAGAGTTTCGCTTAAATTGCCCACACTTTTTTTGTCTCTTCCAGGAAAAAATGTAGTTAGAGATTGGGTCAATGATTTGTATGGTTGTATTTTTCTGGATGGGATGGGCCTGATGCTACCGCCATCAACCCCCTCCCCCCACCACCCCCCACCCCCCCATACCCACTAATGGAGGAGGAAGAGGGATAAGAAGAGAAAGAAGAGGAATTTTTATAGCACCTTTTATATCCTCAGGATACCCCCAAAGTTTTACAGCCAATTAATTAATTTTGATGTGTAGTCACTTCTGTTTCTGTAGACTAGTGCAACAGTTTACCTACAGCAATGTTTTAAAACAGCAGAGAAATGAAGGACTGGTTCATCTATTTATGGTGAAGAACACTAGCATAACTCTGTTGTTCCTCAAAAAATTGCCATGGGATTTTTTGAATCAAGCTGACTAGGCAGCTTGCTGGGTTATATAAATATAAAATCAGAATGTATGTCTTGTTAAAGCTGTATAATGCCTTCCGTCTTGAGTATTATCTTTAGCTTTGGTCACCAATACATAAAGAAAAGCACATTTAAACCATGGAGGTGGTGTGGAGAAGAGACACATAACTGGTTTCTTACATCAAGGAATATAGCTGCAAGGACAAAGTGGAGAAAATTAGGTTCTTTAAACTTGAAAGGAGGTGACTGGGAGGAGATCTAATCGGGTACCTAAGATTTAAGCAGCAGAGATAATGTTATCCCGCAGCAATATACCTATATAATAGAACAAGGTGACAGAGTTTAAAACCAGTGAAAGGAAAGTTTAGGACAGATGTCAGATCAGGAAGATCATTTTCATGTAAATAGTGATTAATCATTCGAATGGTTTTCTGGGTTAGATAGTAGAAGTAAAAATGAAGACCCCTTAGAGAGGTCATTAGATGATGTGAAGGAGGAATTTTAGTATTTGTCTGGAAGGATGAAGTAAGGCAGGATGAAAGGCCTGCGCCACTTGTACCTATCATGAGCCAAACACTTAACTTTGAAGCCAACAAAAGTGAAGACATGGTGGGGGGGATGAATTTTAACCCAAGAGCTGATGGGTTGGGGGTGAGTAGATGGTTGAAATAATTGAGTTTTGGGTAACAGCCGCAACTCGGCATCAATGTGATTGGACCCCTGCGAGTAATGTACTCACCACAGTCAGGACCTTAATTAATGCAAACGGCAGAGCAGTTATTACAGCAATGAATGTCCTTTCGAAATGGTAATTGGGTGTTTTGAAATATAATTTCACAGACCTTTAAATTCAATGGCTCCAGCACAGGTCAGGAAACCCAATTGCTGAAGGGAGGCAGGAACATGCAAGTGTTTTCCAGCACTGCTTATGGGCCAGCAAAAGCAGGAGTGCTTCCCCCGACACCCAAGCTATTATGTAAATCTGACGGAGATCTGACTGTTAATAGCAGAGATTCACAAAATATTTGCAGTGAAATTAGTATTTTTATTGCAACAATACTTCTTTAAATCCCCATCCCATGCAATTCCATCCTTCCCATGCCATCCGTCTCATGCCATACCCATACCATTCCTTTCATCCCCCATATAATCCCCCTAGCACCCCCCATTTCACCCCTTCTTCCTATACCATCCCCATCCACTATGTCAAACCTCCCATGTCATTCCCCCCATCTCCAATGTCATCTCCACTCCCCCAAGGCTGACTCCCCCACCCACATGCCATCCCCCATGCCATCCCGACCCCCCCAAATGTTTTTTGGGGGGTGAGGACAGCAGGTGTTGGGAAGATGATAGGAGAGTTTGTGGAGCAGACCTGTGGGGGTGGGGGTGGGGGAGGGGGGGCAGGAAGCGAGGGTGGGGATGGGAAACGGGACACCTCACTTGACTGTACCTTGGGGAGAGAGAATCGACACTTTGCCTGACATACCCCAGAGAGAGAGATAGTCGGCACTTTGCCTCACCATTTTACTTTCTCTATGATTTTCTTTTTTCTTAACTTCCAACCTTCACCTTTAGGCAACCATCGTCTGCTACCATTCCATTCTTTTCCAGAAAGCCAGTTGGTGAAGGATCGACCTGGAACCAATCTTTCAACATGTTTATATTTATTTACAGAGTTACATATTACACATGGGGAGAGAGAGCTGGTACCTCACCTGACCATACCCCAGAGGGAGAGAGATAGAGTCAGCATTTCGCCTGATTGTACCCCGGGGAGCTTACCTTCCATTGTTTATTTTCTCACAGTTAGTAAACACTTCCTTGAAACAACATTTTCACAAATTTGTCATGCATCTCATCCTGCTAAAAAAAAGATTTCATTTCCACCACTTGCCTCCGTCTAGTCGACAATTACACCCATAACCAAACCTGAGCATTGTCCACCAAATAAACCCAACAACATACACACTGCTTATTGTAACATTTTATTGTATCATCAAGGTACCAAGTGTACTGAATGTAGCAATTTTTGATCCATTTAATAGAAGCAACTTGGAATACAGGGGTCAGTCCTAAATCACAGATGCAACCCATAAACTGACCAATCAAAACTGTCCAGACAGACAAAAACTGCGTATTATTATTATAGATTGTGTTTAATTGCATACAGGTGGTAGACATTAACTGGGCAATCACTTGAGTTCCTTATAAGGAGACACAGACTAAAATTGATGTCGCCTTAAGAGGTGCATGTCTGTAATGTGTAACTGTAAATAAAGATCTGTGTCACCACTCTTTGGGCAGAGAGGGCAAGAACTGCCCTGAGGAAGCGGGGAGGGGACTCTCAAGCCGAGGTTCTGCTTCCTCTCTCCTTCCGCTTTCGTCACTTCTCCACAGCACAATTTATGCAATCAGTTTCCGACTGTGTTGAGGCTTGTTGGGTGAGGCACTGCCACATGGCAAGTTCCTCCCATGCACCGATGTTAATTTGTCCCCTTTTCAATTAGGTCTTCAGAGCGTCCTTAAACTGTTTTCTGTGTCCTCCTTGAGATTGACTGCCATACTGTGAGAATAAGAAATACTGAAATGTTGTTTCTACAGCTTGTGGAAAATTACTGAGAAGTCATTTCTACACAACATAATGAAATCACTGAAAAAGAGAACTGATAAGGGTATGTAAGTAAAGACCTTGAGACAGTACAGCAGTTAAAAATTGTGCTTAGGCAGAGAAAAGAAAAACAGCAAGAGTTAGAACAAAGGATGTAGTGAATAAGAAACTGCCCCTCTAAGATAAAGGCTGACAGCTGCAAGTTAAAACACACAATGGAGAGCCAAATAAGGTAAAACAAAAACAAGAGTCAGGGGCTAGAAAGTTAGAGTAGGGGGAGAAGTAAACAGAGGAGGAGACTGTAGCAACTATAGGATAGGTTAGTGTCATAATATGTTATAACCAATAATGTAAACTAAAGGCGTGGAAAAATGGATTTGTATTGTATAAACATGAACTGAATATGTTGATCGGTGTGCCTGCTTGTAGGACACCCGATCTTGCAAGAACGTTAAATAAACTTACTTCTTCAGAGTTTGACTTGGTGTAAATTATTATTAAGTGGGCTACGTTTCTCACAATTGGGGGCTCGTCCGGGATCTCTTCATCATTGCCGGGACCGCGGCCGACGACAGACGAGAAGACGCGTCCCGTTAATTTAAAAACGGTCTCGTTTCTCTCGTCGGTAGCGGACCCGAGTAGCGAAAACGATCCTAGGGAAGTCACTCTGAACGAGTATTTAGTGCGGCAGGTACACACGTGAAGTCAGGCAACTCCGTGCACGGACCAAGGTAAGAAAAACGACTTTTAAGTATTATCTTGGTGACTTATGGTTAACTGCAGGATAAGACCTTCTAAGTACTAAAAGTCCTTGAGGAGTGAATTTTACAGTCCTGCAGTATAAGACCCTTCAGCTAGGAGGTGAGTACTGTATGGTATAAGACCATTCAGTTAGGAGGTGAGTACCGTAAGGTATAAGACCCTTCAGCTAGGAGGTGAATACCGTAGGGTACAAGACCCTTCAGTTAGGAGGTGAATACTGTGGGGTATAAGACCCTTCAGCTAGGAGGTGAGTACCGTAAGGTATAAGACCCTTCAGTTAGGAGGTGAATACTGGTTAACTGTAGGATAAGACCTTCTAAGTATTAAAAGTCCTTGAGGAGTGAATTTTACAGTCCTGCAGTATAAGACCCTTCAGCTAGGAGGTGAGTACTGTATGGTATAAGACCCTTCAGTTAGGAGGTGAGTACCGTAAGGTATAAGACCCTTCAGCTAGGAGGTGAATACCGTAGGGTACAAGACCCTTCAGTTAGGAGGTGAATACTATGGGGTATAAGACCCTTCAGCTAGGAGGTGAGTACTGTATGGTATAAGACCCTTCAGTTAGGAGGTGAATACCGTAAGGTATAAGACCCTTCAGCTAGGAGGTGAATACCGTAGGGTACAAGACCCTTCAGTTAGGAGGTGAATACTGTAGACCATGGGAAATAAATCGTCTAAAAAGGAAGACGATGGGAGACAAGGAAAGTCTGCCGGCAACATCCCTCCAGAAAGTCCATTGGGACGGATGTTGGAGTATTGGGATTTAGAGTCAAAAACCAAGGAGAAAAAGACCCAAATATGATCTAAGGACAGCAAGAAGGACCACCCCTAAACCCGACGATAACGACGACGATAGAGACAGAGAGTCTCCTAAGACAATGATGCCCTTGAGAGAGGTACCAATAGGAAATAATGAAATTGGATTTGTTAGTGCACCATTAACGTCAGGAGAGGTAAGAGCGTTTAAAAAGGAAATGAAAGTCCTCGTAGAAGACCCCTTAGGATTGGCAGACCAAGTAGATCAATTTCTCGGTCCAAGTATATATACTTGGACAGAATTAATGTCCATTATGAACATCCTATTTACGAGTGAAGAAAGGGGAATGATTAGACGGTCTGCAATGAAAATTTGGGAAAGAGAAAACCCTCCCGGGGTAGGGGGAAACGAACCAGCCGAACAAAAATACCCTAATCAAGACCCGCAGTGGCAGAACAATAACGTCGGCCATAGGGGCCAGATGAAAGACCTTAGAAATCTGATAGTAAAAGGCATTAGGGAATCTGTCCCGAAATCACAAAATTTGAATAAGGCCTTCGAAGTAAGACAGGAAAAGGATGAGACTCCCTCAAATTTCTTACAGAGATTACGGGACACAATGGGGAAATATTCAGGTTTAGATCCAGAAGACCCGGTTGCCCAAGGACTCTTTCGAGTCCATTTTGTAACAAAATCATGGCCAGACATCCAAAAGAAAATTCAAAAGATAGATGGATGGAGTGAAAAACAATTGGATGACCTGCTCAGAGAAGCGCAGAAAGTTTTCGTTAATAGAGATGAAGACAGAGAAAAACAGTGAAGCTTAAATGAGATGGTAATTGTACAAGTGTTCCACCCTTTTATGTTGTAAACAAGTAGTTGAAGCCCCTGCAAAACTTATGCCTTTACAGAGTTGCCGCAGGCCCCTCTTATGGCACAAGCAGGCGACGTATTGAGTGCGACCCCTCTGGGTGTTGAAGGCTGTTTCTAGACAAATAGAGACCATTAAAGGCACCTAGGTGGGATCAAGGGATTGATTTTTCAAAATGTTTTGAAGAATCAAAGGGGGGACTGTGAGAACAGAATTTAGATTTTAGAATTTTTAAGAACAGAATTACATGGGAACATTTAAGATGAAACAATTAATCAGTCATGTATTGCTAACAAGCTAGCTTCAGTGCTGCAGGGAGGGACAGCTCATCAGAAATGACTTCATAACTTCAGGGCTGCAGAGGCAACTTGGCCTTGCAGCTGGTACAGCGAGAGAGAGAGAGAGAGAGACATTGTACTTCAACAGCACTCTTCTTATCACCCAGACATGACAATCCTAGGGGAAAGTTAGAATGAAAAACATACCGACCAGGCTAATACACGCCCCCTTGGTAGAGGGTGGCTCAGCCTACCCTTCTGATTCAGCAGTTGCTGAGTTTTTTATATTTGCTTTTATATTATACTGTTTAAATGTTATTTGAGTAAATAGATCCACATAATCCTCGTGAATATATATAATCATATATAAGATTAGATTAGAGATACAGCACTGAAACAGGCCCTTCGGCCCACCGAGTCTGTGCCGAACATCAACCACCCATTTATACTAATCCTACACTAATCCCATATTACTACCAAACATCCCCACCTGTCCCTATATTTCCCTACCACCTACCTAGACTAGTGACAATTTTATAATGGCCAATTTACCTATCAACCTGCAAGTCTTTTGGCTTGTGGGAGGAAACCGGAGCACCCGGAGAAAACCCACGCAGACACAGGGAGAACTTGCAAACTCCACACAGGCAGTACCCGGAATCGAACCCAGGTCCCTGGAGCTGTGAGGCTGCGGTGCTAACCACTGCGCCACTGTGCCGCCCCATATAAGTTGATCAGTGGAGAGAAGGTTATCATAGAATGATAAAAGGGGGGAATGTGGAAGTGAGCAGAAAGGCATGGCACTGGTACTTGAAACAAGGTTACCCTGGACCAAATGTTTACCTATAGCGATACTCAGAATTCGGACAGCCCCTAGAAAAGATGTGGGACTGTCCCCTATGAAATGCTATTCGGATTACCCTATATGGGAACCAGGGGCGAGATGCCAACCTTAGAAACTAAAGATTCGTTTCTCAAGAACTATATACAGGCGTTGTCTTCCTCATTGTCATTCCTCAGGAAGCAAGGCCTGTTAGCACAGACCCCACCTCTCGAATTTGCAGTGCACAAGATCCAACCAGGAGATTGGGTTCTGGTGAAATCGTGGAAAGAGACTAAACTACAACCGAACTGGGAAGGACCATACCAGACTCTCCTAACCACTGAAACAGCCATAAGAACGGCAGAAAGAGGTTGGACCCACTACACAAGAATCAAGGGGCCGGTACAACCCCCGGCCGAGGAAGGAACTTGGACAACCGAATTAACAGAAGAACCATTGAAAATAAAGCTAAAAAGACTTTGAGTAACAAACTTTTTTTTATATAGCGGCGCGAGCGCGGAAATACTGTCTGTAATATTGTGTGCCTTCTCTCTCTCTCTTTCTTTTCAAAAGTAGCCAGGAAATAAAATGGGTTGGATGTTTTTGTATGCAGTATTAGTCATCCCAGTAATGGGAAAAATAACAATGTGGGACGGAACTGACGGGGACAACGGTACACGAATTGAAATCCCCAAGAGCCAGGACCCTCAGGTGGTAGAAGTAGGCTTATGTTTCCTAATCCCATGTGGGGGCATACATAACCAAAGAAATTATTATGTGGAGTCCCTCCACATATGATTTGTGGGCAGCACAGTGGCGCAGTGGTTAGCACCGCAGCCTCACAGCTCCAGGGACCCGGGTTCGATTCCGGGTACTGCCTGTGTGGAGTTTGCAAGTTCTCCCTGTGTCTGCGTGGGTTTTCTCCGGGTGCTCCGTTTTCCTCCCACAAGCCAAAAGACTTGCAGGTTGATAGGTAAATTGGCCATTATAAATTGTCACTAATATAGGTAGGTGGTAGGGAAATATAGGAACAGGTGGGGATGTTTGGTAGGAATATGGGATTAGTGTAGGATTAGTATAAATGGGTGGTTGATGTTCGGCACAGACTCGGTGGGCCGAAGGGCCTGTTTCAGTGCTGTATCTCGAATCTAATCTAATCATTATTATGGGGATGGACTACTAACAGGAGACCCACTCCCACCGATTATATCCATTCACCAGAGCCCCATAAAACCAGGCCCAGATTGTCCAGATAAGGAATGCAACCCTATATATATTTGACAATAAAAAGAACCGAGTGGACAGAAACGACTGGTGGAATATCCATCCAACGCCATCGGAATGGCTCAATAACAGAAGAACGACAAATCAAAACTACCCACTTCCAATTAGACAACAAGGTGTTTGGAGTAACAGTTAGAGAAGGGAAAAAGAAAGGTGAATTAAAATGTTGTTTTCAGGTAACAATAGATAAGACTGGTAAACCATCTAACAAACGAAAAGGGACCTCTCATAACGATCCTAACATAGTAAAAATAATAGAGGTAAAGGACCTGAGAAAGACAATTGAGATAGAAACCGGTTACGGGGACACAAATGCCTGGGTAGAATGGATAAAATATACTGTAAAAAGTTTGAACAAAAACAATTGCTATGCTTGTGCATCTGGTAGACCGATAGCTCAAGTAGTACCTTTCCCGCTGGGGTGGGAGCGTGACCGAAAGGGCATGGAATGCATGTTAGCCCTATATCAGGATAAGACGGCTTGGGGTATTCAAACTTGCATATCCTTGTCATTAATGTTCCCTCCCCTAGAGAAAAAAGATTCAAGGACTCCCCCTTCATTTTTAGCCACCAGTGTGAATCACACATCATGCGTAAGTCGACACGGTGCGGAGCTAACCAGAAATATGGGAGAGTTGAAGTCATGCATAGAGACTGAGGACGTAACTAGAAGAGTCAGGGGAGGGAACTACTCATCATTGAATTTCCCCAGAGCCGATTTATGGTGGTATTGCGGAGGAAAAATCCTGAGACAGACCCTACCCTCCCAGTGGAAGGGGATGTGCGCAATTGTTCAATTGGCAATACCATTCACCTTGGCATTTGAGAAACAAAAGATAATAACGAGGGAAAGGGGTAAAAGGGAAGCGATAGCGAACTCTTTTGACGACCAGGTGTACTTGGATTCCATAGGGGTCCCAAGAAGGGTACCTGATGAATTCAAGGCCCGAAACCAAATGACAGAATGGATAGTATCAACGGGTGTACAGACATTGAGAAGGCGGCTGAAATAATGCTCAGAGGATTTGAGAGGACATATGAGACCCCTCCTCAGTATGTAGAAAACAACAAGGATTAAGTAAAAGAAAAGGGGGAATTGTGAGAATAAGAAATACTGAAATGTTGTTTCTACAGCTTGTGGAAAATTACTGAGAAGTCATTTCTACACAACATAATGAAATCACTGAAAAAGAGAACTGATAAGGGTATGTAAGTAAAGACCTTGAGACAGTACAGCAGTTAAAAATTGTGCTTAGGCAGAGAAAAGAAAAACAGCAAGAGTTAGAACAAAGTATGTAGTGAATAAGAAACTGCCCCACTAAGATAAAGGCTGACAGCTGCAAGTTAAAACACACAATGGAGAGCCAAATAAGGTAAAACAAAAACAAGAGTCAGGGGCTAGAAAGTTAGAGTAGGGGGAGAAGTAAACAGAGGAGGAGACTGTAGCAACTATAGGATAGGTTAGTGTCATAATATGTTATAACCAATAATGTAAACTAAAGGCGTGGAAAAATGGATTTGTATTGTATAAACATGAACTGAATATGTTGATCGGTGTGCCTGCTTGTAGGACACCCGATCTTGCAAGAACGTTAAATAAACTTACTTCTTCAGAGTTTGACTTGGTGTAAATTATTATTAAGTGGGCTACGTTTCTCACAATACTTAAGTTGTGAAAAGAGGATCTGCTTCGGAAGTCAATTATGTGGCATGCGGATGCAGTGTCCAGACCAGCGGAGCTGCTTTTGCATAATCATGGTTGTGATGCTGGAGGAATTGGCTTCAGTGAGGATGTTGGAGTTTTCTCACCTGTCTTCCCACTTAACTTTGAGTATCCTGTGGAGACACTGCTGGTAGAAATTCTCCAGTCTTCTCCAATTACAGCCTTGGTTCAAACATGGACAAAAGAGCGGAACTCAAGGGGTGAGGTGAGAGTGACTGCCCTTGACATCAAGGCAGCATTTGACCGAGTATGGCATCAAGGAGCCCTAGCAAAACTGGAGTCAATGGGAATCAGGGGGAAAGCTCTCTGCTGGTTGGAGTCATATCTAGCACAAAAGAAGATGGCTGTGGTTGTTGGAGGTCAATCATCTGAGCTCCAGGACATCACTGCAGGAGTTCCTCAGGGTAGTGTCCTAGGCCCAACCATCTTCAGCTGCTTCATCAATGACCTTCCTTCAATCATAAGGTCAGAAGTGGGGATGTTTGCTGATGATTGCACATTGTTCCCCACCATTCACAATTCCTCAAATACTGAAGCAGTCCATGTAGAAATGCAGCAAGACCTGGACAATATCCAGGCTTGGGCTGATAAGTGGCAAGTAACATTTGTGCCACACATGTGCCAGGCAATGACCATCTCCAACAAGATAGAATCTAACCATCTCCCCTTGACATTCAACAGCATTACCATCGCTGAATCCCCCACTACCAACATCCTAGGGGCTACCATTGACCAGAAACTGAACTGGAGTAGTCATATAAATACCGTGGCTACAGGAGCAGGTCAGAGGCTGGGAATCCTGCGGCGAGTAACTCACCTCCTGACTCCCAAAGCCTGTCCACCATCTACAAGGCACATGTCAGGAGTGTGATGGAATACTCTCCACTTGCCTGGATGGGTGCTGCTCCAACAACAACACTCAAGAAGCTTGACACCATCCAGAACAAAGCAGCCCACTTGATTGGCACACCATCCACAAGCATTCACTTCCTCCACCACCGACGCACAGTGGCAGCAGTGTGCACCATCTACAAGATGCACTGCAGCAGTGCACCAAGGCTCCTTCGACAGCACCTTCCAAACCCGCGACCTCTACCACCTCGAGGGACAAGAGCAGCAGATGCATGGGAACATCACCACCTGCAAGTTCCCATCCAAGTCACACACCATCCTGACGGAACTATATCGCCGTTCCTTCAATGTCGCTGGGTCAAAATCCTGGAACTCCCTTCCTAACAGCACTGTCAGTGTACTTACCTCACATGGACTGCAGCGGTTCAAGAAGGCAGCTCACCACCACCTTCTCAAGGGCAATTAGGGATGGGCAATAAATGCTGGCATAGCTAGTGACGCCCACATCCCATGATTGAATTTTTAAAAAAGTGCCCGGTGGTGCCTTTGGTAGATGACTAAAGTCTCACTGGCATATCGAAGACTGGTGACAAAAACAGCATTGTGGACTAAAGCCTTTGTCCTCTTATGGTGGTCATTGTTGTTGAAGACCTGGTTGCACAATTTTTGGAAGTCTGCACTGGCACAGTTAATTCTGTGCTGGATCTCCACTTCGGTGGTGACCTTTTGAGAAAGACAGCTGCCGAGATATGAGAAGTGGTCAATGACTTCTAAAGTTTCCCCATCAATATGAATAGCTGGAGCCGCAGATAATTGTTCGGGGGAGGACTGGTGCAGGATTTTGATCTTGCTAATGTTGAGTGAGAGTCCAACCCCTTTGTATCGGGAGTTGAAGAGGTTAAGGGTGATCTCAATGTCACTTGCATTGTGGGCCACAACTGCACAGTTATTAGCATATTGTAAGTCATGGATATGCTGGAGGGTCACCTTAGTCTTGGCTCTCAACCTGTTGAGGTTGAAAGGCTTCCTTTCGAGTTGAAACTCAATCATGATGCCTTGTGGAAGTTGTTGACCAATGAGTTCCAAGACCAAGCCAAGGTAGATGGTGCAGAGAGTTGACGGAATCATGCAGCCTTGCTTGACGCCATTCAGATACGAAAGGGCTCGGTCTCCAATTCATTGCAAAGGATGATTGCTGTCATGCTGTCATGCTGCCATACTGTCATGCAAAAGTCGCAGGAAAGTAACATATTTTTCTGGCCATCCAAGTGTCTGGAGAATGTTCCAAAGGGCTTCGTGGTTGATGGAATCAAATGCCTTTGACAAATCAATAAAGGCCATGTAGCCCTCTTTGCATTATTCTAGAAATTTTTCTTGAATTTATCGAGTGAGAAAGATCATGTCTATGGTTCCCCTGGATGGCTGGAAAGCACATTGGGTCTCCGGGTCTATGTTTTCGTTGACTGGTAGGAAGCAGTTCAAGAGGATTCGTGTGAGAATCTTCCTGACAGTAAACAAAAGGGATATGCCTGTTTAGTTCCCACAAATAAATTTATCACCCTTCTTGAAAATTAAGACAGTGATAATATTATGGAAATTGGGAGGTAGTACCTCTTTTTTCCAGATTTTTGTAAAAAGTGTCTGAGAGTTTGAGCGAGAGTTCATGATCACCAGCTTTACAGATCTCTGCAGGAATGTTGCCTGGACCACACTCCTTGTTGTTCTTTATCTGTTGGATAGCCTTTTGTACCTCAGCAAGTGTTGGCAGCATACCCAAACTTGATCTCTCAAGCTGATGAGCGATTACTTTGATGGTTTTGTCTGATACTGTAGACACCCAACTGAGAAAGTTCCACTAGTGTTCCTTCCAACAGTCTTGGATGGCTGCATTGTCTTTGAGAAAAGTATTGCCGTCTTCAGCTCCAAGGGGCGATGGACTGTTTGCTTTTGGTCCGTAGATGGTCTTGGTGGCCTGGAAGTAGTTCCACATGTCATGACAGTCTGCATAGAATTGAATTTCATTGGTCTTCTCTACCCACCACTTATTCTTGATGACACAAGAAGAAATAATATGAAGCTCTTTGTTGCAGTACCATTAGAAACAGCACTAAGTGATTGGAGTATTCCTTAAAAACATTCAGTAGTATGGTTAATCAGGCCTTTGCAGATATCTGTGCCATTCCGACTGTTGTCACAACCTACCTTGAGAGTTGGAGCATGCATATGGACTAATTATTTGCCAAAGCAAAGTGTGTGCATCGTTGTCTGTTGATGGAGGCATGACAATACAAGCAGGTGTAAAACAGATATCCAATGGTGGAATAAATGTACGATAAGGAGAGAAAAGCAGTTACCACACACAGGCTCTTGAAAGCCCAAGTGGCAGTAGCAACAACATTAAGAACAATAGTGCAGGGTAACCACTCCTGAATACCATCCAATAAACTCTGCTGGAAAGTGTGTAGATGTTGGGTGAAGGCAGGATCAGGCTCACCCTATGACTTATGATTTGCTCTGCCGATTCACTATATGGCTCACATATTAAGTATGACCACCTGAGAGAGGTATCCGAGGGCAACCATATCTTGGAAACCATATCCCAGTGGAGGAGAACAAAATAACACTGGAATGAAAATCCGAGTCAACAACCTCCTGCAAGAAGGGAATGACAATGAAATTTAAAAAAAACTTACATTTATACAGTGTTTTTCACAACTTCAGGACAGTTCAAAGTGATTTACAACCAATCAAGAATAGTCACAGTAGGAAACAGAAAAATAACACCACCCACATTAAATTCCCTTGTAGTTTAGGAGATCATTGAGATCCTCGAATGAAACTTCTACTTTGTAATCATATGTAGCATCAGGTCTGTTCAACAATAGGATTAATACTGTCATAGGAATGCAATAAGAAAAAGTTTACATACAAAGCGTATATAAGGGTAGGAGAAAAGGTAAGATGTGCTCCCGTCTGGTAACAGAATATGTACAACTTACACTTTATCTAATCCCTTGCATGAAATGAAAAGGTGTAGGTAATCTTTGCTAGTTTTAAAAATAAATCCTTTCCCCTTTTATAGCTGTTCATCTGTTGTATTCCAATGGAGTATGGAGAAAAAGAATAAACATGGATTTCAATTGCTGTTGAGAGAATAAACATGGATTTCAATTGCTGTTGAACCACTGGTAGGGGCATGTTTCTGTGAGATAAATCTCTACTCCATGAGAGGTGGAGTACATCTACTCACAGTGGCAAAGTCAGCCTACATATGGAAGGCCAGTTGGAGCGCCAGTCACTGCTGAGACTTGGACCAGTAAACAGAACAGTGTGACAGTACCCTGCTGATTCTTCTGCTAAAAATGACATTATTTAAGCCTAGTCACATTCTCAACAGAATTAAAATGCCAGTTCCAAAAATAGCCACAAAATCCAAATGTCATTTCTAGCAAACATCGAAACTCATGGCTGTAAATGCATATATTACAAAAAACAGTCATTTGTCATATTTCATGCATGACCAATGCCTTACAAGATTAGAAAAGTAATACATTTTATGACCTTTTACTGCATGCTTCTAATTTTGTAATCTAATAGAAAGCATATTTCATATTTTAGGCTTGATTGGAAAAGGTTCCACAGGGCAACAGGAGAACTGATGAATGCAAGTCTCTGTTTGTCCCATTTTAATTTTTTTACTTTTAAAAGAAAGAATAAATTATACAAATGATATAAGATACAGCTTGTGTAATGTCAAATAATTAAAAAGAAAAAAAAACAACAGCTTGCATTTTTATAGCGCCTTTCAGAACTGCAAGATATCCCAAAGTGCTTTCCAGTCAATGAAGTACTTTTGAAGTGTAATCACTGTTGTAATGTAGGAAACACGGCAACCAGTTTGCACACAGTAAGATCCCACAAACAGCAATGTGATCATGACCAGATAATATTTCAGTGCTATTAACTGAGGTATAAATATTGGCCAGGACACCAGGGAGAACGCCTCTGCATTTCTTCGAAATAATGTCATGGGATTCTTTACAACCACCTGAGAGGGCAGTTGGGAGCTTTGTTCAATGTCTCATCCAAAAGGCAGCACTTCCGACAGTGCAGCACTCCCTCAGTACTGCACTGGAGTGTTATCTTTGATTTTTGTGCTTAAGTCTCTCGAGTCATATCTGAACCCATAGCCTTCTGACTCAATAAGATGAACAGGTGCCTGACAAAAAACGTAGCTCAAAAATGTCATCAGGACATTTTCTACCTATATTTCCAAGGGAAAATTATGTCCTTCGATAAAAATAGACTTGTATTTATATAACACTTTTCATGATCACCAGACATCTCAAAGCACTTTACAGTCAATGAAGTATTTTTGAAGTGTAGTTACTGTTGTAATGGAGGAACTGTCAGTATTTATCTCCTGGCAAATGTTAAAAAGCACAACACAAAGGAAGCCCTACAACTCCTTAGTGTTGGTGTTTTTAGGTCACATTTCACTTAGAAATTCAATATTCACACAGCTGGATCTGTGCCAGTTCCTTCCTGTAAGTCTTAGATCTATTTCACTATTTTGTTCATTCTTGTCATTTGCATTTTATCCGTTATGATAAAGACCTCAAAAGTATACATTTACCAGTTGGTCTAATGAGCAAAATGTGAACGTTAGGAGACCAAATGACCCCAACAGGAACAAGGTTTTGTGGCAATAGCTATACCAAACATTTATGACTATTAAATGAATATGGACATCTTGGTTATGCAGCAGATGGTTGGCATTTCTGTGTGCTGTCACAGTATTAATGAGATAGGCACTTCCGAGAACACAGTGTGCTGAGGTAATGGAAATGCATTGGGAAACGCGAATGAGCACCATCTACTGACATTTCCAGTGCACTGCAGAAGAAATATATATAAAAAAAGGATGAAAGAAAGCCTGTGATTTCATGAGGGGAGATTTTCTTCTTGCTATTGGCCCAACTTGAGGTGCTACCTGGATGACAGAGCTCTGGAAATCTGATCCTGACAGTTCCCATTTGTTTAAGATTAAGCAGGAAGCTTGATATTTGGGTGCAACACGGGCCAAACATCTGATGCTCCCACTCAAAACATGTGGGAACTTTACTAATGTACACAGAAGCAGGCAGGGAAGGGCTCAGCACCATTCTTGGCTATGGAGGTGGCATTTGCCTTGTGAGGGTCCTGTGCAAAAGTTTGCTTCACTGGCTGTGGTACTTTGTTAGTTGTGGTGTAACTGGTAACATGCATACCTCTGAGTCAGAATGTTGCAGGTTCCTGTCCCACTCCAGGCAGCGATGCTGCCTTTTAGATAAGGTGCTTCACCAAATCCCCGTCTACACTCTTACTTAAGCATTGTAGTTTACATGGCATTATTCAAAGAATAGCAGCAAGGTGCTCCCTGGTCAATCTTCATACCTCAAACAGCACTTAAAATCAGAGGAAATGCTTATTATCACATTACTGTTTTTGGAACTTGCTGTACACAAATTGGCTGCCACATTTGCAATGTGATAACAGTGATTTCTTTCTTTTGACAATAATACTTTGACCTACTTCATCTAGTGTCAAATCCGCCCACATAAGATTGTGAAGATGCATGCTTGCAATAGGTAACACAAAAATACTTGACAAAATGATAAGTGATAAACAACACAAGAGTAAATGACATCAAATCATTACATAAGCTTTTGAAGCACCCAAGTTATTTCAGAATATCAGCAGTATGAGAACTCAGAGATTTGCTTTACTTGCTTTGGCTTCAGTGAAGACTTGTATAATATCTGAATAGTCAAATGTACTGTACATAAGAACTCCATTTTGTCATCTCCTTCTCCCACCTTTGCGATGCGGGGTGGGTGAGAAGGTGAGCATTTAGGTCGAAGCTCATTGAAGTCAGCTGTGTGTTGCCTGAGTTATCACTCACTCATTGACTCGCACGCATTCACTGACACTCTCCTGCTCTCTCAGGGAATCTAGGGATATGGGCAGTCCTCCTTACTAACATCTGGGGACTTCTGTCAAAATTGGGAGAGCTGTCCCACAGACTACTCAAGCAAAAACCTGACATAGTCATACTCAGCAAATTATACCTTACAGTCAGAGTCCCAGACTCCTTCATCACCATTCCTGGGTATGTCCTGTCCCATCGGCAGGACAGACCCACCAGAAGTGATGACACAGTGGTATATAGTCAGGAGGGAGTTGCCCTGGGAGTTCTCAACATTGACTCCAGTACCCATGAAGTCGCATGACATCAGGCCAAACATGGGCAAGGAAACCTCCTGCTGATTACCACCTACCGCCCTCCCTCAGCTGATGAATCAGTGCACCTCCATGTTGAACACGACCTGGAAGAAGCACTGAGGGTAGCAAGGGCACAGAGTGTACTCTGGGTGGGAGACTTCCATGCCTGTCACCAAGGGTTGCTCAGTCGCACTATTACTGACCGAGTTGGCTGAGTCCTGAAGCACATATCTGCGAGACTGGGCCTGCAGCAGGTGGTGAGGGAACCAATAAGCGGGGGAAAAAAACTGCTTGACCTCGTCCCCACCAATCTACCTGTTGCAGATGCATTTGTCCATGACAGTATTGGTAGGTGTCACCACCATACAGTCTTTATGAGGATGAGGAAATAATTTTACATTGAGGATACCCTCCATCGTGTTGTGTGACATTACCACCGTGCTAAATGGGATAGATTCAGAGCAGATCGAGCAGCTTAAAATTGGGCATCTATGGGGTGCTGTGGGCCATCAGCAGCAGCATAATTATATTCAAACACAACCTTAACCTCAGGGCATGGTATATCCTTCACTCTACCAGTACCATTAAGCCAGGGGATCAACCCTGGTTCAATGATGAGTGCAGGAGAACATGCCAGGAGCAGCACCAGCCAAATCTAAAAATGAGGTGCAAACCTGGTGAAGCTACAACACAGGACTACATGCATGCTAAACAGTGGAAGCAGCATGTGATAGACAGAGCTAAGCGATCCCACAACCAACGGATCAGATCTAAGCTCTGCAATCCTGCCACTTTCAGTCGTGAATGGTGGTGGACAATTAAACAACTAACAGGAGGAGGAGGCTCCACAAACATCCCCATTCCCAATGATGGGAGAGCCAAGCATGCCAGTGCAAGAGACAAGGCTGAAGCATTTGCAACCATCTTAAGCCAGAAGTGCCGAGTGGATGATCCATCTTGGCCTCCTCCTGAAGTCCTCAGCATTGCAGAGGCCAGTCTTCAGCCAATTCAATTCACTCCACGTGATATCAAGAAATGACTGAAGGCACTGGATACGGCAAAGGGTATGGCCCCCGACAACATTCCGGCTGTAGTACTGAAGACTTGTGCTACAGAACTAGTCGCGCCCCTAGCCAAGCTGTTCCAGTACAGCTACAACACTGGCATCTACCCTGCAATGTGGAAAATTGCCCAGGTATATCCTGCCCACAAAAAGCAGGACAAATGCAACCCGACAAATTACCACCCCATCAGTCTACTCTAGATCATCAGCAAAGTGATGGAAGCTGTCATCAACAGTGCTATCAAGCGGCACTAACATAGCAAGAACCTGCTCACCAAAACTCAGTTTGGTTTCCCCCAGGGCCACTCAACTCCTGACCTCATTACAGCCTTTGTCCAAACATGGACAAAAGAGCTGAATCCAAGATGTGAGGTGCAAATGACTGCCCCTGACATCAAGGCAGCATCTGACCAAGTGTGGCATCATGGAGCCCCAGCAAAACGGAAGTCAATGAAAATCAGGAGGAAATCTCTCCATTGGTTGAAGTCATATCCAGCACAAAGGAAGATGATTGTTATTGTTGGAGGTCAATCATCTGAGCTCCAGGACATCATTGCAGGAGTTCCTCAGGGTAGTGTCCTAGGCCAAACTATCAACAGCTGCTTCATCAATAACCTTCCCTCCACCAGAAGGTCAGAAGTGGGGATGTTCACTGATGATTGCACAATGTTCAGCAATGTTCACGCCTCCTCAGATACTCAAGCAGTCCATGTCCATACGCTGCAAGACCTGAACAACATTCAGGCTTGAGCTGATAAGTGCCAAGTAACATTCACACCACACAAGTGCCAAGCAATGATTATCTCCAACAAAAGAGAATCTAAGCATTTCCCCTTGACATTCAATGGCATTACCATCGCTGAATCCCCCATCACCAACATCCTAGGGGTTATCATTGACCAGAAACTTAACTGGACCAGCCACATAAATACTCTGGCTACAAGAGCAGGGCAGAGGCTAGGAATTCTGTGGTGAATACCTCACCTCCTGACTTCCCAAAGCCTGTCCACCATCTACAAAGCCTAAGTCAGGAGTGTGATGGAATACTGTCCACTTGCCTGGATGAGTGCAGCTCCAACAACACTCAGAAAGCTCGACACCATCCAGGACAAAGCTGCCCGCTTGATTGGCTCCCCATCCACCACCTTCAACATTCACTCCCTTCACCACCACCGATGCACAGTAGCATCTTTGTGTACCATCTACAAGATGCACTGCAGTAACTTGCTAAGCGTCCTTTGACAGCACCTTCCATACCCGCAAACTCTACCACCTAGAAGGACAAGAGCAGCAGGCACATGGGAACACCACCACCTCCAAATCACACATCATCCTGACTTAGAACTGTTAAACTCCAGAAAGCTTGTTATGGAAGGATGATACTGGAGGGTATTTGTACTCAGTTTCACATTTATCGTACAGAGTAAAAGGATTACAAACATGCAGCTCCTCACTCAAACCCTCCACTAGTCTCAGTAAGAGTCTCCTTATAAGTGCTCAAGTCAGACCCCAATTAACACCCTCTATCTGCATATAATCAAACAATCAATACACAATTAACAGATTAACAAGAACTATATCGCCGTTCCTTCACTGTCACTGGGTCAAAATTCTGGAACCCCCTTCCTAACAGCACTGTAGGTGTACCTACACCAGATGGACCGCAGCAGTTCAAGAAGACTGCTGACCACCACCTTCTCAAGGGCAATTAGGGATGGGCAATAAATGGCCTTGTCAGCAATGCACACATCCCATGGAAGAGCAAGAAAAAATTGGCTCCCACTGTATGCCATGGTCTGGGTGGTACCTCACCAACTATCATCTCCTCTTTTTGCTGTGTATCTCTATACTTCTAGCATACACTGCATGTAGATACCATTCTTTCATTGTCTTTGTATATGCCTATCTAGTACACAGCTGATCTGGCTCTAAGCTTACACTTCTCCATTCCCATGTGCCTTCACGTATCTTCTGGTGAAGTTCTCCCTGCATCATTTTGGGTACGATGATTCTAGATCCAGCCAGCAGAATACCATCTTCTACTGAGATGTCCTCTCTGACTGATCAATACTGCTGTATTGCTGGTTGTGTTTGCTGTATCTTATCCGACCATCCCTAAATCACTTGCTCAGAGAGCATCTGTAACACTTCATCTTTACTGGTCTCATCTCTGATTTGACTCAATTTCAGTGATGCCACATTCACTATGTGATTTATCTTTACAGTTAGATATATTGCCTCATGTTTCTTCCTGTGGCAACAGGCGAGATAGGGTAATCGTAAGTACCATTTCTCTTCCTGGCTTGTATTTCAGAGTGAGATCATAACTCTGAAGCTTCAAGAGTAACCTTTGTAGTCTTACTGGTGTTCTACATAGATTTTTCTTGTAGATCTGTTCTAGTGGATGATGATCAGTCTCTGCTATGAATCTTCTCCCATAGAGATATGTATTAATTTTCTCACATCCATACACCACTGCCAAATACTCTCTTTCTATGTTGGCATTTCTGATCCTAGCTGATGTTAAAGGTTTGGATGCGAATTCTATCAGTTTTCCTTTCTGTACCAGGACCGCTCCCAGTCCTTTTCTAGAAGTATCGACTTGCAGGTTTCGCTCTGTTGAAGTATGAAAAACTTGTCTCCTTGCATAGTACTTCTTTGAGTTTACTGAAACTCCTCTCATGTGACTGATGTCACGGCCCTGTAATTATTTTTCTTCTAGGATTAAAAACAGTGTGTGTGCCTTTCTTTCTTTCTTCTTTTGGGCCTCCTTATCTCGAGAGACAATGGATACGCGCCTGGAGGTGGTCAGTGGTTTGTGAAACAGCGCCTGGAGTGGCTATAAAGGCCAATTCTAGAGTGACAGGCTCTTCCACAGGTGCTGCAGAGAAATTTGTTTGTCGGGGCTGTTGCACAGTTGGCTCTCCCCTTGCGCCTCTGTCTTTTTTCCTGCCAACTACTAAGTCTCTTCGACTCGCCACATTTTAGCCCTGTCTTTATGGCTGCCCGCCAGCTCTGGCGAACGCTGGCAACTGACTCCCACGACTTGTGATCAATGTCACAGGATTTCATGTCGCGTTTGCAGACGTCTTTAAAGCGGAGACGTGGACGGCCGGTGGGTCTGATACCAGTGGCAAGCTAGCTGTACAATGTGTCTTTGGGGATCCTGCCATCTTCCATGCGGCTCACATGGCCAAGCCATCTCAAGCGCCGCTGACTCAGTAGTGTGTACAAGCTGGAGATGTTGGCCGCCTCGAGGACTTCTGTGTTGGAGATACGGTCCTGCCACCTGATGCCAAGTATTCTCCGGAGGCAGCGAAGATGGAATGAATTGAGACGTCGCTCTTGGCTGGCATACGTTGTCCAGGCCTCGCTGCCATAGAGCAAGGTACTGAGGACACAGGCCTGATACACTCGGACTTTTGTGTTCCGTGTCAGTGCGCCATTTTCCCACACTCTCTTGGCCAGTCTGGACATAGCAGTTGAAGCCTTACCCATGCGCTTGTTGATTTCTGCATCTAGAGACAGGTTACTGGTGATAGTTGAGCCTAGGTAGGTGAACTCTTGAACCACTTCCAGAGCGTGGTCGCCAATATTGATGGATGGAGCATTTCTGACGTCCTGCCCCATGATGTTCGTTTTCTTGAGGCTGATGGTTAGGCCAAATTCATTGCAGGCAGCCGCAAACCTGTCGATGAGACTCTGCAGGCACTCTTCAGTGTGAGATGTTAAAGCAGCATCGTCAGCAGAGAGGAGTTCCCTGATGAGGACTTTCCGTACTTTGGACTTCGCTCTTAGATGGGCAAGGTTGAACAACCTGCCCCCTGATCTTGTGTGGAGGAAAATTCCTTCTTCAGAGGACTTGAACGCATGTGAAAGCAGCAGGGAGAAGAAAATCCCAAAAAGTGTGGGTGCGAGAACACAGCCCTGTTTCACGCCACTCAGGATAGGAAAGGGCTCTGATGAGGAGCCACCATGTTGAATTGTGCCTTTCATATTGTCATGGAATGAGGTGATGATACTTAGTAGCTTTGGTGGACATCTGATCTTTTCAAGTAGTCTGAAGAGACCACGTCTGCTGACGAGGTCAAAGGCTTTGGTGAGATCAATGAAAGCAATGTAGAGGGCATCTGTTGTTCATGGCATTTCTCCTGTATCTGACGAAGGGAGAACAGCATGTCAACGGTGTGCCTTTAAGACTCTGTTAAAAACAGTACACCTTTAAGGGAGAGAAGGTTCTGGATTCCTGAGACATAGTGTGCAGCAGCTGCATTTTTGTTACCCAGGGCAACAGCAGGAGAGAGAGAGGTCATATGGTAATGTTTCCACTTGGCTGTGTGTGGAACTGGCAGAAACTGGCTGAAAACAGTTAGTTTTGGAGAGACCTTCCAGCGAAACGTACTGAAGAGAAGAAAGCTGTCTATTTCCTCTCAGCAGAAAATTCTACAAGGAGTTACAAGCCAAGTTAATTCGCTGAGTAAAAAAGAAAAGCCTTTTTTTCAAGAAACCGTTTGTATTGCTATGCTCATTGTTCAAAGAATTGTTTAATGCTTACTGTAGCTGAAGAGTTGAATGACTATCTACTGAAGCACTATTTTAATCAAATCCACATGAAGACTTTGAGTGACCTTTGATTATTTTTTCACATTAGAAGACCTCATCCATCAGGAACGTAACCTACAAAAACTTACTTATTTTATTTATTCTTAAGAGATAGCTAATTTTTTTAAAACTCCACTTTTAAAACCGGTTAACTGTTAGTTTTTGAGTGTATGTGTGTGAATGCGAGAGTTAAGTTAAAATAAGAAGTTATAAGGTCTTTAGACATAAATTTATCTTAATAGTGTTTAAGATTTAGTTTTTTTAATAAATAGTTAATTTGTTGTTGTCGAAAGATACCTGGTTTGGTCTGTTTCATTATGGGTTACTAGCGTGTTTAATTTGACTGTTTTCCGATTGGGTGTGAAAGCTTAATAATTGCTATGACCTGTGGAGTGACAGGATTGAATTGGCAGTGCGTGCTCCCGCCGTGGTTGTAACACAGACCATTGGTGCTCAACATCTTCTCTCATCAGCTCTCGTAGGTTTGCTGTGTGCTCTGACATGTGAGGTATGAAAGAGCTGGATCAAGCCAAGAAAACCTCTCAGCTCTTTCTTGTCTTTTGGAGCTTCCATCGCAGAGATAGCTGTGACATTTTCAGGAATCAGCTTGACTTCATCAGGTTTGTACACCATTCTGAAGAACTGGCATTCTATCACCTTTACAATGCATTTCTCTGTGTTTAGCTTGATCCCAGCTTTCCTGATTCTGCCCATGTCTTCATGTAGGTGGTAGTTATAGTCTTTTCCATCTGCACCATAGATATGGATATCATTAGCTTTGTTGACTGCTCCTTTGCATCGCCTGTATGTCTCATCAATTTTTTACTGGAACATATCCTGGCTCACTTTAAGGCCAAAATGCTGACACAGGAATTTGTACCATCCAAAGGGTGTGTTGAATGTTGTCAGTGAAGATTTTTCAGCAAGCTTCATGTTCTAGTAGCCTTTTCTGGCATCAAGCTTGCTGAAAACCTTTGCCCCTGCCAGTGCTGGCGTGATCTCTTCCAGTGATGGAGTAGGGTAGTGATTGCTCTTTATTGTTTGATTAAAGATCTTTGGGATCCAGGCATATTCGTAGCTGTCCATATGGTTTCTCTCTCACCACGATGGAATTTACCCAATCTGTAGGTTCTGTGACTCTGGCAGTCACTTTATTTTTATTCCAGTCCTTTGAGTTTGCTTTCAAGCTTTCCTTTTAGCTCTATTGGTACTTTACATGGGGGATAAATCACCGATTTCCTCTCTGGGTCAATGGTGTTGTGATACTCAAAATCTTCAAAGTATCCAACCATCTCATCAAAACACTCTGGATACATCTTGCTTGCTTCTGACTGGAGGGCACTTTTTAACGGATGTGCTACTTTCAACCTTCAGTGATGCCTCCTTCATCTCATGGTTTACTGAGAGCTGCAGCTCTTTGTAACTGCTCAACCCCAGGATAGCTGGACCATCTGTTTCAGTTATGTAGAACATACAGTTAATGTATTTCCCTTTTTGTGCCTCTATGATTTGGGTCATGCACAGCTGTCGAATCTCAGTTCCAGCATATAACATCAGCATGACATTGCTTGGTTTCAGAGCATCTTTCTTTGGGTAACCATTCTCTTTCAAATTTTCAAGCAAGATCTTCTTGTATAGTCTGAGTGGGATGATGTTACTCTGTGCTCCAGTATCAAGCTTCAGATTCAGGGTTATGGTTATGGGCTTACTTCTCACCTTCATCCTGATTCATATGATTGTGAGAATTTCTTTTCTCTGGGAAATTTCGCATCCAGATATTTCCTGTAGTTCTATGGTTCCTATGTTGATAGTGTCGTCAAACTCCCCATCATCTTCCAGGGTATGGGTGTTTTGGTTTCTTTTATTTCTCATTTCCCCCGTTGTTCTGCCTCTGATCATTCCTTTACCATCTACTTTCTTTGTCCTGCACATCTTTTCCCTGTGATTGGGCTTTCTACAAGCTCTGCAATTTGATCCATACGTGGGACATCTCTTTCTATCTGTGAACTCATGCAGACGTCCACATCTCTTGCACATCTTTCTCTCTTGCTGGTATGCATTCCTTTGTTGCTGTTTCACTGCATCGACCCTGCTTCCTTTCCCTTGACTGAACTAAAGGCTAGAGATTGGGTAGGTAGCATGTTCAAATGTCTACTCATGGCTTCACATTCTTATATTTCAGAAATCTCTACACATGTGGTGGAATGATACAATGTGTGTTTGGTACACAGACTGCAGTGCAGTAATGGTTGATGTGGTATTATAGATATACATGCATACAAACACATGATCAATATAGATCCTAAGCCATTTTGGGGATAATATAGCAGTATAACAATCGTATTGAATGGCGGAGCAGGCTCAACCAGCCGTATGGTCTGCTCCTGTTCCTATTTCTTATGTTCTTATGCCTACACTGATACATGTTCACTCACACTGTTATTCACTCAAACTCTCAATCACATTCATATTTATTCACCCTCAATTAGTAACACCTTCACACTCACCCTTTTACTCTCATGTACACTTACTCTAAGTCAATCACACTTTCCCTTACTCATTCACATTCTCACATACACAGGTTGAAATTTTATGTAGGTGGCAGGGGTCCTGCCACGGGGCAAAAAGCAGAAACAAAATTACATCAGCGGTCAACGGGACCCGGGGCTGCATCTTGCTGGCAGCATTCAATTAAGTGACTGCTGACCCTCATAAGGATGGCAGCCCACCCCCAGGAGCTGCAGATCAATCAGAGGGCCATCAGCTCAGCAGTGCCACTGTGAGCAGTGGCCACTGCTGGGGCTGTACCAGCAGGATGTGGGTGCCTCAATGGCTATGTGTCCTCAATGGCAGGTAAGTGGGGATCTGGTGGCACCGGGGCCAGTGAGGTAGGCCCCGGCAAGGTCAGGGGACAGTCTCTGAGAGCAGGCAATGCCATTGCCATAGGGGCAGCCTTTGCCTCTGGCTGGCCCCTCCATGGGGCAAAGAGTGCCCGAAAAGAATGGCCTCCTCGTACTGGTGGTATCCCCACGTAGCGGAGACCACCCCCCCCCCCACGAACACTGATAAAATGCCAATGAAGGCAGAAAAGGCATTTGATTGGCTAATTAAGTGGCTCAATTGGGCTCCAGGTGGGTGGGCCATCTGCCAGCCTTCCAGCCGCTGGCAAGCTGGCATGGTGGCGGGAAGATGATGGGCACACCACCTCATGCCTGCTGCACCATTTTCCAACCTTCCCACCTCAAAGACCATCCCCAAAGAGCTGGTAAAATCAGCTACAGATTCACTCCCTTTTTCACTCAGTAATTCACCTATTTTGCTTTAATTCACTTTCTCACTCTTGGATTCACACTCACCTATTTGATGTCGAAATTAACTGGGGATGGGTGGTGGTGGGGGCTGCAGGCAGGAAGGAAGTCCACATATTGATCTCATTGCGAAAGCTAAACCATTTTAACTCCTGCACCTTATTTAAATAATCCAGGAGAGTCTCCATCCCTGAAAACATCAGGGCCACCAGATGTTACCAAGTATCAGGTCTGGAGCTTTAGGCCTCAGGGCCAAGCAAACGGTCCTCAGCATGAAGTCAGAGCTGGCTAAGGGTTTTGGCAGCCAATGCCAGTGGTGAAAGGGAGAGGCAAGGCCAGTGCTCTACTCCAGATGCCAGTTGGTGAAGGATAGACCTGGAGTCAACCTTTACATGCTTTCATATTTATTTACAGAGTTACACATTGCAAGGATACATCTCTTAAACCAACAACCACAGCTTTAGTCTGTGTCTATTTATAGGGGCTCAAGTGAATCCCCAGCACCTGCAGACAATTAAAAACAATTAACATACAATTAAAAGATGGGGCCGAGGAGGCCCAAGGTCTCAGCGTGGGGCATGCACTCCTGCTCGCCTTGGCTCACAAGAACTTCGCAGAAATGTATTTTTTTTTAAACTTACCTTGGCCTCCGCTGGCCAGTCAGAGTTTCTGGCCATGTGCAGGCTTCCTGAATCAAGAAAGTAAAATACCTTCACAGTGACAATGTTATTGCAACATAACATTTAAATTTAAATCAGGCCATTGCTCACCTGCAGCCAGATCGTCAGCCAACTTCAAAGTCAGTGAAGAGAAGATGTCACTGGACTGGAATGGTATGACCTCAGCCAAGTCGACTCAGTATGATTTTAACCCCTTCATAACACAATTCTCACTGAACAAGGGAATTAAAATTAGCTCCATTCGCACTCTCTCTTATTAACACATTCATTCTCTTGCACTCTCACACATTCACTTTATTTTCCCTCAGTAATTCACCTCTTTACACATCAAGAAAGGGAACTATACCCTGATCCCAGAGTGAAAGAAGATTGCGCACAGACCTAAGGGTGTGTGGGGATTGTACTCCTTTTCATTTTCGCTCTCTGTGTGGAACTTGATTCCATTCCCACCTTGCCCTTTCATTCTATGGGACGCCAGAGACAGACCCTTGCACTCACTAGTAGTGCAGTATCAGCAGCCCAAATATGAATCAGTGCCTGAAGTTTGTCGGGAACCTAAGGACTGGGCTCTCACTGGCAGACTCCCACCTACTGCTGCCACAAGGACCAAGTACCTCTGATTCTTTTTCCTGGTGATTTTCCCTTGCAAATGAGGTGAACTCCGACTTATCTTTTGTGATTTATTGGGGACAGCATTAAAGGCCCTCTGTGGACAGAATGCTGATGTAATTGAAGTTACAGCTAATGATTAGGAAAACCCCTATGGACATGCACCTCCTAAATTCTTAATCTGTATCTTTAATAAGCACAGGGTCAGTTAGCATTCCTCAAAAAGACAAATGATGCAAAATGCATCAACACCGCCAGGAGAAAGATGGCAATGAAATATTTCTATTCACCTCAGGTACATTGCAGTTTTTTACCAAACTAAAAATTCACAATAGACTTAATGGTGCTCTCACTACACATGACAAATGGAGATGATACGGGGTTCCATAAAGAGAACATTCAAAAGGGCTAAATAGGTAGTGGTGGGTTCTCTACTCAATTCATAGGGGCAACACTTGAAGATTGTGTGTGAAGTATGTGTTATAACCTACTCAGCTCTTGAGTGTTTTTGGGTGCTATATTTAAATTTCTTAGCTAAAATGTATGTATAAAAAGGCAGATGATGCGTAAGGGGCAGTGACTTTGTGCTCAGGCTGGCATCTTAGCTGCCCAGCAGTTAGGGCAAAAACTCCTTGCTTAGAATTAACAGCACAGAAACAGCCCTTTAGACCCAACTGCTCTATGATAGTGTTTATACTGCATATAAGCCTCCTCCTTTCCTACTTCACTTCACCCTATCAGCACATCCCTTTATTGCTGGACCAGGTGTCTGTTGCAGAACACTTGAGTAGGAGTGATCATTGTATCAAAAGGTGCTGATTAGTAATGGAGAACACTAAGGAAAACTCTAAAGTAGAACTTCTAAATTGGAAGAGGTCCAACTTCAATGGTATGACAGGGGATCTAGCCAAGGTAAAATGGAACCAAAGTTGAACAGGATAAACTGTAATGGAACAATGGGTGATCTTTAAAGAGGAGATGTTTCATGTACAGGCTAGGTACATTCCAACAAGAGAAAAAGGGAAGGGAGTCAAAGCCAGGGCTCCTTGGATGTTGAGGGAGTATAGAATATAATGAAACAAAAAAAGAGGGTGTATGATTCATGTCAGGTAAATTCTTCAAGCGAGAACCTGGCCAAATACAATAAGTTGAGAGGGAAAGTGAAGAGGAAAATAAAACTGGCAAAGAGAGTAAATGAGAATACAATGGCAGTTAACATAAAAGGGAACCCAAAAGTCTTCTACCGGCATGCAAATAATAAGACGGTAGGAAGAGGTGGGGTGGGGGCACTAGGGACAAGGAAGGTGATATATGCTTAGAGGCACAAAACAAGGCTAGAATACTTAATGAGTATTTTGTATTTGTGTTCATTAAAGAGGAAGCTGACAAAATATAGGGAGAAGCAGAGATGGTAGAGATAATAGATGGAGTGAAAATTGATGGGCAGGATGTACTGGAAAGTGGATGCTTAGAGTGGATTAGTTGCCTGGTTTGGATGGCTTGTACTCCAGTTTGCTAAACAAATTTGAAGTGGAGATAGTGGAAGGGCTTGCCATAATCTTGCAATCTTCCCTTGATACGGGGAAGTGCCAGAGGATTGGAAAGTGGAAAATGTGACATCCTTATTCAAGAAAGGGTGTAAGGACATTCCGAGTAACTACAGGCTGGTCATTTTATCATCAGTGGTGGTTAAAGTTTTAGAAACAACAATCAGAAAAAATCAACAGGCATTTAGAGAGGTTTGAGTTAATTGAAGAGAGCCAGCATGGATTTGTAAAAGGCAGATCAAGTTTGACTAATCTAATTTAATTTTTTGATGAAGTAACAGAGAAGTTTGATGAAGGGAATGCAGTGGATGTTGTCTATATGGATTTTAAGAAAGCATTTGACAAAGTACCACATAAAAGGTTGGTTAACAAAAATTGAGGGTCATGGAAAGGAGGGTCAATGTCAGCTTGGACAAAATGTTGCCTGAGGGATAGAAAACAGTGAGTCGTGGTAAATGGTTGTTTTTCAGATTGGAGGATGGTACACAATGGTGTTCCCCAAGGGTCAGTGCTAGACCACTGCTTTTTTTTGCTATCACTTTTGTCATGAAGACCCCACCTGCCAAGAATGAGCCATATTAATGAAACATTAATCTTAAACTGTTGCTGGACTGAAGAGATGAATTGATTAAAGAGATCAGCAGTGGCTGCAAAAATTTGCATTCTAAGAGTCAGTTGCCTGAAGAGACAATAGAACGGCTCCCTGATCCAATTAACCTAAATGGAAGTTGATCACCAGACATTGAGTGTGGAACAAGCCAGCATTCCATTCCCCCAGCCCCACCACCCCCCCAACTATGGGTATCTACCAAGATGAAAGGAATCTACAAAAACACTGGGGAGTTTGTTAAAAAAATCAACTAGTCAGATGACTAACCTGCTGGCCCAGGTTTGGTTTTGAAATGCTCACACAAGTTTGACTCAGACTGCAACTCTCCGACCTAGCTCTCTCTCATGCATTTCCAGATCCACTGAAGACACTTAAACCTCAAGACAGAAGATTCCTACATCAATACAAGTTTGACAGCGTCTACTGGGCCCCAACAAAACGGCAAGATTTAACTGCAATCAAAGACTCTACATCAAACTCAAAGGACAGTAAATAATCCCCAGCTATTGCTTCAAACTTTTCCCCTTTATTCTTTTTACTTTTCTGTCTCTATCTGTGTGTGTGTTTATCACGTTTGCATGCTAGCGTGGTTGCGTAGCGTAATCGTAGTTGTTTTATATGAATTAGAGTTTTAAGGTTAATCAACTTCCACCTTTCTTGTGTAAATCTAAGAAAATCTGTCTGATTGATTTCTTTGCCTTACAATTGGAGAGCAGTGAACACAGATTCACTGAGGGGAAGCTAAAAACATGGTGTTTTAAAAATTAAACCCTATTACGGTTAAACCAGGCAACAGCTGACAGGGAACTCCTAGACCCCTTTCTCATCTGGTCGTAACACTTTTTTTGATCTATATGCATGACTTGGATATTAGAATACAGAGCAAAATTTCAAAATTTGCCAATGGTACCAAACTTTGAGGGATGTGGCAAACAGTGAGTATGATACCAATCGACTGTAAGAAGGCATTGATAGGCTAGCAGAATGGGCAGACAAGTGGCAGATGGAATTTAATACAGAGAAATATGAGGTGATGCATTTTGGCAGAAGGGATAGGGAGAGGCAATATAGACTTAATAGCACAGTTCTAAAGAATCTGCAGGGACAGAGGGACCTGGGGGCTCATATGCATAGATCTCTGAAGGTGACAGGACATATTTCGAGAGTAGTTAGCAAAGCATATGGGACTTGTACTTCATAAATAGAGGTATTGAATACAAAAGCAGGGAAGTTATGCTGAACCTTTATAAAGCTCTGGTTAGGCCACAACTAGAGTATTTAATCCAGTTCCGGTCACCACACTTTAGGAAGCATGTGAAGATCCTTGAGAGGGTGCAGAGAAGATTTATCAGAATAGTTCCAGGGATGAGGGAATTTAGCTACAAGGTTAGGTTACAGAAGCCGGGGCTGTTCTCCTTGAAGCAAAGGAAGTTGAGGGTAGATCTGATAGTGTTTAGATGAGGTAGGTAAAGAAAATTTGTTCCCATTAACTGATGGTACAAGGACTGGGGAACACAAATTTAAGGTTTTGAGCAAGAAATACAGGGGGATGTGAGGAAGAACTTTTTTACACAACGAGTGGTAATGACCTGGAACTCACTGCCTATGAGGGTAGTGGAAGCAGAGACGATCAACGATTTCCAAAGGAAATTGGATAGGCACTTGAGGGAAATAAACTTGCAGGCCTACGGGGATAGAGCAGCAGAGTAGGACTGACTGGATTGCTTTACAAAAAGCCGGCATGGAATCGATGGGCTGAATGGCTTCCTTTTGTGCTGTAATGACTCAATGACTCCTTTCTTCCTCATGTACTTATGTAGTCTACCTTACTTTGTTGCAATTTATGGTGAAAACTGACCAATGATTTCAAGTTCTTGTTTGTTTTAAGGTACAGTGCTGTGATTTGGCATCAACCGAAGCATTGAATGAAGCATCACATCAGATTCCACAAGTGCTGCAGAAAGTCAAGGCAATCAAATTCCTAAACAGCATCCATGAACAGGATCAATATTTATCTGGGAATTTAGAAAAACAATTTTCACTTATTTGGCATCTTTTTTGAACGAGCATGTCTAATCTGGATTTTGCTAATTTTATTGCTTTTATGCTCACCTATTGCAACATCTATTTAATATATTAATCATTAAATAATGCTGCACTCAACAACTGGTGACTATAAAAGTAAACTTGGAAACTACCATACATATATCAAGTTTCGTCTTTCCTCTTTCCCCTCCCAACCCTACCCCATTTTGAACTAACAAATAAGACTAGAATCTGGTTTAGAATAAGACAATTGTTTGGTCAGTCACATACTGATATATTTCAGTAACAAAGAACAAAAATAGTCCTTTTGTACAGCAGCACTGAGTATACGAGATGGCATTTAAAGGTAAATCACATGATATTGGAATTATTGAAGGGTTTACAATACAAAGAAACATTGGAAAAAAGAAAATCTTGAGCATTATTCCTTCTTTAAGACATGCACTTCCCAAGGGCACTTCATAAACTTCATAGTTTTATTTTAAATATCTAAAAAAAAACTGAGCACCTTGAATCTGGACACAAGTCTGTTCTATACTTTCTGCTCCCTGTAGAATTCAACACAAAAGTTAAGTATTAACAGCTAATAAGAATTCTACCTTTTTTGGCGCTGATGTGCTTGGCCAATATTCCTAATCTACAGATTCTCACAGACATTGATGAGTCAACGTTTAATCGGAGTATAAGAACATAAGAAATAGACAATACGGCCCCTCAGGCCTGCTCAGCCATTCAATACGATCATGGCTGATCTTCTGCCTCAACTTGACTTTCCTGCCTGCTAATCATATCCCTTGATTCCCTGAGAGATCAAAAATCTGTCCATCACAGCCTTGAAGATACTAAATGATGGAGCAACCACAGCTCTCTGGGGTACAGAATTCCAAAGATTCACAAGCTTCCGAGTGAAGAAATTTCTCCTCATCTCAGTTTTAAATGATTGACCCCTTATCCTGAGAATGTGCCTCCGTGTTCCAGATTCCCCAGCCAGGGGAAGCAACCTCTCAGTGTTTACCCTGTCAATCCCTTTCAGAATCTTCTCTGTTTCAATGAGATCACCTCTCATTCTTCTAAACTCCAGAGAGTATAGGCTCAATTTACTCAGCATTTCATCATAAAGAGGAACAAATGGATAGAAATTCAACTATCTCAGTTCTTTCACTTCACACAATTAAAATAAATGCATTCATACAATAGATCAATGGCACTTCAAGCCCATAACTAAAATGTATTTTCTGCATGAAAGATATTGTGGGGACGGTGGGGGTAGAGATGGGAAGGGAGCAGAAATATTATGGGGGAGGTGGTGATTGCAAGGGGCAGTTGAGCAGATCACGGTTTTTTTTTGCTTAAAAAGAGTGAGCTTGTTGGGCTTGGTGGAAACAGTCCTGCTCCCCCTGGGCTACAACTTAAAGGCACTTAACATATGGATCTAGTCCTTCTCATATTCTTTTACCTGCTGCGTTTCTTGAGGCCTGGGAAATATAGCCCACAGCCATTAAATATAGGAACTTTTTAAAACGAGGCACATTACCTCCTTTAGTTTCAGCAACTGACCCACCTCCTAAGAGCGGATTTGTCTCCTGTTCCTCATCCCACTTGCAGTAAAACCGCAGTGGCCACGTTCGATTCAGATTTGAAATTTGTAACATTTTAACTCCCAGATTGACTCAAACCCATCTGTTTGAAAGGGTGAAAATAACCCCCAAATAACCACAAGCCAAGGGGCTGGACTTAGTGTTCCTGGAAGTGAGCGCAATTACGCGGCGGACGGCCAATTATAAAAATGGAAGTGCGGGGCTCGTTCAATTACAAGACGAGGGCGAGATTCGAGGTGCCAAATGTGGCGTCAGACGACTCTGGAGCAGGAGGTATATTTAAAGCCCTGCTAGCCCTGCTTTCATTGCTGCATTCCACTCATTTGCTGTTTACTGCTGAAACTGGTGTTGGAGTGACTCCTGGACCCCACATCACCCTGACAAGGATGCTGCACTATGGCAGAGGCAAGACACCGGGTGGCCCCATGGTTTACCTATGCCTTCCTGGAGATTTTCCTCCAGGCTGCAAGGGATAAGCAGGACGTCCTTTTCTCCAGTGATGGCAAGAAGTGGTCCTCCCGCCTGACCAAGCAAGCCTAGGTGGAGATCGTAGATGGTCAGCAGCTGTGGGGTCACCACCTGAACATGGGTACAATGCAGGAAGAGAGTCAATGACCTTCTTCGTTCTGCCATGGTGAGTGCTCCATACCTCTCTCCTCTTTGGGGACTGCATGTGGTTATGCAGGAGTCAGTGCAACATGGGGAGGGAGGCGCCACAAAGGCACTGGAAAAGGAGGATAGGCATCACCACATCCTGCCAGATGCATGGCTGCATCTCGGACACAGGCCGCTATCTTACGAAGTTCACCCCCATTACCTCCCCTGAGAGCTGACTTGGGGAGGAGCCATATAAAAAACCCTAGCAGGGGATGAGCGGCTGTCACTAGCACAGCTGTCCTGTCGCTCTTCCTGTGAAGTATCACAGTCTCCCTCGTTCCACTTGCAGGACAAGTGGCCCATAACAGCAGGGAGACCTCGTGGACTGGTGGAGGAATTCCATACATCTGGCCTCTCTCAGTGATTGAAGCAGAGATTGAAGCATTGGAGATAGCTGAACTCAGGGCGACTGCTCAATAACAGACGGTGGGACTGGAGTCTCCATGCAAAAGAGTCTTCAATTGACATCTAACAGACTTTTGGAGATCCACATCACGCATGGCTATCATGACAAGATTTGCACAGCCTAACCCACAAATGTTTGTGTCCTTTTATGCAGGTTGGTGTCTGCAGAAAACTCCATCAGAAGGGGACAGCAGTCAACCTCTAAGGAAGAGCAGCCAAAGGATGCACTGCCACCTGACTCTCGTCCACCTTCCACCAGCCCAAATACTTTCACCTCGGTGGGTTTACGCTCGGCTTTAGAATCAGGGTCACAAGCTGGTGAGAGCACCGCACACATGCCTGATCAGCTGGCTGAGGCTGAGACAGCCGAGGCCTCTGACAGTCAGAGGTGTGTGGGTGGCCATATCCATGGGAAACAGCACAGGGCATGTTGGAGTTGCAGAGAGAGGTAAGGCTACATCTAGCAGAGATGCCAGAGGCCATGTACAGCCATGAACAGATCATGGAGGAGTCCATCCATGCCATGAGTGCTGCCATGTCTCAGGCATGTGAGCTCATGGCTTCCTCCATTGAAAGGCTGGCAACAGTCATGGAGAGCCAGATCCCACAGTTGCGCACAGACCTGCACACCATTTCCTTAGCCATGTGCTCAACGCAGAAGTAGCAAGGCAGGAGAAGGATGAGGCCCCTGGAGTCTTCTCCAGCTCCTCATCCTTCTCTGGTGAGCAGGGCGGTTCAAGTGAGCTTTGAAAGGGAGGCAGAGAGGCCATCATGGTGGCTGGAAGCAGTAAATATGAGGTTGTGCCTTGCCTCACTGGTCCATCGTTCAATGTACCTGGCCTCAGGTGCAAGTGGTTCACCATCCAGTGCTGGCTGCCCATCACCCTCCTCCATGTCCTTCTCATCTGTGGAGGACTGGTGATCAATCATTCCCTCTTCAGGCAAGGCCTCACTACTCTACAGAGCTAGATTGTGCAGAGCACAGCGGACCACAACAATACACAAACCCTCACTGGGGAATACTGCAAGGCTCCACCGGATGGATCTAGGCATCAAAATCTCATCTTCAGCAGCCCAGTGGTCTGCTCGATCGTCACTCAGGTGTCAAGTGTTGATCTTGCCTCCGCTGCAGTGCAAGGGTTACTCACAGGCTTCAGTAGCCATGTCTTCAATGGATAGCTTGGATAGTCCCCGAGAATCCATCCCTGATTGCGAGCAGGTGGCCTGAAAAGCTCTGGCACCTGGGACTGCCGAAGTACGGAGGCATCGTGGCTGCTTCCCAGGATGCGGCCACACACCTACAGGACACGCTTTCAGTGGTCACAGACCAGTTGACCGTTGATGGAATGGAAGCCCTTCCTGTTGATGAATGAGGCTGGCTGGTCCATTGGAGCCTTGATGGTCACATGTATGCAATCTATCACACCTTGCACCTGGGGGGATCCAGCGATGGACCCGAATCCACTGGCCTTCTTGAACAGGGCATTGGTCACCTCTTTGATGCAGCGGTGGACTGCTGCTTGGGAGACGCCACACATGTCCCCGGTGGACCCCTCGAAAGATCCAGACGCATAAAATTTCAGTGCCACTGTGATCTTCAAGGCCACTGGCATATAGTGATCACCAAATCCCTTAGGTAGAAACTTGTCCTGCAGCACAGCACATAAGTTGGTGATGCCCTCCTTGGAGAGCTGCAATCTTCGCTGACAATGCTGCTTGGATATTTGCACGTAGCTGAGGCGAGTATGGTATGCTCTCTGGTGTAAGTGGGCCCTTCTTGTCATGGCTGGTTGCTCCTGCTTTTGTCTTAGAACTCCATAGGCTTCCAGAGACTGTCCTTGCAGAGACAAACTTGCCTTTGCATCTTTGCCCTTGCTACTCCTCTCAGCTTACACGCTGATGGCCCTAAGTGCCCACCTTTGCTGAGAGCCAACCTTCTCACCTGATAGTATGGCTACCCGACACTCTTACCCAGGAGTATGGCCACCTGACTCTCTCACCCAGTAGTATGGCCACCTGTGTAGATGCCCTAATAGTATGGCCACCCATGCAGACCACCCGAGTCCAAGCCCACCTGTATAGACCACCCGAGACTAAGTCCACTCATTCAGAGTGCACAGCACTGTCGGCCAACAACGACCTCCACTCTCCCCTCTTCCTCTATCCAATGCTGGTCATGGCTGCCTTCCCATCAGAGCCAGGAATTCAAAATCACGTGAGGTCCGCCCATCGTCCAGTTAGTCCCAAGCCGCCCATCGAATTGCAATCAGTTACATGTAAATGTATTATAACTAACTGTCTGCTATTTAAATGCCAGTCCCATCGCGTCAGAATGGCAACACTGCCTTGGAGCTTTCCCACCGCTGACTAAATCCGGAACTGACATCACGATGTCGGATTTCTGGGTGGACACTTCCGAAGCTATTCTCTGACTCCCCACGCATCTATTCCCACTCCAAATGGGCTCACTAAATTCAGCCCCTGGTGTGTACAAATTGTTTCCTATAAAGTACAATTTCTGTTCCTATTCTATTCTTGCTTTTCTCTGCTGCTATATTAAACCACAGGTAGACTGCAGATCCTGATTGGAGCATTATGTAACATTGCAGCTCAGCATCACTATTACCTTTGGGACACTGCATGCGAAAGATTCCCAAGTCCATTATAGCTTCCCATTGGGTTAGAACATAGAACATAGAACATAGAACATACAGCACAGAACAGGCCCTTCGGCCCACAATGTTGTGCCGATCCTTTGTCCTCTGTCAAGGACAATTTAATCTATACCCCATCATTCTCCTTTATCCATATACCTATCCAAAAGCCTTTTGAAAGTCCCTAAAGTTTCTGACTCAACAACTTCCCCGGGCAAGGCATTCCATGCCTCGACCACTCTCTGGGTAAAGAACCTTCCCCTGACATCCCCCTTATATCTCCCACCCTTCACCTTAAATTTATGACCCCTTGTAACGCTTTGCTCCACCCGGGGAAAAAGTTTCTGACTGTCTACCCTATCTATTCCCCTGATCATCTTATAAACCTCTATCATGTCACCCCTCATCCTTCTCCTTTCTAATGAGAAGAGGCCTAGAATGTTCAGCCTTTCCTCGTAAGACTTATTCTCCATTCCAGGCAACATCCTGGTAAATCTCCTCTGCACCCTCTCCAAGGCTTCCACATCCTTCCTAAAATGAGGCGACCAGAACTGCACACAGTACTCCAAATGAGGCCTTACCAAGGTCCTGTACAGCTGCATCATCACCTCACGGCTCTTAAATTCAATCCCTCTGCTAATGAACGCTAACACCCCATATGCCTTCTTCACAGCCCTATCCACTTGAGTTGCAACTTTCAATGATCTATGCACATAGACCCCAAGGTCTCTCTGCTCCTCCACATGCCCAAGAACCCTACCGTTAACCCAGTATTTTGCATTCATGTTTGTCCTTCCAAAATGGACGACCTCACACTTTTCAGGGTTAAACTCCATCTGCCACTTTTCAGCCCAGCACTGCAACCTATCCAAGTCCCTTTGCAGACGACAATAGCCCTCCTCGGTATCCACAACTCCACCAACCTTTGTATCATCTGCAAATTTACTGACCCACCCTTCGACTTCCTCATCCAAGTCGTTAATAAAAATCACAAACAGGAGAGGACCCAGAACTGATCCCTGCGGCACGCCACTGGTAACTGGGCTCCAGGCTGAGTATTTACCATCTAAGACCACTCTCTGCCTTCTATCAGTTAGCCAATTCTTAATCCAACTGGCCACAATCCCCACTATCCCATGCCTCCTGACTTTCTCCATAAGTCTACCATGGGGGACCTTATCAAATGCCTTACTAAAATCCATGTACACCACATCCACTGGTTTACCCTCATCCACTTGCTTGGTCACCTGCTCAAAGAATTCAATCAGGCTTGTGAGGCAAGACCTACCCCTCACAAAACCGTGCTGACTGTCCCGAATCAAGCAGTGTCTTTCCAGATGCTCAGAAATCCTATCCCTCAGCACCTTTTCCATCAACTTGCCTACCACCGAAGTAAGACTAACTGGCCTGTAATTCCCAGGGTTGTTCCTATTCCCTTTCTTGAACAGGGGCACAACATTTGCCACCCTCCAATCACCTGGTACCACCCCCGTCAGCAGAGAAGATGAAAAGATCATTGCCAGCGGCTCTGCAATTTCATCCCTTGCTTCCCATAACATCCTTGGATATACCCCGTCAGGCCCGGGAGACTTGTCTATCTTCAAGTTATTCAAAAACCCCAACACATCTTCCCTCCTAACGAGCACTTCCTCGAGCTTACCAGTCTGCTTCCCACCGTCCTCTTCAGTAATACACCCCTTCTCATTCGTAAATACCGAAGAGAAGTACTCATTCAAAACCTCACTTATCTCTTCCGGCTCAACACACAGTCTCCCGCTATTGTCCTTGACCGGACCTATGGTCCCCCTAGTCATCCTCATATTTCTGACATACGCGTAAAAGGCCTTGGGGTTTTCTTTTATCCTACCCGCCAAGCATTTTTCATGCCCTCTCTTAGCTCTCCTAATCCCTTTCTTCAGATCCTTCCTGGCCATCTTGTATCCCTCCAGAGCTATGCCTGTGCCCTTTTTCCTCAACTTTATATACGCATCCTTCTTCTTCCTAACAAGACTCTCAACCTCTCTTGTCAACCACGGTTCCCTCACATGACCATCCCTTCCCTGTCTGACAGGGACATGCTTATCAATGGCCCCTACTATCTGCTCCTTGAAAAAGTTCCACATTTCGACCGTGCCCTTCCCTGCCAGCATATGCTCCCAACTTATGCTCCTCAGTTCCTGCCTGACAGCATCATATCTACCCTTCCCCCAATTGTAAACCTTGCCCTGTTGCACATACCTATCCCTCTCCATTACCACAGTGAATGCTACAGAATTGTGATCACTATCTCCAAAGTGCTCGCCCACCAACAGCTCTATCACTTGCCCTGGTTCATTACCTAGTACCAAATCCAATATTGCCTCCCCTCTGGTCGGGCAGTCTACATACTGAGTCAGAAAAGCTTCCTGGACATACTGCACAAACACTACCCCATCCAAACTATTCGATCTAAAGAGTTGCCAATCAATATTTGGGAAGTTGAAATCCCCCATAATTACTACCCTGTGACTTCTGCTCCTTTCCAAAATCTGTTTCCCAATCTGCTCTTCCACCTCCCTGCTGCTATTGGGGGGCCTATAGAAAACTCCCATCAAGGTGACTGCTCCTTTCCTGTTCCTGACCTCAACCCACAGTGCCTCAGTCGGCAGATCCTCCTCGAAAATTCTTTCAGCAGTTGTTACACTATTTCTAACTAACAATGCCACCCCCCCACCTCTTTTACCACCATTCCTAATCTTATGAAAACATCTATAACCAGGTACCTCCAAAAACCATTCCTCCCCCTCACCTATCCACGTTTCAGTGATGGCCACAACATCGTAGTCCCAAGTGCCCATCCACGCCTTCAATTCACTCACCTTATTCCTGATGCTTCTTGCGTTGAAGTATACGCACTTTAACCCTTCTCCGTGCCCATCTGTCCTCTGTGACAGTGCTACCTTCCCCAATACCTCACTACACTCTTTGTCTTTCTGAGTGGACCCACTGGTCCCTGGATTACAAGTCCGGTTCCCATCCCCCTCCCAAACTAGTTTAAACCCTCCCGAACAGTACTAGCAAACCTCCCTCCCAGGATATTGGTGCCCCTCTGGTTCAGATGCAGCCCGTCCTGTTTGAACAGGTCCCATCTTCCCCAGAATGCAGTCCAATTATCCAAGAACTGGAAGCCCTCCCTCCTACACCATTCCTGCAGCCACGTGTTCAGCTGTGCTCTCTCCCTATTCCTAGCCTCACTATCACGTGGCGCCGGCAACAAACCAGAGATAACAACTCTGTCCGTCCGAGCTTTCAGCTTCCAGCCTAACTCCCTAAACTCACTTCTAACATCTGTGCCACCCTTGCTTCCTACGTCGTTCTTCAACTTTAATTTCGTTAAACTTAAGGCTGGCAGTTGTGAAGGATCTAATTTGCAATCTCAATAAACAGATAACTACTTGGCCAATTCTTTTTATTTTATTAAAAATTTCACAAGTCGTCAAAGGTTTTGTTGAGTCCACATACATATAACTCATGATTAACAGCAATATAAACTGGCGTAACAGCATTGAGCACCCACTCACTTAATTGCATTTGCAGCTTTATTTTTGTTTTTGTAATTCATTTAATATTGCCATATTGTTTTAAGTACTGTAATTAAAATATGCTCCACAAATCACTGACCACCTCTAGGTGCTTACCCATTGTCTCTCGAGACAAGGAGGCCAAAGAAGAAGAATTAAAATATGGGTTGTTCCAGTGCTACTCGGACTGTTGGCATTGCTGCAACCTGGATTCATTCTCCCACCCCCTCATTGTGAAGACTATGTGGTGCTGGACCTCAATATGAATGAAATTCAGAAATAGAAACAAAAACAGAAAATGTTGGAAATGAAGATGTCATCATCTGAAAGAGAATCATAGTTAATGCATCGAGTAGGAGCATTTTTTTGTGACCTCAAAAAATCAGATATTGTTTGACAGTGGCAAAATATTCTATAATTTTTCACATTTGCTCAAAAATAAAACAGCCACTTGCAGCCTCCGATATTCATCCTTAAATAAATCTGCAGTCAGGCCCAACCTGACCAGGGAGAGATTTGCCTGGAGGAAGCAGTCTTCTGCTACTTGTGTTTGTTACTATATAGATGCAACTCCAGTCCAGCGTTCAGCCAAGTTTCATAAGTGCCTGGCACTCTGTTGGATCACCTGGATACTTTTTGAACCTGCCTGGGTTTAATTTAAATGCCTCAGATATCTTTAAACTACCATTGCAAGCTAAAATGTATTAGGAGACAGGACTGGGAGCAAAGTTGCAAAATAGCATTTTGGGTCAGCTACCTGAAGTGCTGGGATCTTCCCTATGGTGGGCAGCCCCCCCGCTGCAGGCAACTGGAGGCAGCCTCCCAGTGGCAAGCCTAGTGGGACACCAATGCCTCCACTCAATCACTCCAGCATGGCCGATGTCAGGGTCGCAATGCAACCGGGAAAATTCATCCAACAACGAAAGAAGCATTTGTTTGACTCTGAGAAATAAACTGGGGCAAGTAGCTGATGTGAGAGTGGAAGAACAATTGGGAAATAATGACTACAGCATCGATTTAAGAATAGAAAAGGATGATAAAGAATGAAAGACAGGAGTGTTGAATGAAAAAGCCAAAATTCAACAAGGTGAGAGGGGGATCTAGTCCAAATTAAAATGGGCATAGAAAATAACAGGTTGATAGATCAGGAATGGAAATTCTTCAAATATAAGATGCATAAAGTACAAAATAAATATACTCCTATAAGCAAAAAAGGGGGTGCATCAATATATAGAATTACAGGATAAATAGAGATTGCAACTAAACTGAAACATAAAATTAAGCTAACAATAGTAAAGATAAATATGAGGAATATAGAAACTGTAGTAAAGATGAAAAGGGGGATTCGAAAAAGTAAAAGGGAAAATAAAAAAGACCAGCAATTAGAATAGAAGAAAAAATGGGTAGACCACTCAGGAGCAAAGAAGGGAGTTTAATTTTGATGGATGAAGATATGGCAGAGATATTAAATAAATAATATGAAACAGTTTTACAAATGGTGGTGGAAGTGAAAATGTAGGCATACTGCAGGATCAGTTGTTCGAAATAACAGTAGAAAAGGAATTATTTCTGAAACAAAATAACAGGACACAAGATGGATATATCACTGAGTCCTGATGGTGTGTCCCCTTGCTTGTTGTAAAATCAGATAGAAGACAGCAAAGAATCTGATCATAATTTTTGAATGTTTCTTAAACGTGCAATTTACAGTGGAACTGACCAGTAGCAATTCAAGAAGAAGAGAAAGAAAAACTGGGTAACGAGAGACCAGTTAGCCTCACAACATTTGTGAAAAACTATCATTATCCATAATTTGGGATAACATAGTGCATAGTGATATATAGATAACAGCATGGATTTGTTAAAGCAATGTTTTGTCTGAAAAAAAATAGAATATGCTGTATTTGAAGATGAATAAGGAGAATGCGGTAATGTATTCATCTGGAATTTTAGAAAATAAGTGTGCCTCACAAGGGGCTTGTTAAAAAAATTCAGGTATATGATTTAAGAGATAATATATCCACATGGATTAAAGTTAGTTGACAAACTGGAAACATAGATCAAAGCAAGTTGGTACTGTTCAAACTAGAGCAGTGTTAGAAGTGATGGACCCCAAGACTTAATGCTAAGCCCACTTTTGTTCTTGGTATAAATACTGAGAACAAATTTTGCAAAGCGAGCCTCAAACAAACATTAAGTTCCCTATTTGCATATGCAAACAACCTATCCCTGTTTGAGGCACATGCCCTGAATGCCTACGCAGGAACCAATATGGTGGGTGAGGTGCAGAATGAGTGGACACCACCTGCCATATTGGATCCTTAGGCATCCATTTTTTGTAAATGGACATTGTGCGATCCAATTCCTAGGTCATGATTTTTGACCTATTCACATACAAGAGATAGTGGGGATGAAATTGGTCTTCAGCAGTACAGCAGGCCATGTGATAATGAATCAGCAGCTGTTGATTTTCAACAGAATAGAAAATTGGCTGAGGTGTAAAACCTCAATTCACTATTGCCCATTTTTCATTACAGCCAAAGACCAGTTTCATTCCCAGTAAAGCTGTGCAATGTTTTGGTACATTCCAGTCAAAAAGTCAATAATATTGCAATCCCATTTCTAATCTGCCTTGCTTATGCAGGAACATGCACAGTATTAGAAGATGAGAAGACACATTATTAAACCATTCCAATAACAAGATCTCAGTATATAAACCAGCTAATTGCATTGATTCCAATGGAGCACTCATGTGTGAAGATATTTAATGCAAAGTGCAAAACTTTTCAATGGATTTAACAACTACATCTACAATTCCTTTTGCAAAAAGGTTGAGGGGAGTGGGCGGAGAAGAGAAGTTTCATATTCCTAATGCCTTGTTCATGTTTAAAATTTAAAGGAAATAAATTATCAGCTGCCGACTGCCCGAGACCAATCTGATTGGACTATTGAGTGGGCCTCAAAATTGGCAGCCAGAATTCCTCCACCCCACCACCAAAAAAATAGGCGGGAGCCTTATTGAAATATTTAAAGTCAGATCCTTTGCTATTTGTAGGATCATGGCCCAATTGTCATCTACCAATGGACAAAACTAGTGAACACTCTTCCAGTTATTACTAGACGTAGAATGGCTTAATCAGCAGTCTTTAAAAGTGACTGCAAGAGGCCATTCCGAAAACAGTGCAGGTAATCATTTTATAAATTATTTTTGTGGGGCCACAAGGAGCATAAGTACTTCTCTTGCCCTCACAAAAATCTTCCCATCTATTGCCAGCCGCTCAGTGGCTCCTACCACCCGTTTTCCCTCCACCCCCACCTTACCACATTGACTGCCTCCCATCTTTCACTTTTGACCTCTGGCTCCATTCTGTAGAGGAGCCTTTGGATTTTCTGCCTCCCGATTGGCAAGCTGTGGCATCTCTAAAATGCAGATGAGGCCCAACCATGAAAATGGTTCGGGCTGCTTGCTGGTGCTATCTGTCCACCCAATATGCTTCTGTCCTGGGATGTTCTAAAACAGAATTTAAATAGAAACATAGAAAATAGGAGCAGGAGTAGGCCATTCGGCCCTTTGGTCTTGCTCCGCCATTCAAAAAATATTATGGCTGATTGCCTAATTCAGTACCCTGTTCCTGCTTTCTCCCCATATCCCTTGATCCCTTTGGCATTAAGAAATATAACTATCTCCTTCTTGAACCTATTTATTGACTTGGCCTCAACTGCCATCTACGGAAGAGAATGCCACAGGTTCACCACACTCTGAGTGAAGAAATTTCTACTCAACTCGGTTCTAAATGGCATACCCCGCATGCTGAGAGTGTGACCCCTAGTTCTGGACTCCTCAGCCATCGGGAACATCCTCCCTGTATCTAGCCTGTCTAATCCTGTTAGAATTTTGTAGGTTTCTATGAGATCCCCTCTCATTCTTCTAAACGAGTGAATATAGGTCTAGTCGACCCAATCTCTCCTCATCCGCCAATCCTGCCATCCTGCCAATCAGCCTACTAAATCTTCTTTGCACTCCCTCCATGGCAAGAACATCCTTCCTCAGATAAGGAAACCAAAACTGCACACAATACTCCAGATGTGGTCTCACCAAGGCCCTGTATAACAGCAGTAAGACGCTCTTGCTCCTGTACTCAAATCCTCTTGCAATGAAGGCCAACATATCACTCGCCTTCCTAATTTCTTGTTGCACCTGAATGCTTGCTTTCAGCGACTGGTGTACAAGGACATCCAGGTCTCGTAGAACCTCCCCTTTCTCAATCTATCGTCATCCAGATAATAATCTGCCTTTCTGTTTTTATAACCAAAGTAGATAACCTCACATTTATCCATGTTATACTGCATCTGCCATGCATTTGCCCACTCACCCAACTTGTCCAAAGCACATTGGAGCCTCTTTGCATCCTCCCCACAGCTCACATTCCCCCCCAGCTTTGTACATCTGCAAACCTGGAAATGTTACACTTAGTTCCCTCACCCAAGTCATTAATATATATTGTGACTAGCTGGGGCCCAAGCACTGATCCCTGTGGTACCCACTAAGTCAATGCCTGCCACCCAGAAAAAGACCCGTTTATTCCTACTCTCTGTTTCCTGTCTGTCAACCAATTGTCAGTCCATGCCAGTATATTTCCCCCAATCCCATGTGCTTTAATTTTGCACATTAACCCCTTATGTGGGACCTTATCAAAAGCCTTCTGAAAATCCAAATACACCACATCCACTGGTTCTCTCTTATCTATTCTATTGGTTACATCCTCAAAAAACTCCAATAGATTTGTTAAGCATGATTTCCCTTTCGTAAACCTATGCTGACTTTGTCCAATCCCGTTTATACTTTCCAGGTGTTCTGCCATCACATCCTTTATAATAGACTCTAGCATTTTCCCCACTACTGATGTAAGGCTAACTGGTCTGTAGTTCCCTGTGTTTTCTCTCCCTCCTTTTCTAAATAGTGGGGTTACATTTGCCAACCCCAAACTGTAGGAACTGCTCCAGAGTCTATAGAATTCTGGAAGATGACCACCATTGAATCCATTATTTCCAGAGCCACTTCCTTTAGTACTCTGGGATGTAGATTATCAGGCCTTGGGGATTTGTCAGCCTTTAACCCCATTAATTTCCCTAGCACCATTTTTTTTACTAATACCGATTTCCTTCAGTTCCTCCCTCTCATTAGACCCTTGGTTCCCTAACATTTCTGGGCAGTTATTTGTGTCCTCCTTTGTGAAGACAGAACCAAAGTATGTGTTTAATTGTTCTGCCATTTCTTTGTTTCCCATTATAATTTCCCCCATTTCTGACTGTAAGGGACCTAAATTTGTCTTCACTAATCTTTTTCTCTTCACATATTTATAGAAGCTTTTCGAGTCAGTTTTTATGTTCCACGCAAGTTTACTCTCATACTCTATCTTCCCCCGCTTAATCAACTTCTTTGACCTCCTTTGCTGAATTCTAAACTGCTCCCAAACCTCAGACTTGCTGCTTTTTCTGGCAATTTTATATGCCTCCTCTTTGGATCTAATACTATCCCTAATTTCTTTTTTAAGCCACGGTTGAGCCACTTTTCTGGTTTTATTTTTGCGCCAGACAGGAATGAATAATTGTTGTAATTCATGCACACGTTTGATAGCATGTTTCATTGAAAAAAAATTAAATGCACCTATTATAAATCTATATATTTAAATTATTTGATAATCAGGGTAGTAAATCCAGGCTCCAAAAATGATGAATTAGGAAATTTTGATTTTAAGCTCCAGTTTTCTGATGTGAAGCAGTTTGACGTAATAAATCAAGACTGTGCAAATAGCTACTTAATAGCATATTGAGATTTAATATTTTAATATCGGCAATTAAAATTTTAACAATGTATGTTTTTTGTGAACAAATTCACAAATCTGCGCATAAACTTTTCAGATATTCTGCGTTTTTCACTACATGATGTTTCTATACTGGGCCCCCGCATTAATTTATGTCTAAAAATAAACAGACCAATAGTAGGTACACATAAACCTGTCAGACTGAAAATATAAGACAGCACAACAGAGATATACATAAAATTTTATCATTTTTAAAAAATCGATCCTTAATAATTCAGCCACTATATCAAATATTTGTCATTCACAAATATGCAATCTTTTATCATTCAGTATATGAACCTTGCCTTCAATTCAAACAGCAGTAACCACAGATGTACTTTTCAATGAAATTTTCCACTCAATAATTTAGTCAGCATCAACAAAGATCAGCTTCTGCTGATGATATAAATCTTCAGGAAATGAAGCATGGAACAGATAACGGATAATTTATGCTTCACTATTTCAGCCAAGTCAATGCTATGTTATCAACGTTTTCAAAAAGGAGGTTGAATTAATAATATACAAGTGTTGGAAACAGAAACAGATTTAGAGGCAGAGAGCAAACCACAAGCAGAGAAATGGAAGACATGTTATCCTGTTTAATACTCAAACTGATTTTTTTCCTCAATATTGAAAACCAGGAAAATGAAGTACTCAATGGTCACCCCCAGTTTTCACACTTGCATACAGCGCAGGTTCAAGGACTCTCCTCTCCTCTCAATGGTGAGTTAGTGGTTGAGAAGGACTCAACTCCATCATGGTCTCACTGAAGTTTCCTTCCCGGGCCCTCGTTTACTATGCTGCAGCCAGCTAATGAGGAACACCAGCCTCAGGACCTGAGCTGGGAGAGGGGGTGGGGGTGGGAGGGGTCAGTCAGGGAGGTGGGGTGGTGGGGTTGTTGGGGGGGCAGTTATTGGGGGGGTGGTCTGCAGAAGGGCTCCCAAACTCCTGAATGCATTCATGAAGGTATTAATGGATGAAACCAGGACCAGAAGAGACCAACTGTTACACACTCAGTGCAGGATGTTCTGTAAGATGGTGGTTAAGACCCCTTGCAGAAGCTGTCAGTGGTACACAGCAGCACACAGTACAAGAAACATTCTATAAATTCACAAGGCTGGCCAAGGTTAGCAAGGCACTATTGCTATTCTACATCCGGTATCAATAATGGGGAAGAAGGAGATAAGCGAACGCAGGTGGTGAGTGAAGACTCTATCATACTTTTTCTCTGTCAGTACATAGAAATCTCACTTAGGCAAAGAGCACACTCTGCAAACACTCTAGCATCATTTGAACTCACAATTGCTTGTCAACTCACATAGCCTGCTACAGGGTTTCTGCTATCTGCATGGACATGCATCATCAGATGCATGTGCTCATTTGGGGAAAGAAAACTACTCACATTCCTTTAATAATATCTTCTCTCTTCACACAAAAAGATGTATTGGAACCAACAACAGCAAACTGCAACTCATGGGCAGGGATGTACAAGGCTGAACCCCCCAAGTCTGCGTGAACAGGGACCTCTGAAAATAATTTTCGGATAAATAAAAGAGGCTGCGGGAGGCTCTGAGATTGAAGGCAAGATGGAAGAAAAAGGTTGTTCAAGGCAGAGTACAGGTCATTATAAGTATTGCCAAGATTAAGTGCTTTCTACCTGAACAGACACCAGCCCAGAGACTTCCACACAGGAGGAAGAAGTTATTGAGTCAGAAGAGTTTTCACTGAGTGAAGCACTGAACACTAGTGAGAACTCGAAGTGGAAGACAGGGTCATTGTCATTCCTTTACAGTGAGTGGAGGAACAACTATCATTGGCTGAGGAGCCTAACAACCCAGATCTTAGGGGCAGTCTTCAAAAACTGTGATAAGTGAGCACTGATCTCATGTGCAGCGAATGAAGATGGTTTTGACGCATATGGTTGAGGTGACAGAGAAGTGGGACACGTCCACTACCCACACCTACACCTTGTTGCAGGAAGATTCCCACAGCATGCTGAACACCCTGGAGACTGTGACAGTTGATGATTTTTGAAGCAACAAAGGTGCCAGGAGTAGGTGCTAACAATATTAATGGCTTCAATAGGTGTTTTGAACAGAACAATTTCATAGGGATTCCAAGTCCTGTTTGGAACTATTCAGGCTGTGATGACACAGATTTTGCTGTATCTCCAGAGAGTGGCAATGAACCGGTGTCCTTGAAGACACCTCCAATGTTTGCATATGAGAAACAGTGAGATATGGACACTCCTTGATAGTGCAAGAGAATGGCTGTCGCAAGCTGGTCCCTCTGGCATTACTGATTTCTGGACATGAAAGTCACCTCAGGCTTCTTAAGGGTTAAGAGAACCTTCCAGCTATGCACTACTAAACCTTATCTCACTGAGGAAACACATCATAGGAATAGTTCTGAACTTTAGCAAGTAAGGTAGCTGATACAAAGGGTGCACACAATGTTGAAATGTAGTTGTTGATCGGGTGAATGTATTTTCATGCACCTTTTGATGAATGTTGTTCCGTAAACATGGCTTGCTGATAGACTTCAGAGTTCATTTCAATGTATGATTGCAAAATTTTGGGAGTTGGATAATGGCAGGGGAATGCAGATTTTTGACTGATAAAGGAAATTGTAGTATAAAGATGTAACAGGTTAATACCGAAGACAGTGAGAAAGACCCCTCCCACTGTACGAGCGATGATGTAACAGTAACATGAGATAGGCTGGAGGAGAACAAGGAGCAGCATGTATGATGCTGGCTTAGGTAGCTTGTAGAATGTGTACATATTAACGGTAAATAATAAAGAGTTGTTGTTAGACTTTACTGGAGTCCTAGACTTTCTCTAAAATGCCCTGACAATGCTACACATTGGTGGCAATGGTGAAAGCAACCAGGAGAATTTGAAGATCTCCTTACCTTTGGAAGAAACACCAGGAGAATAACAGAGTTCAAGAGAAATACTGGCCCGGTAATTTAACAAAACTACTTACTGCAGAAGAGTCTGAGAGAAGTTCCACAGCTGTGGTGAAAGACAGGCTGCACCACAGAACAGAAGTGTGGTTGCCTGCAAATAAATTCCAGTGATTGGGTGAGTTATAGTGCTGACGGTCGAGGAATCGCATTAAAAGCCTTTGAAGGGCTTGAAGTAACTTTCTGATAGCATCGTGCTAGAGAAAAAAAATGGCGAAAAACACAATCCTTCACTCAGGGAAAGTGAGGGTCAAGAGCAGGAAACCCCTTGAAAGCACATGAACTGCAGAAAAGCATGGGAAACCCCTGAGCACTGCAGGGCCATTAAGGCAATCAAGACTGAAGAAAAAGCAAATAAACTGAAGTTCTTAAAGAATAGGGAAACCCTAGAGCAGCCTATTAAAACAACAGGGGACTCTCAAACAGCTATGTCAACTCCATTAAGGCAAGCTAGCTTGAAAAAACTGCAGTTCTCAGAGAAAGGGGGAAACCCTAAAACAGCCTATTAGAAACAGCAGGGAACACTTGAACACAGCTGTGTCAACTCCATTAAAGTAAGCTAGCCTGAAAAAATAGAGTTTCATAAAAGGGAACACTGTAAAAAAAAAGTCTAAGGCAAAATGGATCCAAATTGGGAACACGGGCAGTTTCCAAAATCAATAGAGACCCAATTAGATTCATCAAGGTTGTGCTCTGAGCTCTATCAGTGACTTCACAGACATAATTGAGGCGTACTGAGGTGCCAAGGCAGGAGGCCAGATGGCTGAAGCAATGCATGAAGGAGGCAAGAGACAACCTCATAATGACTTGTTTACAGATATCCTGGTGTCCATTCACAGAGAGTGAAATAAAGATTCACCGATTTTATTCATTCTTGGGATGTGGATGTCGCCCATCACTAATTGCCCTTGAGAAGGTGGTGGTGAGCTGCCTTCTTGAACTGCTGCAGTCCTTGTGGGGTAGGTACACCCAGAGTGCTGTTGGAAAGGGAGTTCCAGGATTTTGACCCAGTGACAGTGAAGGAACGGCAATATAGTTCCAAGTCAGGATGGTGTGTGGCTTGGAGGGGAACTTGCAGGTGGTGGTGTTCCCATACATCTGCTGCACTTGTTCTTCTAGGTGGTAGAGATCGCAGGTTTGGAAGGTGCTGTCTAAGGAGCCTTGGTGAGTTGCTGCAGTGCATCTTGTAGATGGTGCACACTGCTGCCACTATGCGTGGTGGTAGAGGAAGTGAATCTTTGTGGATGGGGTGCCAGTCAAGCAAGATGCTTTGTTCTGGAAAGTGTCAAGCTTGTTAAGTGTTGCTGGAGCTGCACCCATCCAGGCAAGTGGAGAGTATTCCTTCACACTCCTGACTTGTGCCTTGTAGATGGTAGACAGGCTTTGGGGAGTCAGGAGGTGAGTTACTCGCCACAGGATTTCTAACCTCTGACCTGCTCTTGTAGCCACGATATTTATATGGTTACTCCAGTTCAGTTTCTGGTCAATGCAAACCCCCCAGGGTGCTGATAGTGCGGGATTCAGCAATGGTAATGTCATTGAATATCAAGGGGAGATGGTTATATTCTCTCTTCTTGGAGATCGTCATTGCCTGATACTTGTGTGATGTGAATGTTACTTGCCACTTATCAGCCCAAGCCTGGATGTTGTCCAGGTCTTGCTGCATTTCGACACGGACTGCTTCAGTACCTGAGGAGTCACGAATGGTGCAGAACATTGTGCAATCATCAGCGAACATCCCCACTTCTGTTAATAATAAAAAAATAGAAAAATAGAGAGAAAAGGCCTGTCATACACTGAAATTATTGAACTCAAGTTGAGTCTGCAAAGTGGTAGAGTGTCTAATTGAAAAATGAGGTGCTGCTCCTCGAGCTTGTGTTAATGTTCACTGGAACACTGCAGCAGGCCAAGGACAGAAATGTGGGCATGAAAGCAGGGGAATGTGTTAAAATGGAAAGCAATTTTTATTTTTTATTATTTTATCTTATTTTTTAACCATGTGCCTGTTTATCATGTTTGTGCTTTTGGACAGAGTTGCTCATTACTCTGCCAGTAACACTCTCTCTGGACTAATGCTTTATCCAACACCACAAGCAATAACACTGTCTTTGCCTTTGTCCCATGACACCGTTGTTATTTAATCGCTCCTGCCCTCTGCCCCATTATACACCATCCATTTTGTTCTCTTCCCCATCAACCACCCACCCTTCACTTGCTTAAAACCTCATTCCTTTCTAACCTTTGCCAGCTCTGATGAAAGGCCACAGACCTGAAACGTTAACTCTGCTTCAAGCTCCACAGATGCTGCCTGACCAGCTGAGTATTTCCAGCATTTTCTGTTTTTATTGCAGATTTCCAGCATCTGCAGTATTTTGCTTTTATTTAAGTCACATGCAATACTCAAAAAGGTGAGTGGTATGGAGCACTCACCTTAGCAGAACGCAGGAGCTCGCGGATCCACTTCCTGCACTGGATCCAGTTGCGTTGAGTGACCCCACGGCTGCTGACCTCCTCTGTGACGTCTATTTAGGCTTGCTTGGCCAGGCGGGAGGACCTCTTCTTGCCATTGCTGGGAAAGAGAACCTTCCACCTTTTCCATGCAGTCAGAAGGAGAATCTGCAGGGAGGCCTCACTAAACTGTGGGGCCACCCTGTGTCTTGCCTCAGCCCTCATCATCTTCTCTCCTGTGAGGGTAATGGTGGTACAGGAACTAGTCAGACAGAGTTTTAGACTGCACAAAGCTGGCAATGAATCCAAAGAAGGAGTGAATGCAGGGCGGGCAGGCCTTTAAATATGGTGCCAGCACCTGCTGCCAACTCATCTGAGGTAGTAATCAATGACTCACATCCTACCCCCGCCATGTGATTAGGGAGGGGACTCGCACCTCCCCTATGCTAAATGGCCGCCCACCGCAGTAGGGCGGCCGCTCAGGTGATAAGCAGGAATAATGCCCTTTTCCAGATCCAGTGCCAAAGAAATTCAAGGCAGTGTTGATAATTACTGATACAGAAAATGGTGCTTGCTTGCAACTCCTTCCCCAATAGTCTTGGGAAGACAGGAGGAAGTGAAATCTTCTGAGACAAGATCGGCAGCGAGCTTCAAAAATGGCGGTACGCCCGCGTGGACCACACATCATGGAGACACTTTACTATTTAAATGACTGGGGTGGACCACCCACCCCGATGACATGGAGGGGGCAGGTGGTCCGTCCCCGGCAATGGCATCAGGCACCATTGTAAACTAATAATTGTTTGAAGGTTTTCATGGTAAAGAGCAGTATTATTGAGTAAAACAGTTTTACTCAATTTTTAAAGGACTTCGAGCCCTTCCATTTAATTTAAATTTTTAAAGGGATAGTGATGTAAAACTTATTTGAAAAAAATTTTAAAATGTTTCTAGCCCCTCTCCCACCCACCCCCAATAACCATACAATTCATTCATTGCCCCCTCCTCCCCCTTTGTGTACCTGAACCTCCCCTCCCAAAGTTCATACATTATGCACTTTACCCCTTCCCACCATCCCCTACACCAATCACATTAGTTTGACTTCACTCCCCCGGCCCCACACTGAAATACTACCTGCTCCCCCCTCCCCACCAGTGTCCTGCATTGGATCCCCAGATGGGTATTCGAAGGCACGGGAGTACTAGCCACCAGCAACAATATCACTGCGGAATGGACGGCCGGAGCAGGTAAGTTATTAACATTATTTTGCATATTTAAATTTGCCTTCCGCCGCAATGCGGGTTTGGGGCGTGGTTGTTGGGGAGCCACCACAAGGCCTCGCCGCTGCCGGCAATATTGGGCCAGGCCTTATCGGCGTCGAGGCCCATAGCAGGCCTCTGCTGGAGGCATTTTCTGGCTCCTCCAGCCATCACCCCCGACATTGGGGGGGCTGTAAAATCCAATCCAATAATGTTCTGAAAAGTCATTTGAGTGGGTATCTGCATGTCAGGGACAGTCGTTTTCTATGGTGTCTCATCTTTAGTGCTGCCAATCTAGCCTCTTCCATTTCCTCAACCTCTTCTGAACATAGGAATAGAAGATTCCCATTTAAAATTTCATGTTCCTATCCTAAAGCTGTTTGCAGAGCTGATAAAAACTAGCAGCAAAAGTCCTGACTATACCTGAAAAGTCACAAAAGACCAACATGCACACAAAATAATACCAACTTTCAGTTTCAGCAACCAAATTTGCCTCTTCCATGCAGTTACCTCCTTAGGATTACTGAAGTGGTGTTCTTACTCATTTTGTGGTGGTAATTTGAAGTTGCTTCAGAGCAGAGATTGGGGGGAATTGCTCAGTGGGGGCGGGAGGGTGGCGGTGGTAGTGGTGTTGGGGAGTAAACCACATTCAATTAGAACATGAAAATGTCATGTGTCAGACTTCTAGTGGGCCTGAAGGGAACATGTGGGACCTGATATTTCCTCTGGGGTCAGCAAACGGGCATTGGGAGTGTTTCCAGGTCCCAATATTGCCCTGGCATAGGAAGGGAGGGGGAAGCAGTCACAGGTCCTGATTTTCACAGGGGTGACTTGCTAATTGGCTGGAGGGCAGGTTGGGCAGCCAATTAGTGGCCACAGGAGCAAGAATGGAGGTGTAACTGAGTGAGTGCAGGCCTGATTTAAACAGAGCACGGCAACCATTACTATGGCTGCTGTTTTACTGATTCAATTGCAGTCGCAGAAATAGAGCAAGAAAGGCAGAGGCCTGGAACCCAGGGCAGGGCTGCCCCTCGCTTTGCAGGCGCAGATCTAGAGGTCCTCCCTGAGACACTGAGGGAGAGGAGAGATGTTCTCTTCTCAGAGGGTGGCAGGAGAAGGCCATCCTCCCTTAACAAAGCAGGTCTGGATAGAGGTAGCTGAGAACATGAGCAGACAGAGTGTGGTCAGGAGGAACTGGATGCAGTGCAGGGAAAGGTTCAATAACCTTCAATGCTCTGGCAAGGTGTGTGCAATGCCAAACTCTCTTGACAGGTGTTATGACCAGGTGAGAAAGAGGTCTAGGGTTACCAAGAGCCTTCACCTGGTCTTACCGTAACAGTGTTTAATTTTAAACACATCGTGTTTTTAGCTCCCCCTTGGTGAATCGTTGTTCACTGCTTTCCAATTATAAGGCAAAGAAACCAGCACAAACAGACAATCTTAGGTTTAAAGAAGAAAAGTTAAAATTTATTAAACTTAAGCTTAAACTCTAATTCGTTTAACGCCTATGGATACATGACGCGCCCACACTAGCATGCATACGCATAGTACACATGCAAATAGAGACAGAAAAGCGCAGAAGAAAAAATAAAGTGGAAAGGTTTGAGGCAATATCTGAAGAGTTGTTGTTACAGTTCTTCGAGCTCATTGTAGAGTGATTGTAGGTAGATCTTGCTTTTCATTGAGGCCCAGTATTCTTCTTAAATCTTGTTTGCTTTCGGAGACTTTTCTCTCTTGGGGTCCATGAGCCTTCAGTGGATTCAGAGGCTTGTGAGAAAGAGATGGGAGCAGACAGACAGGAGAGGCTGTAGCGAGCCAGCCAGGAAGGGATCTTCTCAGTCCAGTAGCAAACAGACACTCTGTTCAAACTGTTTGTACAACTTCAAAAAACTCAGGTTAGTCATGTGAGTTACCTATAGTAAACCAATTGCTAGAGAAAATTCTAATTGTAAATGTTCAATAGTGGCACTTTGCTTCAGGTTTTATTTGTAAACATATCTTGAATTCTAGAACAATCGTATTGAAAGCTCTTTGATAGGGAGTTTATGTATTCGGCCATATTAGCAGTCAACCTGGAATGCAAGCTCCCCCACTTTCAATGTCTGGTGAACAAAAGTCCTTTGTGGGTTGAATGTGTTAGGAAATGGCTGCTTTGTCCTTCCAAATAATGCAAATGTCTTTTCCAGCCACGGCTGATCTGTTTAACAAGTCCTTTCTTCACTCCAGTTCCCACCCTACACATTGTCACTGCCTCCATACACCTGGTCTGCCCCTAAGCCAGCATGCAGCCTGTGCACCCCACAGAAATCACAAGCTGGCCTTCTACGAGCTCTCAATAAGTTCTTTAACTACCTTAATTGGCCTTATTGGTGAATCAGGCAGGTTCTCAGAGCCAGCCTTCCTCCTCCCTGATGAAGCTTTACAACAGCAGGAACAGTGGCCGGAAACCGGCACATCGGCCGGCACCGCTATTTTCAGTGCTCACCACCTCTTTTACCGACCCCAGTGGAACCTAAAAATCTAGGCCGTGATGTTTGGGTGAATAATTCTGGTGCAATGTTATACAGGTAATTTTGAAGCAATAGACATTACTACCCTCTCTGGGAAAAAAAAACTTGCATTTATATAGTGTCTTTCCTACCCTTAGGATGTCCTAAAGCACTTTGCAGCCAATGAAGTACTTTTGTCGTGTTGTAAATCTAGTCAAACGCAACAGACAATTTGCACACAAGGTTCCACTAACAGCAATAGGATAACTGGCTAAATAAATATTGGTCAATGCATCAGCAAGACTTCCTTGTTCTTCTTCAAATAGTATCATGGGATCTTTTATGTCGACTGGAGTGGATGAAGCCTGGGTTAAACATCTCATCTGAAGCACCAACTTAGATTATGTGCTCAAGTTTCTGGACTGGGACTTGAGCCCATGACCCTTCTGCCTCAGGTGAGAGAGTGCTACCACTGAACAAAAGCTAATGCCTTCTACTCCGTTTACTGCCCAAAAGCTGCTGGAAAATGTGCAGTAATTCATAGAAAAATTCTTCCCCCAATATGTAAAACATCTGTAAATTTATAATACTCTCTGGTATATTAGAAGATGAATCATGACCAAAAGAAGCCATGAAAATGATTATATTTGTTTTTATTTTTCAATAAATTACAGCAACAGCAACAAATCCAAGTATGCTCAACATCAGCACATTAAAAATTATCCTGGTGCATATAAATAAAAAGCAGTGTAAATGGAAAGGATTTAGGGTGTACAGAACACAACAAAGAAAGCTAAAGATAAAAATGAAAGGACAATTTCTTACGAAATGGACAGAAACAGCATGGGAATAAATAGCGAGGTGAAAAAATTAAATGCTACTTATGAGGAGTCCATCCCATTCTCCCTGTTTCTCTTTCTCTGTCTCATCTGTTCTGATGATGCAATCTTTCATTCCAGTGCTTCTGATATGTCTTCCTCTCTCCTCAACTGACAATTTCCCCACCGTGGTCGACAGGGACCTCGACCATGTCATGTTATCTCTCCTGTCTACCACCCCATCACAGACATTTCCTTTTGTTCTTTTTCCCATCCACCTCCATATTACCTGCTCAAAAACTATTACATTTCTAACTTTTCTCAGTTCTGATGAAAGCTCATCGATCTGACATGTTAACTCTGTTTATCTCTCCACATATGGGGCTGAAATTTACGAGCACACTGCCAATCGCGGCGCGCGCTCTGATGTCGGTGGTCTTCAGGTGCAGATGTGCCGTCGCTGAGCCCCCGTGATATTTCACGCGGGGGCTCATTTAAATGGAGGGGGCGGAGAGGCTGCCCCCAATAACATAGAGGGGGCGGACGCTCCATCGCCAGCAATGGCGTCCGGTGCCACCAGGCCGGCGCCACCAGGCAGGCGCCAGTGCCATTTTTAAAGGGCTTCAAGCCCCTCATATAAATTGAAATATTTAAAGGTCCTGCCGCACACATATTTGAAATAAAATTTTATTCAAACATTGCATCCCCTGTCCCACTGCACCCCCACCCCCCCCCAACCCCCCACCAATGAGTTCTCAATAAATAAAATTACCTGTACCCACGGGAAACCAATTTTTCAAATTATGAACTTTTACCCCCCCAGAACTTTGACCCTTAACCCCTTCCCGCCATCCCCACAGCCAATCGGAGCGGTCTTCCCTACTCCCACACCCCTTCTGACCTGAAGATTTTACTGTTCAACACCCACGCCCCCCCCCCCAACCCCCCTCCAGTGTCACACGCCAGAACTCCGAATGGAGTTCTGAATGTGGGGAACATCTGGCTGGTGGCCAGCGGCCGTAATATTGGCATGGGACGGCCGCAGGGATAAGGTAAGTTGATCTGCATCCTTTTAACTTAATTTTAATATTGTAATGAAGGCCTCGCCGCCGAGTGGCGGGGGAGCCACCCTGATGCCTCGGCGCCATGGGTAAAATGCGGCAGGGTTTCTTGCCTTCGGAGATCATGGCGAGCCTCTCTCGGGTGAATTTTCCAGGCCCCCCCCCACCAACGACCCCCAACACCAGAGGCCTCATAAAATTCAGTCCATGCTGTCAGACCTGCTGTGTATTTCCAGCATTTTCTATCTTTATTTCAGATATACAGCACCCACAGTATTTTGGTCTAGTTACCTATGAGGAAGTGAGTTGAGGGAGAATAGAAAGTCAAACATAGGCAAAACAGAATTCACAATTTTATTTATAAAAATTAACTGAGAAGGAACCAAAATGGAGATAACGGAGACATAACTAAAAAGTTATAGAGGGAGAAAGAGAGAGAAAGAAAACACTAGAGCAGAATGAATCAAATATAAAGTCAAATGGAAAGAAATTGTTTCTGAAATGATAGGGGCCTAGTATGAATTTGCCAAGAACAGAATTTTTAAAAAATAATTTGTACATAGAAAAAATTGACAGAAGTGGCAGTGTGAAAAAAAGGAAAAGTACATTTTAGTCTTCTTTATGATTTATTCTATTTAAGAAGTATCACCCTTAGATGAATCAGTAATGCTGAATCCCAAAGTTTACCATATATCAGTAGAGTGACTACTCCTTAATAGAGAATACGGTAAATTTGAGGTCACTGTGAAAACCTTCGAAGTGCCAACTTACAGACACCTATCTCCTCATCTTGGCAATAATGGTTAAAGTATGAAAGAAAAAAGGAAAGAGTAAAAGAAAAAATGTTGCTAGGAAGAGCTGGGAGAATAGCAAAATCCTCAAGAAAACGTAGCTCCTATCGTCACACCCACAAGAATTATAAGATGATTCTGCAAATCTGTGCTCTCAGTGGGGAGCCATACTTGCAGGGAGCATTGGTTAGATTTAGAGTTATTGGAGTGCTAAATCACCCATTATATACAGACACAGATCAAATACTAAAATACTGTTTGGCAGATGATGCAGCCATAACTATCAATTTTGCTGTATTGCTAAAAACAAGGCTGGTGTAATAAAGTGATGGCTAATCTACCGAGGCAAGTACCTAAGTTGCTTTTCTCCTTTCCAGAGCTAATGATTTTTTTTATTCGTTCATGGGATGTGAGCATCTCTGGCATTGCCCATTCCTAATTGCACTTGAGCAGGTGGTGGTGAGCCACCTACAACTGAGTGGCTTACGAGGATATTTCAGAGGGCAGAAAAGAATCAGCCACATACGTGAGGGTCTGGAGTCACATGTAGGCTCGACCAGCCAAGGAAGTCAGATTTTCTCCCTGGAAGGTCACTGGCAAACCAGATAGGTTTTTACCACAATCTGGTGGTTTCATGATCGTAATTACTGAGACTAGTGTTTTTTCCCAGATTTATTAATTAAATTTAAAATTCTTCCAGCTGCCATGGTGGGATTTGAACTCAAGTCTCCAGAGCACTGGTCTAGGTCTCTGGATTGCTAGCCCATTAACATTACCACAATGTTACCATCCCTTATATGTATATTCATATGAGAGTTGTACTTCAGAGTAAGCTTACCCATTTCTTTGTTGCTATAAATGTGCAAGATCATTTTGGACATATCACCTATTTGCATTTGCCATCCGTGGGGAAAGAGCATAACTGAAAGAATAATTTTTAGTTTAAATAACCTCAGTTACTAAAATAGGCTTAAATAGCTGGGGCTATTTACTTTAGAGATACATGGGGCTGGACTTTACCTTAGGTAGACGGTTCAGCGCCACTGACGTAAAAGTCGTTGGCGAACCCGCTTCCATCTAGCCCGGTGATCCGACCAGCATTTTATGGGTCCCCGAGCTTTAATTGTCCCGAGGCGGGACTTCCACCCACCTGAGGGAGGAGGTCCCACCTCAGTGAACTGCCAGTCAATCAGCGGGCTGGCAGCTCTTAGTCCCAGCAGTGCCACCGGGAGCAGTGCCACTGCTGGGACTGCAGCCCAGCCGCGCCGTGGAGCTAGGACTTCAGGTAAGTTTGCCTTGCCTCGCCGGGGGTGGGGGGCGGTGATCGGTCATACCGGTGAGGCAAGGGAAGTCGTTTGGGGGTGGGGGTGGGGGGGGGGGGGAGGGTGGTGCGCCTTGAGTCCCGGGGGTGGGTTGGGAGGTGGGGGAAGCCCTCAATCGGGCATCCTATGCCCGACTGCCATGGCACCCCCCTGGCCCGCGGAAAGGCCAGCAGCTATCACTGGGTGGCCTTTCATGTCCCCAGCACGCCTGCTTGCCACAGGCAAAATACCCGTTAAGTGGCCACTTAAGGGCCTTGATTGGCCTCGGACAGGCGGGTCATTCTCCACCCCCCACCCCGCCCGACAACTGTAAAGTTGGCCGGAGGCGGAGGCGGGGCAGGAAAGCCTCCCGGAGCCTCCTGCTCAATTTTACGCCACCCCCGCGCCACCATCTGACCCACTGGGATGGCATAAAATTCAGCCCATAGACTTTGGAGTAATTTGATCGAGTTATATAAAATCGTTAAAGAACTGAGTTACATTTATCAGCAGATAGAAAAAAAAAGACTTACATTTATATACTGCCTTCCATGACCACTGGACATCTCAAAGAGCTTTATAGCCAATGAAGTACTTTTGAAGTGTAGTCACTGTTGTAATGTAGGAAACGTGGCAGCCAATTTGTACACAGTAGGCAGAATTTTGTAAGTCTGTTTGGAGCAGGAATGGAGGTGTGGGGGGCTGGAGAATAGTGTTGGTTGCGTCCACCTGGACATCTGGCGTCATGACGTCGGTTCCAGACTTAGTCAGTGGCAGGAAAGCTCCAAGGCTGTGTTGCCACCCCGGTGCAACGGGACTGCAATTTGAATTGTTGAACAGTTAGTTATAATGCATTAGGATGCAATTGATCACGATTCAATGCGGGGCTTAGAAGTAAGTGGATGGCGGGCGGCCCTCATTTGCCTTCAGATCTCCGGCCATTGAAAGGTGGCAGCACCAAGGTGAGGCCTCAGTGCCACGATGGGAAGGCAGCCATGATAAGCGCTGGATAGGGGTAGGTGGGGGAGCAGAGGCCATTGTTGGTCTCCAGTGGTGTGAACTCTGCACAGGTGGGCTTGGTTTTGGGTGGCAGTAACAGGTGGGCTTGGACTTGGGTGGTTGTCCGTGGTGGCCAGAGTACTGGGTGAGAGGGTTGGGTGGACATACTAATGGTACTGGGCTCTACTCAGCAAGGGTGGGCACTGAGGGCCATTAGCCCATAAGCCAAGGGGAGTAGCGAAGGCAAAGTGCCATGGCAAGTTTGTCTCTGCAAGGACAGCGCTCTAGAGGCCGACTGAGCACCTGGCATGGGTCTCATACACCCTGTTTTTTGGACCCCTGTGATGTGATGAAATGCCTCTGATGGAGGGAGGGGCAGGAGGCAGCTGTGCCTGCCTATGAAGCGCTACGACGAGAGAGGCAGCAACCGGCCATGACAAGAAGTGCCCACCTGTGCCAGAGAGTATACAAGACTCGAATCAGCTACCTTCAAATGCTAGAGCGGCAGTGTCAATGAAGACTGCAGCTCTCTAGGGAGGCCGTCACCGACTTAGGCGCCCTGCTGCAGGACGAGTTGCGACCTATGTGCTTCTATGGTCACCCTATGCTCGTGGCCATGAAGTTCACCGTGGCACTCAACCTTTACGCATCTAGATCTTTCCAGGGATCCACTGAGATATGTGTGTGGTCTCTCAGGCAGCAGCCCATTGCTGCATCAAGGAGGTGGATTAATGCTCTGTTCAAGACGGTCGGTGACTGTGTGCTACTGGACCAATCCTACAGTCAGGCAGAGAGAGCAATCGGATTCAAAGCCATTGCTGGATTCCCCCAGGTACAAGGTGTGATAGATTGCATGCATGTGGCCATCAAGGCTCCAATGGACCAGCCAGCCACCTTCATAAACAGGAAAGGCTTACATATCATCAACGGGCCAGCAAGGCAATCTCATACTTACTCACTTCCAGCCACCATGATGGCCTCTCAAAGTGAACTCAATAAAGACTCACCTTAATGGATTCAGTCTGTCATCTCCTTTTAACTGTATTTTATGCCTATTGCCCAGTTTAACCACGTGTTCTGGCACATCTGAGATGCTTACCAAAGGAGGACTGTGCCTAGACCGGCAGCCCAATAAGGGAGAAGGGTGAAAGCAGCATCTCACAATTAAGACATTAAAGAATAAGCATTTTCAAACAATGACTGTGAACTGTAATAATGATAGAACTTTATAGCATAAAACAAATGGCAAATGTCAAACACCTGTGAAATCCCAAGTATGTGTACGTGCTTTTCTTAATACAATTACAAGTGCTTCTTCAAGGTGTGACCCCTGCGATAGCAGCTGGGTTGGAGGCAGGCTGCTGATCAGGCTGCCTCTTGGCCTCGGATAACTTTGGTGGGTGTCCTCTGGTTGCAGGACTCTCCTCAAGCATCGTGGCTCCTGGAGCTGAGCTCAATGTTGGAGGGTCTGAGGAGCCACTGTCCACAGTCAGACCGCCCTGAGGAAAGTCCCCGCCTGTAGAGGTCAGCCTCTCCTCCTCGTTTTCAAGGGTCACTTGAACCTGGTTGCTCACCAGAGAAGGACAAGGACCTGGAGAAGACCCCAGGTGCCTTGTCCTTCTCTCGCCTTGCCACTGCTGCATAGAGCTCATGGCCAAGGCGATGGTATGCATGTCTGTGCACATTTGTGGAATCTGGCTCTCCATGAGGATTGTCACCTCGCGGTGGTAGAAACCATGTGCTCACATGCCTAAGACATGGCAGCACTCATGGCATGGATTGACTCGTTCATTGTCCGCTAATGGCTGTGCATGGCCTCTGGAAGTTCCACCAGATGTTGCCTTACCTCTTGCTGCAACTCCAGCATGCCCTGTGCTGTCAAAAGCAGAAATCAGTCATCAACCTGTGGTTTAGCATGGGCCTGGTCACTCACAGTCCTCTGACTGTCAGAGGCCTCGGCTATCTCAGCCTCAGCCAGCTACTTGGTGTTGTGTGTGTGGTGCTCTCACCAGCTTGTGACCCTGATTCTAAGGCCGAGCGGAAATTGACCAAGGTGAAAGTATCTGCGCTGGTGGAAGGTGCGGGAGAGTCATGGGACGGTGCATCCTCTGATTGTTCCTCCTCAGAGGTTAACGGCTGTCCCCCTTCGGTTGGAGCCTCCCACGGATGACGATCTGCATGAGAGAACACAAACATATGTGGGTCAGGCTGTGCAGATCTCACCATGCCAAACATGTATGATGTGGATATCCAGAACTGTGTTGAATGTCAAATGAAAACAATCCTCACTCTCTTGCTAGAGACTCCAGTCTCACCATCCACAATTGAGTGGCCTTCCTGGGTCCTCGCTAGCTCCAGTGCCTCCTCCACAGCCGTCAACAGAGGCCATAAATCTGGAATTCCTCCACCAGTCCCTGTTGTAATGGGCCTGCTTATCCTGCATGTGGAAAGAGAGAGATAGTAAGAGCTCGCAGGAAGAGTGAGAGAACAGTCCTGCCAGTGGCAACTCTTCGTCCCCTACTGGGGTTTTCTGCATGGCTTTTCTCCACGTCCGTTCTCAGGGGATGGAAGGGGGGTGAGCTGTGAAAGAAGGTAGCCTGTGGCTGAGATGCAGCCATGCACCTGGCAGGATGTGCTGATGCCGAACGCACCTCTTTGTCAGTGCCTTTGTGGTGCCTCCCTCCCCATGTTGTGCTGCCTCCCACATAGCCACATGCAATCCCCAAATAGGAGAGAGATATGGAGCACTCACCTTGACAGAACAAAGGAGGTCATTGACCCTCTTTCTGCACTGCATCCATGTTTGGGGGGGTGGGGGGGTGACCCCATGGCTGCTGACCTCCTCTGCGATCTCCATCCAGGCTTGCTTGGTCAGGCAGGAGGACTTCATTTTTGCCATTGCTGGGAAAGATGACCTTCCACTTTTCCCTTACAGCCTGGAGGAGAATCTCCAGGGAAGCATTGTTAAACTGTGAGGATAGCCAGTGTCTTGCCTCTGCCAAAGTATGCCGTCCTTCTCTGGGGGAGGAGAAGAGAGGGCGGCGTTCAGGAGTTACCATACCAGCAGCAATCTGGAATCAGTAAATCTCTCAAAGGCTGCAATGCAAGCAGGGCTGGCAGGCCTTTAAATATGGTTCCAGCACTTGCACCAGAGTCATCTGACACCACAATCAGCACCTTGGAGCCGCCCCCGTCACGTAGTTGGACAGGATTCATGCCTCCATTATGATAATGCAGTGCCTCCACTGCATAATCGCGGTCGGCCAGCCGCACACATCTTGGGCGGTGCCAGCACCCACTTCCCAGCTAGGATTGTGGATAGGGTTTTAAACTAAATAGTGGGGGGAGGGTTCAATTGAAGGGAAGTTTAAAAAGTCGATAAATAACGAGAGAACAGAGGTGCAGGATAGTGAAGGGGCATGCATCAATCAGGGTGCAATAGGAAGGGATAGAGAATACAAGCATAAGAGTACAGCAGAAATTAGAACCAGTAGGTAAAAATGGTAAAATTCAAAGCTTAAGGCTCTTTATCTGAATGCACGTAGCATTTGTAACAAGATAGATGAGCTGACGACACAGATAGAAACAAATGAATATGATTTGATAGCTATCACAGAGACGTGGTTACAGGATGACTAGGACTGGAAACTCAATGTTCAAGGGTATTCAATGTTCTGGTAGAATAGGCAGAAAGGAAAAGGAGGTGGGGTAACTTTGTTATTAAAGGAAGGGATCAGTGCAGTTGTGAGTAATGATACAGGTGTAATAGACCATGATGTAGAATCAGTTTGGGTGAAAATAAGGAATAGCAAGGGAAAGAAATCACGGGTGGGAATGGTCTATAGGCCCCCGAGGAGTTGCCTCTCTGTAGGACAAAATATTAATCAGGAAATAATGGAGGTGTATAAGAAGGGCACTGCAATTATCATGGCTGATTTTAATCTGCATATTGACTGGACAAACAAGGGTAGCAAGGACGATGAATTTGTAGAGTGCATCAGGGATTGTTTCTTAGAACAATATATTGCAGAACCTCCCAGGGAACAGGCTATTTTAGTTTAGTTTAGAGATACAGCACTGAAACATGCCCTTCGGCCCACCGAGTCTGTGCCGACCATCAACCACCCATTTATACTAATCCTTACACTAATTCCATGTTCCTACCACATCCTCACCTGTCCCTATATTTCCCTACCACCTACCTATACTAGGGGTAATTTATAATGGCCAATTTACCTATCAACCTGCAAGTCTTTGGCACGTGGGAGGAAACCGGAGCGCCCGGAGGAAACCCACGCAGACACAGGGAGAACTTGCAAACTCCACACAGGCAGTACCCGGAATTGAACCCAGGTCGCTGGAGTTGTGAGGATGCGGTGCTAACCACTGCGCCACTGTGCTGCCATTGTGCAATGAGATAGGATTAATAAGAGATCTCACAGTTAAGGATCCTTGAGGAGGAAGCAATCATAACATGGTAGAATTTCAAAGTCAGTTTGAGGGTGAGCAACTCGGGTCTCAAACCAGTGTCTTCAACTTAAACAAGGTGATTACAGAGGTATGAAGAAAGAGTTGTTTAAAGTGGGCTGGGAAAATAGACTACAGGGAAAGTCAGTAGAGAAGCAGTGGCAGACTTTTAAGCAGATATTTCATAACACTCAGCAAACATTTATTCCGGTCAGAAGGAAAAACTCGGTGAGAACGTTGAACCACCCACGGATAACAAAGGAAGTTAAGGAGAGTATCAAATCAAAAACAAAGGCGTACAAATCGGCAAAACCTAGTGGCAGGCCAGAGGATTGGGAATTTTTTTAGAAACCAGCAGCGGATGACTAAAAATCTAATAAAGAGGGAGAAAATTGATTATGAGAGTAAATTGGCAAGAAATATAAAAACAAACAGTAAGAGCTTCTTCGTGTATATAAAAAGGAAGAGAGTAGCTAAAGTAAGTGTGGGACCCTTAGAGGATGAGACTGGGGAATTAGTAACAGGGAACAGGGAAATGACAGATAATTTAAACCAATATTTTGCATCGGTCTTCATGGTAGAGGACACTATAAACATCCCGACAATAATAGATGAGCAAGGCGTAAATGGGAGGGAGGAACTTGTAACTATTTCTATCAAGAGGGAAAAGGTGCTGAACAAACTGATGGAACTAAAGGCAGACAAGTCACCAGGATCTGATGGCCTGCATCCAAGGGTTTTAAAAGAAGTGGCTGCAGAGATAGTTGAGGCATTGGTCATAATATACCAAAACTCACTGGATTCCAGTAGGGTACCAGCAGATTGGAAAACTGCTAATGTGACATCCCTATTCAAGAAAGGAGGGAGACAGAAAGCAGGAAACTATAGACCAGTTAGCGTAACATCTGTCATTGGGAAAATGCTAGAGTCCATTATTAAGGAATAAATAGCAGGACATTTAGAAAAACATAATGCAATCAAACAGAGTCAACATGGTTTTATGAAAGGGAAATCATGTTTGACAAATTTGTTGGAGTTCTTTGAGGATATAACAAGCAAAGTGGATAAAGGGGAACTGGTAGATGTCGTGTATTTGGATTTTCAGAAGGTGCCACATAAAAGGTTATTGCATAAAATAAGAGCTCAGGGTATTGGGGGTAATGTGTTGGCATGGATTGAAGATTGGCTAACACACAGAAGGCAGAGAGTCGGGATCGATGGGTCTTTTTCAGGTTGGAAAGCCGTAACTAGTGGGGTGCCACAAGGATCGGTCCTAGGGCCTCAACTATTTACTATCTATATCAATGACTTGGAGGAAGGGACAGATTGTAGTGTATCCAAATTTGCTGATGATACAAAAATAGGTGGAAAGGCATGTTGTGATGAGGACACAAAGAATTTGTAAAGGGATATAGATAAGTTAAGTGAGTGGGCAAAAATTTGGCAGGTGGAGTTCAATGTGGGAAAGTGTGAGGTCATCCACTTTGGTAGGAAGAATAAAAAGGCAGATTATTATTCAGATGGAGAAAGACTACAAAATACTGCAGTGCAGAGGGATCTGGGTGTTCTTGTACGTGAAACACAAAAAGTTAGCATGCAGGTGCAGCAAGTAATTAGGAAGGCAAATGAAATTTTGGCCTTTATTGCTAGGGGGTTAGAGTTTAAAAATAGGGAAGTCGTGTTACAACTGTACAGGGTATTGGTGAGGCCACACCTGGAGTACTGCGTACATTTATGGTCCCCACATTTAAGAAAGGATATACTAGCATTGGAGGCAGTTCAGAAAAGGTTCACTAGGCTGATTCCTGGGATGAAGGGGTTGTCTTAAGAAGAACGACTAAACAGGTTAGGCCTTTATTCTTTGGAGTTTAAAAGAATGAGAGGTGAATCTCTGGAATTCTCTACCTCAGAGAGTTGTGGAGGCTAGGTCACTAAATGTATTTAAGGAGGAGGTAGATAGACTTTTGAAATCTTGGGGAGTTGAGGGGTATGCGGAGCAGGCCCGAAAGAGGAGCTGAGGCCTGTGACAGATCAGCCATGTTCTTATTGAATGGCGGGGCAGGCTTGAAGGGCTGAATGGCCGACCCCTCCTCCTATTTCTTATGTTCTTATGTTCCAGGTCCGCCGTTGGACCCGCAACGGGAACACTAAATTCAGCCCAGCAAGCTCCTACAAACAGCAATGTGATAATGACCAGATAATATGTTTTTGTCATATTGATTGAGGGATAAATATTGGGTAGGACACTGAGGATAACTCCCCTGCTCTTCTTCAAAATAGTGCAAGGGATCTCTTACGTCTAAATGGGGCCTCGGTTTAACATCTCATCTGAAAGACGGCATCTCTGACTGTGGAGTACTCCCTCAGTACTGCACTGGAATGTCAGCCTTGATTTTTGTGCTCAAGAGCTGGAGTGGGAATTGAACCTACAACGTGCTGACTCAGAGGTGGGACATTGCCAACACCTACTAGAATATGATTGGTCCATGCATATAATTTACACGACCATAGGGCTAGGTTAGTATTGAGCAATTCTTTTTCCAGAGGATAGTAGATCTACGGAAAAAGTTTCTGGCTCATACAGTGATTGATGACTGTTTGCATACCTTCAGACAAAGAGCTGGACCAGTTCCTAGCTGGGTCACAAATCACAGCTTATAAAAATGTAAGTCAAGTACCAGATACTGCAAGTTTGGTCAATGTAGTCTCTTGGACTAGTTTCGATTGTCTAATGGGATCAGAGAGGAATTTTGAAAATTTGTTTTCCTTAATTGGCCTTGGCTTTTTATCTTTTTTATTGCTTCTTCTCAATAATGTCCATCTTTGCTGTCCATGGTGCATTACAGGTATATCCTGGCAGGACAAAATCACAAATGCGGCAGTCCTCTCAAAGACAGAGCTCTCAAGTGTGTTGGCACTAATCAAACAGAGGCAGCTTTGGTGGAGCAGACATATCCGCAGGATGGAAGATGGTAGCATACCCAAGGACCTTCTGTATGGTGAGGTAGCCAGAGCCAGACGACCAATGCGGTGCCCAAAGCTCCGCTTCAGGGATGCTTGCTAGCGTGACATGAAGGTCCTAAATGTTGTTTATTGCACCTGGGAGTCACTGGCTGGCAAAAGAGGGAAATGGCGGCACATCCTGTGGACTAGTGTGCACTACCACGACGACCACTTGCTATAGCAGCTTGGCAACGAGCACCAACATCAAAAACAACAACTCACAGCGTCACTTGGAAGCTTCACATGCGGCACTTGTGGCAGAACTTGCCTCTCAAGGATTGGCCTTTACAGCCATCAGCAAGGGTGCACCAAGAGAAGACACCCACTTAAATGCTGCGTGCCCATCATCTTTCGTAGATGGAAGGATGCCAACCAGTGCTTCTCCTGGGAGATTCTTTGGCTGAGTAAGGAGAGTCTAATCATAATGCATCACTTTACCTGACTGTGTGGGGCAAGCTTGATGGATCAGATGTTCTTTTTCTACCTATTATTTCTATATGTACTGCTAGATTTCCTCCCCCTCATAATATGCCATAAATAAGATCAGAAACTTGGAAAACTTAGGATAAATCCTTATACCACCTTAACTCATCATCCCACAACTAGTGTAGAACTTGAAATTTTCCACTTTGGATCATCAATTGTTTAGACTCTATAATTGTTATTAATTTTGTTCTGGCACAGCTGCAATTAGTGCTGTGTCTTCCACTGCTGCTGTTTTAGCATTGTTTGAGGTTGCACTTTAGTGAGGGCAGTTATGAAACTTGCAGCTTCTACCCAAAATGGTGAGCCTGAAGGCTTGCTTTCAGGAAATGGAAATGAGAGAATCCCAATTTATCTTTTTAATCTCCAACACAGAATAAATAAATTTGATTTGAAGTCTCTTTCCCCAAGGCTTAAATGCACTCAGTTCTCATGGTGCAGTCCATATGTGTTATATAGCTGAACCAGAATTAATCTCTCCAGTGAACACATAACTTGCGAATGATACTTTATGTACTCAATGCACATTGATTACTTAAATTAACCACTGAAAATTTTGTCATTCTTTTTAATAATCTATTATTTTGCCTTATTTTGCATCAAATAGATGCTCAAAAATTTAAGTTTGTTTATGTTTTTAGTGTGACTGTGACAGCACTACAACTGCCACCCAACCACTCTGGCTGACCTCAGAGAACATAGCCTTGCAGATAATTAAGCACAAAAGTCTTTAATCATCTTTTTTTAAATGTTGTGATCTTGGATTTTCTGTCTCCTGAGTGAGGTGTTTAATCAATTTTAATTATTATGTATCTTAAATCAATTTTAATTATTATGTGTCTTATCTTTAGTAATGGTGGGCCACTATTAATTAAAATTTGTGGTCCTTTAATTAAGTTAGTCATAGCAATATAAAACCATTACTGTAAGGCATGTAATAAAACAAATGAAGTTTTCATATGTAAATTATTCTCTCCTTTATAATACAAAGTTTGAAGCTTTTAATGTAATATCAGGAATAGTGGCGGACCAGTTAGACTTCTAGCCCGGTTATACTGCACGCGATGGAGAAAGGTTATAGTCAGATGAAGAGAGGTGGGCGAAGGTTTGTGTGGAGCATAAAACTGGCATGGACCAGTTGGGCTAAATGGTCTGTATCTCTATGTATTACATTCTATATGATAATTATGCTTTATTAAAAAAGTAAAATTAGCAGTAATTTTTATGTGGTTATCAGCTTCTTTTTGTTGTGATATTGCTTTAATTGCTTTAACACTAGTTAACATACAACTGAATATGAAAATCGTCCAGTATACATCACAGGAAGTGATGCAAGTTAACATGTGATGCAGTAGTTAGAGCAGTGTTAGTCAGCAGGTAACATGTGGATTGAAGAGCTCTCCTAGAATCCTGTTGTTATTCAATAAAGAATCCTTCGGTTAGTTTATCAATCATTGTCATAGTATTTGGTACTTTTGTGTTAAGAGCCAATATGATGGCAGTGGTCGGATGTTAATAACACAATATGATAGCAGCGTTGCAGAGGAGCACAACATTAGCAGCAGTGTTCGACACAGTGACAGCAATCACATGCACGACATTGTGGAATTTGGGAGAAGCCATAAAAGCCTGGGTCAACACTGAAATTAGCTGGAAGAAGCAGCAGCGGTGAGATTTGGGAGCAGATTTGAAAATAACTCTCAAAAATTGGTACTCTGAAAGAGTGAGTAAACGAAAGGGGTATTTTATTGGAATAGTAGTTGACCAGAAAGGCAGTGTTCTGGCAGAATCAGGCTCAAGACAAAAAGAGATTCAATCTAAGTTGAGGCTGCAAAACTGCACCACTATTAGGCATCATGGTTTTCCTGCTGAAAAGAGCTCCATGGGCGGAGTCTCCCGATGCAGAGGTTGAAAGCTCACATTGCAGCCACAGAGCTCAGGGCATGGCAGAGATCCAGTGCTGCAGTCGCTGTAGACCAGTATTATTTTTTTCCCTTGATGGAAAGTCATCAAAGGAGAAATATTTGAGGGGAAATCTTTGGCAAAAATAATTTTTATGAGCAAGAAATTTTGGCCCCATGACCACAAAATATGAGGCTATGAATTGAAAGGTTTAGGACATCCTTCATGAATTCCAACTATTTTGACAGCATATGGAGTTATGCTTTTCAGATTTTGCAGTCACAGAACTGAACAAGCAAGCAATGAAAATTGAGATTGCGATTGGCAATGAAGGTCTCCATCGCATCAATGCTGCAAGCATTAACACGCTGTTTGCCTTTGTCTCATGACATCTTTGTTATTTAATCTCTCCTGCCCTCTGCCCTATCACACACCTTCCCTTTTGTTCTGTTCCCTGCCAAACCCCACTCCCCTTCACTTGCTTAAAATCTAATCCTTTTCTAACCTTTGCCAGTTCTAATGAAAGGTCACAGACCTGAAAAGTTAACTCTGCTTCTCTCTCCTGCCATGATCCTGTTATTTTTTCCTTAGGAAACGTGTGGTGTGCTTTTAAGGCTGTAAGAGGTCAATACTTCTTTAAGGCAGCCAGCTTCAGAAGTTACTGGAAAGTGCATCTTGGCTGCCCTGGATACAGCCATACAGAGAGGGAAAACAGGACATACAATGTTGCCGCTTGACTTTGAAAACTATTTGTTCAGAGATAGTTGGGACACAGACTGTTCTGGCATGTGAAGGAAATAGGAGAGGTCTCCCTCAGTCTATTTAAATCCTATTTATTATTCTCTCTCAGAATTCTGAAAAGTCAAGCCAGATTAATTCTTTTAAAAAAATAGCTATTTGTTGATCTGCTGTGTTCATCGCTGGAAAGAAGAGCAACACTTCAACTGCTGAACTAGACTACTGAATGTCCTACTGCTGAAGAACAGACGCGAAGAGCTCCAGAGAGAGATTTCCATCGGACAACTGTGAAGACTTCAAGCAACATTGGGCTGCTTCTACATTGAAAATTCCATTTCGGCAGGAACGTAAATCTGCAAAGATTTTATTGTTATTTCTTTTTTTTGGGCAGCTAATTAAACACAAAACTACTGATAGTTCGGGTATATAGATACGAATGCGGGAGTTAGATTTTTTAAGTAAGTTGTAAGGTCTTTTGATATTGGTTTATCTTGGCAGTGTTTAAGATTTTAGTTTTTTTTTCTAATGAACAGTTAATTTTTTGATATCTAAAGATACCTGGTTTAATTTGCCTCATTCGGGAACTACTAGATTGAATCAATTCAGCTGTGGCTTTCTTTGATTTGGGAAAGCTTTAAGATATGTATGATGCGACCTGTGGAGTGACAGGACTGAATTGACAGTGTGTTGCCCCCACCACAGTCAGAATGATACATGTATTGATTGGGGGCTTTGTCTTGAGTGGTCATGACATAATGCTCCATAGATGCTGCCTGACCTGCTGAGTACTTCCAGCACTTTCTGTTTTTATTTCAGATTTCCAACATCTGCAGTATTTTGCTTTTATTTTAGTGGTAGAATTGTGAGGTTCAATACAAACCTGGAAACCTCATGGTTACGTCTGACATATTAAGCAGCCTACCCAACCCCAAGAACATAGAAGATATACCGTTGGATGTCCAAGTAGATAAACATAGAAACATAGAAAATAGGAGCAGGAGTAGGCCATTTGGCCCTTCGAGCCTGCTCCGCCATTCATTATGATCATGGCTGATCATCCAACTCTGTAACCTGTTCCCGCTTTCGCCCCATACCCTTTGATCCCTTTAGACCCAAGAGCTATATGTCACTCCTTCTTGAAAACATACAATGTTTTGGCCTCAACTGCTTTCTATGGTAGCGAATTCCACAGGCTCACCACTCTCTGGGTGAAGAAATTTCTCCTTATCTCAGTCCTGAAAGGTTTACCCCATATCCTGAGACTATGACCCCTGGTTCTGGACTCCCCCACCATCGGGAATATACTTCCTGCATCTATCCTGTTAGAATTTTATAGGTTTCTATGAGATGTGGAACTAGAAGATGTGTACAACATTGACCTAATGCGGCTTGGACAGAACAGACGCGAAGAGCTCCAGAGAGAGATTTCCAGAGATCCTGTCCTCAGGGCACAATGACAGCCCATCAACAGTGGATGGCCAGATACAAGGCAAGAGGTTCCCACAGACCTCAGAAACTTATCGTGACAAATTAGGGATTTCAAGTGGAGTTATCTTCAACATCAGACAAGTACTGATACCAAAAGAGCTTCATCAAGATATCCGTACCTAAATACATAAAGGTCACATGGCCATTGAGAGATCAAGACGATTTGTACATGAGACAATTTATTGGCCAGGGATCAATAATGACATAGAATGTGCAGTGAGGATGTGCGATACATGTCAAGAGCATCAACTGAGCCAACACAGAGAGCCAGTTCATCCTCATGATATTCAATCACATCTATGGTCAAGAATAGCAACTGACTTATTGAGGACTAAAGGTGATGACTTTCTACTTATTACCAACTACTTCTCCAAATTTCCTATCTTTCGCCAACTGAAGGATACATCAAATGCATTAGTAGCAAACACAATGAGTCCAATTTTTAGTCTTTTTGGTTCCCCAGACGAGATAGTGTCGGATAACAGTCCACAGTACACTGGTAAGCCAGTTCAAGTCATGCGCGCAATGTGGGTTGTAAATCATGGTACAGCATCTCCACCTTGTCCAAGGTAAAATGGATTGGTGGAAAGGATGGTTTGGAAATAATTCAGTTTCATGTTATGGGTTAAAGAAATTAGGATGGGTAAAGCTGCTGAACTGACAGTACAAAAGAATTATAATTCTTACAGCTAGTCATAGATACAGTAACAGTGTAGCAAAAGCCCAATTGACTGTGGATCTGTTACCTCATGTGTATAACACTTCATAAAGTTGCACATTAGAGATTTTCTAAGAACAATGTGCAAAGAAGCAGGAAAAATAATATGAAACACAGAGTTTAATCCAAACCAATGAGTTGTCAAAAGGTAAGTCAGTAAACTAGAGCAATATAGTGATGGAATAAAGGGGGGTGTTGAGGGAAATCAATAGATAAACGATAGAGTAGAAAGAACAGTAAATTTAATAGATGCCATAGGGGCAAAAGGTCCATTTGAGATAATGGACTGTGTATCCTTCTGTAAAAGAAAATATCAGTACTTTTACAGACCAATAGACAGATAACCTCAAAAGTCGTAATGTGCCTTCAGGAAAGTTCGTACAAACAAAAATGTAACTCTTTCTCAATCAAACACAAAGTGGTGGGAATGAGAAAACAGCCATGCAGTTAATTCAGTGGTTCCAGTGATAGTCAGAATCTGCACAAACCCCTTTCTTATTTCCCTCAATCTTCTGCACCATCTCCTGAAGGATCTTAATGCTGTATTGTCCTATAACTATCATTTGCCCTCCACCATTGCACTCAAGTAGCAGCTTTACCAAACACTTGCAATTTTGTAGTGGGATGATTTTGCACTGCTGTTTTAATACTAGAAGAAAGAAAAATGTGCATCTCTCTCCCACTAAAGTTCACACTATAAATAGTACAAATTTAATAGATCATTAACAGAATTAAACGTTAGCAGCGTGGATTTGACCATTCTTCATTTGTGAGCATAGAAAGTGCCTATGAACTGTTGACTGGCTATTAAATTATGGGGAGGAAGCATGACAGTCAATCTTAACTACACATATGTATTTTCCAGCAGCATTTACTGGGTAGCAATCAGGAGTCTGAAACTGAGTCAATTTTTCTCTTTCCTAACCCAGAGATAATGATATCCCTGTGATCAGCTAACTAGGCACTGACCAGGAATTGAACTTGCCCTTTTCCAGATCTGTATCGCTCAGTAGACCAGGTGTGACTTTTAGTCAGAGCCCTTGCACAAACCATTCTCACCTTCTTCCTGTCATGGAACCAAGCCTGCATCTTTTTTTTCATTTGAGTTCTTTAACTGTGTCAGCATTAAGTGATGCAACAGGCCATCGCTTGTAGTAAAAGGGTTTGAAAGGGTTAATGTTTGAGACAGTGTGAGGCATACCTCGCACCATATGACATAAGAGATCTCATGTGATAGATACTGAAGGGAGATGCATCATGCCTTCACAGAAGTCATACAGACTTATGTAAAGCTGTATATAGTTAAAATGTAATAAAAGAGTTAATGTTAAAATTACTGAAGACTCAATAATGTCTCCTAGCTGGACTAACCAAACAAACAAAGGTGGCAGCAGACTAACAAAACATACAACAGTGTGGTTTTTACTCACAGCCATCAGGAAAGCCCTTGCACAAACCATTCTAGCTTTCTTCCTGTCTTGGGACTAAGCCTGCATCTCTTTTTTTTATTTGAGTGCTTTAACTGGGTCAGCATTAAGTTATGCAACAGACCATCACTTAGTATGATAAATTACACAGTGTACAGAAGTTATTCTTTAAGCTATGTTTCTCCCATGGCTGCCTTAGCTTGTAATCATGTACTCTGATTGTAGACATATTCAGCCTATTCATTCCATTCATGATTAAAAAGAAACTTTGGTCCTGTCCAAGGTCATTTTCATTTTTCCAATAATAACTCAGCTATAAGGAGATGCCAAAGAAGCTCAATGATCCAAGGTTTGAAACCACTCTTGTTATGTTCCTTGAATCTATTCTATTGTTATTCACTTTCTTTGTTGCAATATGACCTAAATTGAACACACACTATCTCAAACGCGTGCTAATAAATGCTTCACAGGGAATGTCAGTATTACATTCTTGCTCTTGTATTCTACAGGCACATTTTTTACAACCTACAGTTTTTACAGTTTGCTTTGGAAACAATGAACATAAAATGTGACAACACTTTCATCATTTGGTCAACTCACACTCAAGGTTTTTACCTATGCATCATATTCCATAAGATGTCCTTCATTTCATAGTCATATCTACAATTTCTAGCATTCAGATATTCTGCTTTGAACATTAAATGTCATATGAAGCATCTATATATGAACAATTCCTCAACATTACTGAGTAAATTTAAATTATATATATAAAAAAGAGAATAGCTTTGCGGATCTCAGTTGTTTCCACTGGCGCTACTCCAGATGGAAAAGGTTGTGATTTTAATTTCTAGGTAATGAATATGATCTTAATGGTTCATCAGAGAATCTGGAAACACAATCCTTCAAATAAAAAAGTAAACCAACTTTCCATCTTCCTATTTTCGCCACCTCCAGCGTGATGCCACTACCAGTCGCATCTTCCCCTCCCTTCCCCTGTCAGCATTCCGAAGAGATCGTTCCCTCCGCGACACCCTGGTCCACTCCTCCATTACCCCCACCACCTCGTCCCCGTCCCAGGGCACCTTCCCTTGCAATCGCAGGAGGTGTAATACCTGCCCATTTACCTCCTCTCTCCTCACTATCCCAGGCCCCAAACACTCCTTTCAGGTGAAGCAGCGATTTACTTGTACTTCTTTCAATGTAGTATACTGTATTCGCTGCTCACAGTGTGGTCTCCTCTACATTGGGGAGACCAAGCGCAGACTGGGTGACCGCTTTGCGGAACATCTCCGCTCAGTCCGCAAGCAGGACCCTGAGCTTCCGGTTGCTTGCCATTTCAACACTCCCCCCTGCTCTCATGCTCACATCTCTGTCCTGGGATTGCTGCAGTGTTCCAGTGAACATCAACGCAAGCTCGAGGAACAGCATCTCATCTACCGATTAGGCACACTACAGCCTGCCGGACTGAACATTGAGTTCAATAATTTCAGAGCATGACAGCCCCCCACTTTACTTTCATTTTTAGTCATTTTTAGTTATTTTTTCTTCCTTTTTTTTTTACATTCCTTTTTACATTTTTTACAATCTTTTTTTGCATTTATTTCATTTCATCTTAGTTTGTTCAGTTTGCTTACCCACTATTTTTTTCAGGTTGTTTCTCTTCAGGTTTGCACTTGCTGCTGTTCAATATACAGTATATTCACACCTAATCTGTACTAATGCTTTGTCTTTCAACACACCATTAACATATTGTTTGCCTTTGCTCCGTGACCTTTTGGTCAGCTATGTGGCCTGGTCCAATCTGCACCTTCTCCTTTGTTATCTCTTGCCCAACCCCCACCTCACTTGTTTATAATCTGTGACTCTTCTAATATTTGTCAGTTACGAAGAAGGGTCACTGACCTGAAACGTTAACTCTGCTTCTCTTTCCACAGATGCTGCCAGACCTGCTGAGTGATTCCAGCATTTCTTGTTTTTGTTCCATCTTCCTATTCTTCAGAATGTGACTTGTGTTATGGCATCTTAACCAAATAGCAAGAGAATAAATAAAAGCACGTTGGCACTCCAGCCAATATTCCTTGAGAAATTAACTAATACCCTATTTCCCACAACTCTCAATATGAAAGAGATGTAGAATCTCAAATGACATGTCTGTTCTGTCAATTTCAGTATTACACTGAATCTGAATTCTATATTTTCAGTTCATCAGCTCTTGGAAGTAATGCACTGCAGAGCAGAAAACCTATTCATCCCAGATGAGGCAAACATACCACAAGGCCACATATCCCCATTCTCTACAGGACTATCAGTGATCTGATAGATGTGCCACCAACTTAAGGACATATAACCAGTTATTGCTAGATTCCAAATGATCAAGAAGATCGGGGAATCAGGGTAAGTCTGTGTAGCATCACTAGAAGTGAGACTATGTGACTGAATTTCTCCCATTGGCTTCAACAATGTCGAAAGGACTCAGCCTCCCACAATGATGGTGGAAAGCTAGAAGCAGTGGAGGTCCAAAGATACCTGAGGATCCAGGTACATAGATCATTAAAATGTCATGAACAGGTGCAGCAATTATAAAAAAGAAGGCAAATGGAATGCTGGCCTTTATGTCTAGAGGACCAGAATACAAGGGAGTAGATACATACAAAGCCCTGTCTGGACCACAACTGGAGTACTGTGAGCAGTTCTGGGCACCACATCTTAGGAAAGATACATTGCCTTGTGGGAGGAGGTGCAGGGTAGGTTTATCAGAATGATATTGGGGGGGAAGAAATTCATTCGTGTAGCACACTATGCAGACTTACCTCAATTCCCCAGGGCAGATAGCGTTGCAGGCCGCTACCTGCATGGCATTCTTCAATGAAGAACACCACATGGGCTACGCAGGTGGCAGCCCAAGGTGCTGCCTGCCCCAGGAGAAATTGAAGTAAGTCTGCGTAGCGCTGCTAGAAATTGCACTTTGTGAGCAAATTATCGCCCCCCCCCCCCCACCCCCACCCCAAGACTCCAAAGATTAATTTACAAGGAGAGATTACACAAACTAGGGTTGTATTCCCTGGAATTTAGAAAGTTAAGGGGTGACTTGATCGAAGATTTCCAGATCTTACGGGAAACAGTTAGTAAATATGAAGAAACTATTTTTGCTGGTTGGGGAGTCTAGGACTCGTGGGCATAGGCTAGAAATTAGAGACAGACATTTCAGGAGTAACATTAGAAAACACTTCTACATGAAAGGGTGGTAGAAGTTTGGAACTCTCTTCCACAAATGGCAATTGATGCCAGATCAATTGTTAATTTTAAATCTGAAATTTCTAGATTTTTATTGTCTAATAGGTATTAATGGATATGGGGAAGTTTGGTCGCATATCAGCTATGATCTCATTGAACAAAGGTGAGCACCAACTAGGCTTAGAATGCAGAATAATGTCAAGAAGACAAAGTTAAGGGCACTCTACCTAAATGCACACAGCATTCGCAACAAGGTAGATGATTTAAAGGCCCAAATAGAGGTAAATGGGTATGATCTAATTGACACAATGGAAACGTGGCTACAAGGTGACCAAGACGGGAAACTGAATATTCAAAGATATTCGACATTTAGGAAGGACAGGCAAAAAGGAAAAGGAGGTGGTGTTGTGCTGATAATAAGGGATGAGAACAGTACATTAGTAGGGAGGATCTCAGATCAGAAGAACAAAATGTGGAATCTGTTTAGGTCATGCTAAGAAACAGCAAGGGGCAGCAAACATTGGTAGGAGTTGTTTATAGGCCACCAAACTGTAGTGGTAGTGTGGGGCATGGTATTAATCTGGAGATTAGAGAAGCATGTGGCGTGGGTAATACAGTAATCATGGGTGACTTCTATCTGCATATAGACTGGGTAAACCTAATCAGCACTAATGCTGTGGAGGACAAGTTTCTGGAGTGTGTTAGGGATGGTTTTCTGGAGCAGTATATTGAGGAACTGACTAGAAAACAGGCTATTTTAGATCTAGTTTTATAGAATGAAAAAGGGCTAATTAATAATCTTGTTGCAAAAGAACCTTTAGGGATGAGTGACCATAATATGATAGAATTTTACATTGTGTTTGAAAGTGATGTAGTTCCATCTGAAGCCAGGGTGTTAAGTCTGAAGAAAGGAAAATATAAAGGCATGAGGGGAAAATTGGCTGAGGTGGATTGGGAAAATATATTAAACGGTATGAAGTACATAGACAATGGATAGTCTTTAAAGAAATATTACATAGTTTACAGTAAATATACATTCATTCAGGGCACAAAAAGCCCAAAAGTAAAGGCAGTCAACCATGGATAACAAAGGAAGTTAAAGATTGTATAAGATTAAAAGAAAAGGCCTATAAAGTTGCCAGAAATAGTAATACACCAAGGATTGGGAGGATTTTAGAATACAGCAAAGGAGGACGAAGAAACTGATAAGGAAAGGGAGAATAGAATATGAACGTAAACAAGCAAAAAATATAAAAACTGACTGTAAAAGCTTCCACAGATATGTAAAATGGAAACGTTTGGCTAAGTCAAATGTGGGTCCATTACAGGCAGAGTCAGGAGAATTTATTATGGGGAATAGAGAAATGGCAGAGAAGCTAAATGATTACTTTGTGTCTGTCTTCACTGAGAAGATACAAGAAATCTACCTGAATTAAAGATCCAAGGGATTAGGGGGAATGAAGAATTGAAGGAAATTAGTATTAGTAAGAAGGTTGTATTGGAGAAATTAATGGAGCTGAAGGTTGATAAGCGCCCGGCACCTGATATTTTACATCCCAGAGTGTTGAAAGAGGTAGCTATGGAGATAGTGGATGCACTGGTGATCATCTTTCAAAATTCTATAGATTCTGTAGCAGTTCCTGCAGATTGGAAGGTTGCAAATGTCACTCCACTATTTAAGAAGGGAGGAAGAGAGAAAACAGGGAATTACAGACCTGGTTGCCTGACATCAGTCATTGGGAAAGGATGTGATAAATGGACACATTGATAATAATGATCTGATTGGGCATAATCAGCATGGTTTTATGAATGGAAAATCATGTTTGATGAACCTGTTGGAGTTTTTTGAGGGTGTTACTAACAGAATTGATGAAGGGGAGTCGGTGGACGTGGTATACTTGGATTTTCAGAAGGCTTTTGATAGTATCCCCCACAGGATGTTGGTTAGCAAAATTAAAGTACATGGGATAGGAGGTAACATACTGGCATGGATTAAGGATTAGTAAGCAGGCAGAAAGCAGAGAGTAGGAATAAATGGGTCATTCCAGTGTTGGCAGGCCATGGCTAGTGGGGTACCGCAGGGATCAGTGCTTGGGCCCCAGCTGTTCACAATATATATCAATGGTTTGGATGTGGGGACCAAATGTAATATTTCCAAGTTTGTGGTTGACACAAAACTAGGTGGGAATGTGTTATGAGGAAGATGCAAAGTGACTTTAACGGGATTTGGACAGACTTAGTGAATGGGCAAGAACATGGCAGATGGAAGATAATATAGAAAAATGTGAGGTTATCCACTTTGGTAGGAGGAACAGATGTGCAGAGCATTTTTAAATGGTAAGAGATGAGAAAGTGCAGATGTAAAAAGGGACCTGGGTGTCCTTGTCAATAAGTCGCTGAAAACTAACATGCAGGTGCAGCAAGCAATTAGGAAAGTTAATGATATGTTAGCCTTTAAAGCAAGAGGATTTGAGTACAGGAGGAGTGAAGTCTTGCTTCAATTGTATAGAACTTGGTTAGACCGCACATGGAGTACTGCGTGCAGTTTTGGTCCCCTTACTTTAGGAAGGATATTATTGCCATAGAGGGAGTGCAACGAAGGTTCACCAGACTTGTTCCCCGGGTGGCAGGACTGTCCTATGAAGAGAGATTGGGGAAACTTGGCTTGTATTTTCTAGAGTTTCGAAGAATGAGAGGTGATCTCATTGAAACCTACAAAACACTTAAAGGGATAGACAGGGTAGATGTTTCCCCTGGTTGGGGAGTCTAGAACCAGGGGACACAATTTCAAAATAAGAGGGATGCCACTTAGGACAGAGATGAGGAGAAATTTCTTTATTCAGAGGGTTGTGAATCTTTGGAATTCTCTACCCCAAAGGGATGCGGAAGCTCAGTCATTGCGTATGTTTAAAGCAGAGATTGACAGATTTCTAAATACAAATGATAAAGGGGATATGAGGATATTGTGGTAAAAAGGCATTGAAGTGGATGATCAGCCATGATCATATTGAATGGCGGGGCAGGCTTGATGGGCTGAATGGCCTACTCCTGCTCCTATGTTCCTAAATGGTAGAACAGGCTTGAAGGACTAAATGGCCTAATCCTATTCCTAAGAAAACATACACTAGACTGTCAAATGCCCTCGAACTTTACAAAGACTGTAGAAGACACAAAACTTGGAAGTATTGTAAACTGTGAGGAGGATAGTGATAGACTTCAAGAGGACAGTGACATGCTGGTGAAATGGGCAAACAGGTGGCAGATGAAATTTAATACAGAGAAATTTGAAGTGATACATTTTGGTAGGGAAAATGAAGAGTGGCAAAATAAAATAAATGACACAATTTTAAAGTGGATTCAGGAACAGAGAGACCTGGGGGTATTATGTGCACAAATCATTGAAGGTGGCAGGGCTGGTTGAGAAAGTGGTTAAAAAAGCATACAGGAACCTGGGCTTTATAAATAAAGGCATAGAGTACAAAAGCAAGGAAGTTAAGATGAACCTTTATAAAACACTGGTTCGGACTTTGTCTAATTTTGAGGACTGCACTTTAAGAAGGATGTGAAGGCTTTAGAGAGGGTGCAGAAAAGATTCGCAAGAATGGTTCCAGGGATGAGAGACTTCAGTTACTTGAATAGATTAGAGAAGCTGGGGTTGTTTTCCTTAGAAAAAGTTGTGCGGAGATTTGGTAGAGGTGTTCAAAATTATGAGGGGTCTCGACAGATTAGATAGGGAGAAACTGTTCCTTTTGGCGAAGTTTTGGGAAAAAGAGGGCATTGATTTAAGGTGGTTGACAAAAGAACCAATAGCAACATGGGAAGAAAACTTTTTTTACGCACCACGAGGTTAGGATCTGGAATGCACTGCCTGAGAATGTGATGGAGGCAGATTCAATCATGGCTTTCAAAAGGGAATTAGATAGGTACCTGAAGAGAAAGAAATTGCAGGGCTATGGGGAAAGGGCAGGGCAGGGGGACAAGCTGAGTTGTTCTTTCAGACAGCCAGCATAGACACAATGAGCTGAATGGCCTCCTTCTGTGCTGTAACAATTCTAAAATTCTATTTCAAAAGTCCTGATATTTTCCACTGAGGCAGAAGCCACTCAATCGCCATTTTTTATGCTGCCAGTGAAACTTATACTAGAAGAAATAGATTCTTCTGTTTATTCAGAATACGCTAATGCACGTTGGGCAATTTTAAAAACCAAGCAAATTTTAAACTGACCTGGCTCAATAGGCACCACATCAGAATAAAAATGTCAGAAGTCAAGGCAATCGTCTTTTAAAAAGCGAGCAATCACAGTCTCTGACATATTTTATAGAGTCATAGAGTTATACAGCACAGAAAACAGACCCTTTGGCCCATCGTGTCCGTGCCGGCCATCAAGTACCTATCTATTCTAATCCCATTTTCCAGCACTTGGCCCATAGCCTTGCATGCTATGGCGTTTCAAGTGCTCATCTAAATATTTCTTAAATGTTCTGAGGGTTCCTGCCTCTACCACCCCTTCAGGCAGTGTGCTCCAGATTCCAACCAACCTCCGGGTGAAAAATGTTTTACTCAAATGCCGGCTAAACCTCCTGCCCTTTACTTTAAATCTAAGCCCCCTGGTTGTTGACACCTCCGCGAAGGGAAAAAGTTTCTTCTTATCTACCCTATCTATGCCCTTCATAATTTTGTGGACCTCAATCATGTCCCCCCTCAGCCTTCTCTGCTCGAAGGAAAACAACCCTAGCCTATCCAGTCTCTCTTCATAGCTGAAATGCTCCAGCCCAGGCAACATCCTGGTGAATCTCCTCTGCACCCTCTCCAGTGCAATCACATCCTTCCTATAGTGTGGTGCCCAGAACTGTACACAGTACTCCAGCTGTGGCCTAACGAGCATTTTATACAGCTCCATCATAACCTCCCTGCTCTTATATTCTATGCCTCAGCTAATAAAGGCAAGTATCCCATATGTCTTCCGGACCACCTTATCTACCTGTGCTGCGCCCTTCTGTCATCTATGGACAAGTACACCAAGGTCCTTCTGACCCTCTGTACTTCCTAGGGTCCTACCATCCATTGTATATTCCCTTGCCTTGTTAGTCCTCCCAAAATGCATCACCTCACACTTCTCAGGATTAAATTCCATTTGCCACTGCTCTGCTCATCTTACCAGCCCATCTATATAGTCTTGTAATCTATGGCTTTCCTCCTCACTATTTACGAGACCATCAATTTTCATGTCATCTGCGAATTTACTGATCATACCTCTGACATTCATGTATAAATCATTAATGTACACGAAAAACAGCAAGGGTCCCAGCACCGATCCCTGTGGTACACCACTGGTCACAGGCTTCCAATCGCAAAAACAACCCTCTGCCTCCTGCCACTAAGCCAATTTTGGATCCAATCTGCCAAATTACCCTGGATCCCATGGACTCTTGCCTTCTTGACCAATCTCCCATGTGGGAGCCTTACTGAAGTCCATGTAGACTATATACACTGCTTTACCCTCATCTACACATCTAGTCACCTATTTGAAAAATTCAATCAAGTTAGTTAGACATGATCTCCCCCTGACAAAGCCATGCTGACTATCCTTGATTAATTCCTGCCTCTCCAAGTGGAGATTAATCCTGTCCCTCAGAATTTTTTCCAATAGTTTCCCTACCACTGATGTTAGACTCACTGGCCTGTAATTACCTGGTTTATCCATACTACACTTCTTGAATAATGGTACCACATTCACTGTCCTCCAGTCCTCTGGCACCTCTCCTGTGGCCAGAGAGGATTTGAAAATTTGTGTCAGAGCCCTGTTATCTCCTCCCTTGCCTCACATAGCAGCCTGGGATACATCTCATCTGAGCCTGGGGATTTTTCCACTTTATGCACGCTAAAACTGCTAATACCTCCTCCCTTTTCTCAATTTACTCTTATATGTATTAAATCCTTAAACAGCTAGTCAGTGAATCTATAGCACTAATAATATGGAGCTTTTTTTCATTCAAAGGGAAAGTTATATTTTTTGAATATTTGTTGCTCTATTTCATGTTCCTTTCATGCGATTGATTATTTGTGGCATAGGAACAGGGGCAAAATCCTTTGATCACATGATCAAAATTCACAAATTTCTTTATATGATAATATAAAAGTTACACTTGATTCCCAACCACGGTACTGAAACAGAGAAACAAAATTGATGAGCCATATATTGATTTAGCGCACCAGGCCATCCTATCCTGACAACGTAATTCCGTTTTCACTGTAGTGAACATTTAAGGATCATTTCAGAGTTTTTTATTCATTCATGGTATGTGGGCATCGCTGGCAAGGCCAGCATTTATTGCCCATTCCTAATTGTTCTTGGGAAGATGGTGGTAAGCTGCCTTCTTGAATCACTGCAGTCCATGTTGTCATGCAGGCCCCCACCTGCCAAGAATGAGGCATATTAACTTCGCCACATGGACATTAAATTTCAAATTGTTGCTGGGAAGAAGAGAAGGCCTGTTACAAGGGGTTGCCAGGCCCCTGGCTAGAAAGACATTTTTGCATATTAGCAGACAGTGTTTGGGAACAAAGGAGCTATCCCTGCTCCAATGCAATCCACAAACAGACGTGGTCTGACCAGTTAGTCACGTGACTACCCTGCTGGCCAATTTGGAGAGTTTAAATTTTAGAGACAGTGTTTGAACTGGCAGAAAGCTCTTTGCTCTTGGACTGAAGCAGACTTCTTCTCTTGTCCTGTCTGCTCCCATCTCCTTCTCATAGAACTTCAAAAACCCATGAACCCCAAGAGAGAAAAGTCTCCTACAGTGAACAAGGTTTAAGAAGAATACTGGGCCCCAATGAAAAGCAAGAACTACCTACAAAAGTTCTCTACAGTGAGCTCAAGGAACTGTAACAACAACTCTTCAGATATTGCCTCAAACCGTTCCACTTTAATTTTTCTTCTGCTCTTTTCTGTCTCTATTTGCATGTGTGTATCGTATATGCATGCAAGCATGGGCATGTTGTGTATCCGTAGGCGTTAACTGAATTAGAGTTTAAGTTTAATAAAATTTCATCTTTTTTCTTTAAACCTAAGAAAGCATGTTGGTGCTGGTTTCTTTGTCTTATAATTGGCAAGCGGTGAACAAGGATTCCCCATCGGGGAGCTAAAAACGCAGTGTGTTTAAAAATAAAACCATGTTATAGCAAGACCAGGTGAAGGCTGAAAGGGAACCCTAGATCTCTTTCTCACCTGGTCGTAACAATATACTGAAGGTGCTATTAGGTAGGGAGTTCCAGAATTTTGGCCCAGCAATGATGAAGGAACAATTACATATTTCCAAGTCAGGATGGTGTGTGACTTGGAGCAGAACTTGCAGATGGTGGTATTCCCTTGTGCCTACTACCCTTGTTCTTCTAGGTTGTAGAGGTCGCAGATTTGGAAGGTGCTGTCGAAGAAGCCTTGGCACATTGCTGCAATGCATCTTGTAAATGGTACACACTGCAGCCACGGTGTGCTGGTGGTGGAGGGGGTGAATGTTTAATGTGGTGGATGGTGTGTAAATAAAATGGCTGCTTTGTCCTGGAACTTTGGGTGGAATTAATGGGCCCCATGGAGACAGGCTAAGAGGCGGGGGGCCCAAGAGAACTGTGACGGAAGATGGGGGGCAGAGGCAAGAAAGGCCAAAGACAGCCTACCCGCCCAGAGGCCAATTGAGTCCCTTAAATGGCCAATCAGTAACCACTTAAGGGCCTCTTCCCACTGCCACTGGAATTAAAACAGGGGCTGGAGAAGCTTCGCCATGTGCGGTGGTGGTCCAGTAAAACAAGCCAGCCACCCTGCGGGCTTGGGTGGGGGACCTCCTTTGTGGGCAATCCGTGGTCCACGGACAGCCCACAGTGGCAAAGGACGCCCCTCCGGTAAAAGCATCCTATCCCGCCTGCCCTCATTGCCCAACCTTCCTCACCACTATTGCCGGGGCCTGCTGGTTTAGCCGCAACAACCCTGCCTCACTCACTTTGGTCTGGGGCTCCAGTGCTGAGGCTGATCTCAGGCCTGGTGTAGTACCAGCAGTGGTGCTGCAAATACTACTGAGCTGCTGGCCCTCTGATTGGCTGAATTGCACTGGGGGGCTCCGAAGGGCTGAGGCGGGGTTCCCCTTGCCTTTTTGGCCCGGTGCCGGGAGCCTCACTGGCACGACTAAATTCAGCCCGTTAATTCTGTTTCTCTCTCCAGAGATGCTGCCACACCTGCTAAGTATTTCCAGCATTTTCTGTTTTTATTACATGCCAGATTTCTGATGTTCTGACATTTTTACCATGACTAATCCAAGATTCTCTCAAAAGTTTACCAATGCCCATATCACACAGATGACATTTTTCTCCATGTGTCTAAAATATTTCAGCAAAGAACAAACTTTGTACTATTTATAAATGTGACAGTTAGTCAGATCTACCATTTATGATCAAGCAACAAGTTCATTAATTGCTTATCACCTTTATAATTCTAGGAACTACATGTATTGATATCCCCACATGAAAATTAATAGGAATAATACTAAAAATGCAGGGCAAAAATTGTTGATCCTTGTAATACAATTGGAAGGCATTACTAATGCTTACATCCTGAAGTCCACTTACAATAATTAATAATCAATGCAATGAGATTTTGATCCAGAACCAAAACAAAAACTACACTCATACAGTGTCAAATAATCACCTTTCACTCTTGTACCATTACTCTTGTAATTCAATTCCACCTGCAACTATCAACAAGGCTACAAAAATAACAACTGCAGCACTGCATCTATTCAAGTGAGAAGCAAAAACAAATCTCTTCAGACACCACTGAATTCCTCATGTTTAAGTCTCAGATAGGTTTCCTACCATGTGCAAAAAAAAGATACAAAATTGTTGTGTTGCAATGCCTTGCACAACTTTGTGGCACTTATTTAAAAATCTAATTAAAAGGCTTTGTTATACCTACTTGATGAGCAGTCCTATCATTCTGTCACATATTCACATTTATTAAACTTGTTGCTGCTCTTTACCACCACTATGTGGAAACTGGTAAAACTGCAAGCAATACCAGACGAGTAATCTCCAGCCCTTTCAGGATATAAATGTGAAGAAATGCTATATGAGAAGGCTGATCACAAATCATGAAGAGGCTGCCATGTTCACACAACACAACACATCAGCCAGCATGCTTCTGTTTATTTGTACCACTTTAAAAAGGTACAAAAATAGAATTAAATTTCACTTTCGTTGGTGAATTAATGCTTCTAATTTTCACACTCCAGAAGTGTGTGATATCCAGCATTTGACAACCACCTTAGAAGACTCAGCAAAAGACTGGCACTTCATTATCATTTTTTTTTGAAAATATACCGACAGCAGTACAGAACAAAGATTAAAATGCACATCTCATTATCATTACATATTATTTTTGTTTATGTACAATTTGGTAGAAGCTGCTGGTTTAGGTGCCTGTAGGAAGATAATCGAGAACCTTAGATACCTATAGCGATGTCACTGGCATTTTGGATTTAGAGATGATACTACAATAGCATCTAATGATATTGCCATATCTCATACATAGTAAGGTAGAAGCTCCAATTATTTAAATATTGTCACGAAGGTTTCCATTTTTTGTTCATGCTTGAGAACTTACATTTTTTTAAAACTGAAATTTTTTTTATGGACATTGAATCATCTGGAGATTGCTGAACTTTGTGTGTGTGTGTTTTTTTAAAAGGAAGGTCAACAAAAGGTTGACCAGTAAACACGTTTTTACCGGAGGGCTTATGCTTTTCAGTCAACATAGCAAGAGGTTGTGTTGTGACAAGTCAGGATTTATGATTATCATAGGACTTGCCTGGAAAAAAAGTTGGTTTCATTTTGAACTGTTAAAAGCCAGTTGGACTAAAAGAGGCAGTTGGAGATCTGCATATTGACCTGTCAGGAGATGAGAAGAAAATCCAGACCACTGTTACCTCTCTTTGAAGAATCCCTGCTCTTGCTTGAAAAACAAACCCTGTATGAAGTTGTAGTGTTGCCTCCTGTATTTGAAGAAATCTTGAATGTTTGCAGAAACCTTGCATCTTTAAAATAAATTTTCATCAAATGTGTGAGAACTGAAACCTTTGTTGCTGCAGACCTGATGTAAGACCTATGTGAAGCCTTCTGTAGTTGAATTCTTTTGAACACCTATCTAAACAGACTGTTCATCAACATCACCTGGAAAGATTTCTAGTGGCAACCACCAGTTGACTTTGGGACACCTCGCTAAAACAAAGGACTTCCATATCTGCTATCCAGTATAAGTTATTTTTTAATCCATTTCTTTGTAATGGCCGTAAACAAAAATCCCTTTTTTTTCTCAATTAACCGGTTGTGTATGAGTGTGTGTGAGGGCTAGGATAAAAGTAAGGGGCTTTAATATTTCAATTCGTGTATGTGTTTACTTCATTATTGGTTAAGACTTGGTTTATAATAAATGGATAATTTTGTTGTTTATTAAAGAAACCTGGTTGGTGTGCTTTATTCTGGGGACAAATAGAGTAATTGACTGATTTGATAAGTGGGAAAATCTATTGATATGTTGTGATCTGCGGAGAAGTGGAAGTGAATTAACAGTGCACTCCTCCCACCTTGGTCGTAACAATATCTATGGCCAAAGATTTAAAAGTATCTGGTCTTGAGGCTTTAAAAGATTTCAACATGAGATTGAAACTGGCGTACTCGCCTGCTTAACGTAAATCAATTCTGACTATATTAAGCTGTTTATTCTTTCTTTTCAAGCAATATTACAGCTTCCTGATGAACCTGGTATAATTTGCAATGTCAATAAATTATCTCAGAGTGGTAAGCAATTTCTAATTAATTCACCATTAAATAAAGAGTTTGAATTATCCATTTGTCGGGTTCAGATCACTTTAGACGCTGCAAAAGTAGCATAGACACTTACTATTAATATAAAAAGCAGAATCCATAAACACAAACATTCTGTAGAGATATTTTTTGAAATACAGTTTAACAACTATTTCTGCATTTTTATGACATGGCTAATTTTGGTCTAAAACTTTGAATTGAGTTGAACACAAGTTAACAAGTGGGCCAAGATCTGATTCAAATTCCCAACCAAATTTAATTGATACCACCCCTCTTAATTAGTGGCAGGCAGATTAATCTCCTGATCAATCAATGATTTGGTCCACCTTGTTAGGCACGACCTCACAGCAAGAAGGTTCTTTACATGCTTTGTGCATTTTTTTACTCTTTTAATTTTAATTTATTCCTGTCACATAACTCTATTTTCCATCCTATCCAAAAAAACAAAAAAGTCCTCACCAGGTTCTTTCCCTTTATTTCCTGTTATATCAATCAATTCTGGAGGTTTAAGGTTTTTTATCAGCCGTGAACCAGACTAATTAAGACAGGTTGACAGACAGAATTGATAGACGCCTCATTCATTGTCGAATTGTTGTATACTGCACTAACCACTACACAACAATATTCCATGTTGTTTTCTGAATCAACTCACAAAACTTGACATTTATTTTTAATAAGCCTTGCTGTCTGTTTCACTGTTGTACCTGGAATATAAATAGCATCTATGTTCATAATTCACTGTATTTTGACTTTCCTCTTCGCATGAGGAACAAGTTCTAGTGACTTTCTCAAACACAGAATAGACAGTATATTTAATTACAAGTAATTGCATGTCTCCTTACCTTAAATTTCAAATAATGAGTAAAGTTCTAGCAATAGATGCTGTAATTGTGGAAAATCAAATTATCTATCAATCTTTTTTTTAAGACTTGGTCTCATATGCCCTAAGGAGGTAAAAATACAGCCTAATTTATCACTCCTGATCATGATCTAGTGATCTCTGTTGTATGTGGACCAGAGGTGAGAATAGGATCAGACTAAGCTGTGATGCTCACAGAGGTTGAAGAGCATACCAACACTGAATTAGAAGAATGTCATCATTTCTGTGATACTGGAGTACTGCCGATAACAACAAAATGTTGCATGCATCAATGTCTTTACTAAAGGAGGAGAGAAAAACAGAGGAATAGGAAGCAAAAAAGTCCATGTACAGCAGAGATTACTAGATAGTAACCTGGGACAGGATTTTCCATTTATGGTTAGGGACCCTGATCAAGTGGGGGTCCTGACCTCGCACCATGTCAGAAGTAGTAACCTGTAGTGTTGTAATGTTTTGAAACTGCAATTGCATTGTGCATTGTGTACATTAGAGGCTGCTGTAGAACACACAAGCTAGCAAAGTGAAAGTAAAACAGACTGAATAAAAAGAGAAGCCTTTGTGTTGAGTTGCTGCAGTCTTTTTCTCTCTGTATTTGCTATACCAACCTTGGCTAAACCTCACTCAAGTCCCGAGGACATCACAATAGTGACTTGGTAAATGGAAAAAGGATTTTAAAAAAAGGGAACCATTGCTTTCAGGGATGAAAAGTTTGGAAGGTTTTTGTTTACTTTAACAGACAGCGTTGTAACTTACAGACTGTGCTAGAGTGACACACAGGAACTTGTAAAGTATATGCACACTCACTGATCACTCCAAAATAGCCAATCCAAAAAATATGGCTGCAACCTCAGATCACTGCAGAGAAGTTTCCTTTGAAAAGTGTGTGATCCCGGATCCTTTATCACTGTATTGCTGATCAGTCTGGCATTGTCTATGTCCAATCTACCACATTTTGATGAGCACTCAGAGCCATCATCTGTATCCCCAGGCTGAATTTTATTAGCATGCTGCACATCGTGGCAGTGCGCTTTGAAGTCGGCGGCCTTCAGGCGCAAATGCGCTACTGCTGAGCCCCTGCAATATATTGCACGGGTGCTCACTTAAATGGAGGGGGTGGAGCTTCCTCCCCCAATGACATAGAAGGGGCGGCCGCTTCTTCCTCAGCAATGGTGTACGGCGCTACCGTGCAGGCGCCAGCACCTTTTTAAAGGGCTTCCAGCCCTTACCAGTCTTTAAAATTTTTAAAGCCATACTGTGGGCAAAGTAAAATGGGAAACTTTATTAACTGAGGCCCCTCCCGCTCCGCCCCCCACCACCATCACCAATGGCCATTTCGTGTTATTTACATACCGGAAAACCTCTTCTTCCTAATCATCAACTTTGCCCCCGAACTTTGTAACTTTGCCCTTCAGCCCCTTCCCAACATCCCCTCAGCCAATTGAATCAGTTTTCACCACTTCCCCACTCCTCCCGCCCTGAAATTTTCATACCTCCCCTCTCCCCACCTTTGTCTCAGAGCCCTGAACGGAGTTCCGAAGGTGCGGGACTTTCATTTGGTGACTGTAATATCAGTGTGGGACAGCTGCCGGGACAAGGTAAGTAGATATACATTTATTTGCATTGATTTTAATATTTAACTGAAAGCCCCACTGCTGAGCGGTGGGGGGGGTGCGGGGGGGGGGGGGGGGGGTGGGGGTGGCTGCACTGAGGCCCCACAGCCACTGGTAAAATGCAATGGGGCCTCCTCAGTGTCGGGGGTCATGGCAGGCTGCTCCAGCAAGTATTTTAAGTGCCACCCCCACCATAGCCTCCAACGTTGAGGGGCTGGTAAAATTCAGCCCCTATGTTGGCAAAAGTGGCTGCCAATACTGGTTTTGCAATCACAGACAACACAAAAAAAGTGTCTTACTTCTACACTATGGAGGTGAAGAATTAGAAGATATCTTTCAGAGACTCCCACCTGAGCAAAATGACTACGAGTCAGCAAAATATGCACTGACAACCTACATCACGCCCAAGAAAAACACCATATGCAAAACTACTGTCTTCCAATGCACTAATGCAAGAAACAAACAAGATAACTGACCAATATTGCACATGTTTGGGGCAACTAGCAACCAGATGTGACTTTGGTGATACTGAACAAGCAGAACAGGAAATCAAAACACAAGTAATCAAAGATAAATAATAATAAATAATAACCCTTCTCTCACCTTTACATGGTCCATCTCCAACACTTCCCTTCCCTTCCTCGACTTCTCTATCTCCATCTGGGGATAGGCTGTCTACTAATATTCATTATAAGCCCACTGACTCCTACAGCTACCTCGACTACACTTCCTCACACCCTGCCTCCTGTAAAGACTCCATTCCATTCTCCCTGTATCTCCGTCTCCGACGCATCTGCTCTGATAATGCTACCTTCCATGACAGCGCTTCTGATATGTCTTCCTTTTTCCTCAACCGAGGATTCCCCCCCATTGTGGTTGACAGGGCCCTCAACCATGTCCGGTCCATTTCCCGCACCTCTACCCTCACCCCTTCCCCTCCCTCCCAGAACCGCGACAGGGTTCCCCTTGTCCTCACTTTCCACCCCATCAGCCTCCATATCCAAAGGATCATCCTGCGCCATTTCCGCCACCTCCAGCATGATGCCACTACCAAATGCATCTTCCCCTCCCTTCCCCTGTCAACATTCCAAAGGGATTGTTCCCTCTGTGATACCCTGGTCCACTCCTCCATTACCCCCACCACCTCGTCCCCTTCCCGTGGCACCTTCCCCTGCAATCGCAGGAGGTGTAATACCTGCCCATTTACTTCCTCTCTCCTCACTATCCCAGGCCCCAAACACTCCTTTCAGGTGAAGCAGCAATTTGCTTGTACTTCTTTCAATATAGTATACTGTATTCGCTGCTCACAATGTGGTCTCCTCTACATTGGGGAGACCAAACGGAGACTGGGAGACCGCTTTGCGGACACCTCCGCTCAGTCTGCAAGCAGGACCCTGAGCTTCCAGTTGCTTGTCATTTCAACACTGCCCCCTGCTCTCATGCTCACATCTCTGTCCTGGGATTGCTGCAGTGTTCCAGTGAACATCAACACAAGCTCAAGGAACAGCATCTCATTTACCGATTAGGCACACTACAGCCTGCCGGACTGAACATTGAGTTCAATAATTTCAGAGCATGACGGGCTCCATTTTACTTTTATTTTCAGTTATTTTTTTCCTTTTCCTTTTTTAACATTTTTTTTTTGTGTTTATTTTATTTTATTTCATCTTAGTTTGTTCAGTTTGCTTGCTCACTGGTTTTTTTTTCATGTTTGTACTTGCAGCTGTTCAATATTCAGTCTGTTAACACCCTATCTGTACTAATGCTTTGTCTTTCAACACACCATTAACATATTGTTTGCCTTTGCTCCAGACCTTCTGGTCAGCTATTCTGTGACCTTGTCATGTTTACACCTTCTCCTTTGTTATCTCTTGCCCACTCCCGCTTTACTTGCTTATAACCTTTTACATTTCTAATATTTGCTAGTTCTGAAGAAGGGTCACTGACCTGAAATGTTAACTCTGCTTCTCTCTCCACAGATGCTGCCAGACCTGCTGAGTATTTCCAGCATTTCTTGTTTTTATTTCAGATTTCCAGCATGCGCAGTATTTTGCTTTTATTATACAAGTAATCAAAGGCTGTCTTTCCAGTCGACTATGCTGAAAAGCACTCGAGAAAGACAGAAAGTTGTCAGAGCTGCTGGAGTTAGCAAAATCACTATCACTCTAAGTGACCAGAGAAACTGAAGTTGAGGCTGCTATCAGTAACTACCACACTCCAAGTTCAACTCCTGTGAACACTATTCATCGCTCACATGCCAGGAAACCACTGGCAAAGCAATAACAGCTGTCTCACAAACAGAACTGTGACTTATCCAAAGAATGTTTCCACTGTGGAAACATTCTTACCCACACCAGACAGAGTGCCCTACTACTGGTAAACAGTGTAAAGCCTGTGGAAAATGCAAACTCTTTGCTCTTGTTTGTCATTCAACAGCTAAATCAGCTATTAAGACCAACACCAACAGAAGGGTGCCATGTATGCATACCACAGCATAAAGGCGCAGAATGTAGCCTCTCTCTCAGACACAGCAAACAGCATGTGTGACAGTGACCATTGGCTCCTTGGACGTAGGTGCTCTTATCAACACAGGAGACAAAACATTCAACAAATTTCAGGATTGTCCCATTCCCTGCAAGCCAGGGAAAATGAAAATTTTCCCTTACAACAGTGACAAATCGCTAAAAATCCTCAGAACGTTTGAAACACCAGTCTCATTCAAAGATGTTACAGTGAATGCTCTTCTCTATGTCATATCTGTAGAATGTGACACGCTTATCAGTTTCCACACAGCAACAGATCTGCAAATGATTGCTGTCACATATGTGATTCCTATGCATAACAAAAACATTCTCGAACTGTATGCTTCACTGGTATCAGCAAGCTGAAAGGTGTTACGTACAAGCTGCATGTAGATCCTAATGTGCCCCCAGATACGCATCAATGGTGATGAATGCCATTTCATGTCAGAAAACAGACAGAGAAGGAACTTCAATGCCTACTTGACCTTGATATTATTGAGAAAGTTGGGGATGTGCTTACCCCTTGTGTCTCACCGATACAAGTTGTCAAGAAACCCAAGAATGAGAACCAGATTAGAATCTGCGTTGATATGCAATCACCAAACCAAGCCATACAATGAGAAAGACACTTAACACCGACAATCGATGATATCATAGAGAAAGTGAATGGTGCTAAACACTTCACTAAACTTGACCTCAATGCAGGCTACCTTCAAATTGAGCTTACAGAAGAATCGAGATATCTTACCATATTCTCTTCTTACATCAGTCCTTTACGATACAAGAGGCTCAACTTTGGAGTCAATTCACTAGCTGAGGTATTTCAGCACTTGATTCAAACAGCACTTCAAGGACTTGAAGGCACGCTGAACATTAGTGATGGCATTCTCATCTCTGGTTGTACTGAAAGTGAACTCGAGACGTGCCTACATGCATGCCGACAATGTCTCAGAGAATGTAACGTCACCTTGAACAAAGACAAATGCTTGTTCAATGAAAGCAAAATTGAATTCTTCAGTCATGAATTCAGTGGTGAAGGACTATCACTAGGTGCATGGAAAGTTGAAGCCATAGCAAATGCTGCAGATCCTGCAAAGGTGCAATAAGTCCGGAGTCTGCTAGGATTTATCACGTGCTGCAGTCATTTCATTCCTGACCCCACTACACGATCTGCCCCCCGACATAATATGACAAAAAAGACCACCTGTTGGGAATGGACTAAATCACACAAACAGGCGGTACACCAGAATAAATGATGTTCATCAGCAAGTTGCACAAATCCCTATTTCGGCACTAGTCATGGATGCAAGCCCAGTTGGCTTAGGTACAGTTCTTGCACAGAAATACAGGTAACCCATCAATCGTTGCGATGACAAGCAGGTCATTAATACCGGTAATGCAACATTATTCGCAAAGAAAGAGAGCATCACTCTCAATTACATGGGGTATCTTACACTTTCATCTCTACCTATATGGAAGCGAGTTTAAAGTAATAACCTATCATAGACCACTAGTGAGCTTGTTCAACAATCCACATAGCAAAACACCCACTCGAATAGAACATTGGATAGTCAAGAGTACAAGTTCCATGTTGAGTATCAGCCAGTCTAGCTCAACCCAGCAGACCATCTGTCACAACATCCGTTGCTGACAGCTGGTTCTACTAGTCATGAGGAAAAACTTGCTGAACAACATCTTAAATATGTAAGCAGAAATGTAGTAACAAAGTCGCTAAAACTTGCTGACATCAAAGCAGCAACAAAACAAGATGAGGCTTTGCAACTATGAATGAAGGCTATGGAATCACAAAACTGGAAAGACGTGATCGAGAAAGCGTCAACAAACAAAATTGCTCACACACTACTAGGTCTTCATAATGCTAAAAATGAGCTAATTGTTCCAACCACATCTGATCTTGTATTACAACTGTATTGTCATTAGGGAACATATAGCACATGAAGGACACTAGGGATTAATCAAGACCAAACAACTCATTTGGGAAAAGGTATGGTTCCTGTTGTATGATTGCTTTAAGGGTGATGTCCCTTTAAGAACTTAGTATGCAAATGGGTTAAGTACCAGGATGTAGTCATGTAACTAGAAGCCTTAGTCACTCTACACAAGCAACACCCTGGACAAAGGTTCGGTATATAGTTTGCTCTGTATTGTATGTACTAGATTAGCTGTTAATAAACCTTCTTGAGATCTCCAAGGAACTGGAATCCACATATCTCATTGTGTTGCTGAAGATAACGCAAATAAACTCATTATATTGTGGCAGTGGTGGTTAAAAAGACAAGATATAAGCTTGAAGACCACAGGTAAAACAGCAAACAAGGTTTAAAAGCAATACAGACAACGGAAGTGAACATTTGAAGCAACAAGTAAAGATACTTTATAACAAGTTCCTGAAAAGAGTGAAAGAAAGCTACATACCTCAGGAGGCTGAGCCAAGCTCCATAGAACAAAAGCGTAGCTGAAAAGCAAGTGATCGGGTGAGTCATTGTGCCGACGATCGAGCAATCCCGGTTAAATAAAGCCTTTGAAGAGTTTTTTAAAAATCATTTTCTAAAGGCTACCTGTGAGCGAGAAAGAAAAGGGCGAACCTTAAAAAGCATGCAAACTAAAAATAAAGTCCGATAGTGGAAAAAAAACATGAGAAATCCATTAAAGCAGTCAAGCTAAAAAAATCATTAAACCAGCCAAGCATGAAAAAGATAAATAAACTCTAGCAGAAAAAAAACAACGGGGAAGACCCTTGAACTGCCTATCAAATGGCTGTATAAACATATAAGCGAAGGCTAAAAGAGAAAAAAACAGGAACACTGACAAGCACCTGTTACACTCCATAAAAGCAGCTAGCTTAGGAAAAACAATTCTTAAAGGAGGAGCAGTGCAGAGTTAACAGAACAAGTTTTAAAAGAAGTTTTAAGCCAAAAATAGGAAAGTCATAATAAGTGCAGTGCTGAAGGCACACACAGAGCTGAACTTACATGGGAAATCGGAGATACAGTGGACCTGGGAGGAATCGCAACTACAGAGAGGCAACTATAAATGAAGACCGGGGCTCGAGGCCCAAATTTACCTGGGCAAGCAGAGAGGCAGCAGACCTGGGAGGAATCGCAACCGGAGAGAGGCACCTATAAATCAATACTAGGGCTAGAGGCCCACACTAACCTGGGAGAGCAGAGAGGCAGCAGACCTGGAAGGAATTGCAACCAGAGAGAAGCACCTATAAATCAATACCAGGGCTTGAGGCCCACACTTGCCTGGGAGAGCGGAGAGGCAGTCTGTTGCTGCGGCTGGAAGTCAGTGCACACTGGGTTTAAAGAGTGAAAACAAAACAACTGTGACATCACGGGAAAGTCGTAAGCTGATTGTGTGGTAAGTAACTGCTGTTAGAGAGTGTATCCAATAGCTGGATAATCAGAAAAAGTAGGTTTTTTTTAACCCTCAAATAGCTACCTTATAAGTGGTAAGATTAGTATTATTAAGGTTTTAGTTGGTTTAATTTATTACTAATTAGAAAGTGCTGCTTGGACAGAGTGTGAGGCTGTGGGTGGGTGCGAGAGGGAGTTCAGTGACGAGGTGAAGGAGGTGCTCCTTTTCTTTTTCTGCCTTTTCAGCCTCCACTATTTGGCTCGTAATTTGGTAGAGGGGAAGAAGCTGATTGGCAAATAACTGGTACGTTATTCCACTTAGTACACTTATTACCCTAAAAATAATTAGTTTGTAAAGCTAAGGTATGGCAGGGCAGCTTAGCCGAGTGGAATGTGCCACCTGTGGTATGTGGGAAGTCGTGGACGCACCATCTGTCTTTGACAAACACATTTGCAAGAAGTGTCACCAGCGGCAGAAGCTTGAGCTCCAGGTTTCGGATCTCAAGCGGCGGCTGGAGTCATTGTGGTGCGTCCGCGAGGCAGAGAACAACGTGGATAGCATGTTTAGGGAGGTGGTCACACCACAGGTTAAGAATGTGCAGGCAAAGAGGGAATGGGTGACCGCCAGGTAGTGTAAGAGTATCAGGCTGGTAGTGCAGGAGTCCACTGAGTTGATCTTGCTTGTTAACTGGTTTTCCATTTTGGATACAGGTGAGGGCAAGGGTTCCTCAGAGGAATGCACAAGAGCAAAGTCCATGGCACCATGGGTGGCTCAGCTGCACAGGAGAGAAGGAAGAAGTGTGGAAGGGCAATCATGATAGGGGATTCGTTAGTTAGAGGAAGAGACAGGCGTTTCTGCGACCGCAGACATGACACCAAGATGGTGTGTTGCCTCCCCGGTGCCAAGGTCAAGGATGTCACAGAGCGGCTGCAGAACATTCTTCTGGGAGAGGTTGAACAGCAAGAGGTCATGGTCCACAATGGCATCAACAACATAGGTAAGAAGAGGGATGAGGTTCTGAAAGCAGAGTTTAAGGAGTTAGGAAAGAATTTAAAAAGCGGGACCTCAAAAGCAGTAATCTCAGGATTATTCTCAGTGTCATGTGCTAGTGAGCATAGGAATAGGGGGATTAACTGATTTAACACATGGCTGGAGAATTAGTGCAAGAGGGAGGGTTTAAGATTTCTGAGGCATTGGAATCTGTTATGGGATAGGTGGGACCTGTATAAAATGGACGGGTTGCACCTTAGCAGGACTGGGGCTAACATGCTCGCAGGGAGACTTGATAGTGCTGTTGGGGAGGGTTTAAACTAAATTGTTAGTGGGTTGGGAACCTAAGAGGGAGCTCAGATTGGAGGGAAGCAAAACTGGTAACAGGAAGTAGAGAAGTAGTAAGCGAAATTGGAAGGCAGATGAGGTGAAGACAAACATCTAATAGGATCTAAATGAGGTGTAATGTAAAGACAAATTTAAGGGCACTTTATCTGAATGCACGCAGCATTCGCAACAAGATAAATGATTTGAAAGCACAAATAGAGGTAAATGGGTATGATTTAATTGTCATTACGGAGATGTGGTTACAGGGTGACCAGGACTAGGAACGGAACATTCAGAGATATTCGTCATTTAGGGGGGACAGGCGGAGGGGAAAAGGAGGTGGGGTAGTGCTGTTAAAAAGAGATGAGATCAGTACATTAGTGAGAGAGGATCTTAGATCGAAGGATCAAGATGTAGAATCAGTTTGGGTGGAGCTAAAAAACAACAAGGGGCAGCAAACATTGATGGGAGTTTTTTATAGGCCACAAAACTGTAGTGGTAATGTTGGGCATGGTATAAATCAGGAAATTAGAGCTGCATGTAGCATGGGCAATATAGTAATAATGGGCGAATTCAATTTATATATAGATTGGGTAAATCTAGTTAGCACTAATGCTGTGGATGATGAATTCCTGGAGTGTGTATGAGATGGGCTTCTGGAGCAGTATGTTGAAGAACCAACCAGGGGTCAGTCTATTTTAGATTTAGGACTATGCAATGAGAAAGGGCTAATTAATAACTTTGCTATAAAGGAGTCATTAGGAAGTAGTGACCACAATATGATAGAATTCTACATTAAGTTTGAAAGAGATATACTTAATTCTGAAACTAGGGTCTTAAATCTGAACAAAGGAAACTATGACGGTATGAGGGGCAAGTTGGCTATGGTGGATTGGGAAAATACATTAAAAGATTCGACGGTAGACAGGCAATGGCTAGTATTTAAAGAAGTATTACACAATTTACAATAAATATACAATTCTCTAAGATATAAAAACCCAACGGGAAAGGTGAATCAACTGTGGCTAACAAAAGAAGTTAAGGATAGCATTAGGTCAAAGGGGGTGGCTTATAAAGTGGTAAGCTCGAGGATTGGGAGCAATTTAGAGTCCAATAAAGGAGGACCAAGAAACTGAAAAAGGGAAGCTAGCTAGCTAGAAACATAAAGGCGGACTGTAAAAGCTTCTTTAGGTATGTGAAAAGGAAACGATTAGCAAGGATGAATGTGGGTCCATTGCAGGCGGAGACAGGAGAGTTTGTGGTGGAGAATGAGGAAATGGTGGCAAGACTAAACAATTACTTTGTGTCTGTCTTCATGGAAGAAGACATAGAAAATCTCCCAGAAATACTGGGGAACCAAGGGACTTGTAAAAATGAGGAACTGAAAGTAATTAGTATCAATAAAGAGGTAGTACGCAAAAAATTAATTGGATTGAAAGTTTATCAATCCCCTGGACCAGATGATTTACATCCCAGAGTATTGAAGGAGGTGGCTATAGAGATAGTGGATGCATTGGTGGTTATCTTTCAAAATTCTATAGATTCTGGAAGGGTTCCTGCAGGCTGGAAAGTAGCAAATGTAACCCCACTATTTCAGAAGGGAGCGAGAGAGAAAACGAAGAACTACAGACCTGTTAGTAGTAGGGAAAATGTTAGAATCTCTTATAAAGGATGAGATAACTGGACATTTGGAAAATAATGATATGATTGGGCAGAGTAAACAAGGATTTGTGAAAGGGAAATCATGTATGTCAAACCTGTTGGAGTTTTTTGAGGATATTACTTATAGATAAAGGAGAACCAATGGATGTGGTGTGTTTGGGTTTTCAGAAGGCTTTTGATAAGATACCACACAGGAGGTTAGTAAACAAAATTAGAGCACATGGGATTGAGGGTAATATATTGCAATGGATGAAGAATTGGTTAACAGACAGAAAGCAAAGAGTAGGAATAAATGGGTCATTCTTAGGATGGCAGGCTGTAACTAGTGGGGTACCGCAAGGATCAGTGCTTGGGCCACAGCTGATTATAATCTATATAAATGATTTGGATATGGGGACCAATTGTAATATTTCCAAATTTGCGGATGACACAAAACTAGGTGGGAATGTAAGTTGTGAGGAGGATGCTAGGAGGCTTCAAGGGGATTTGGACAGGCTGAGTGAATGGGAAGAACATGGTAGATGGAATATAATGTGAATAAATGTGAAGTGATCCACTTTGGTAGAAAAAAGAGGAAGGCAGTGTATTTCTTAAATGGTGAGAGGTTGGGATGTGTTGCTATCCAAAGAGACCTGGGTGTCCTTGTTCATGAGTCACTAAAAGCTAGTATGCAGGCGCAGCAATCAATTAAGAAGGCAAGTGTTACGTGGGCCTTCATTGCAAGGGGATTTGAGTACAGCAGTAAAAAAGTATTGCTTCAATTGTATAAAGCCTTGGTAAGACTGCACCTAGGGTATTGTGTACAGTTTTGGTCTCCTTATCGATGGAAGAATTATACTTGCCATTAGAGGGAATGCAACAGAGGTTCACCAGACTAATCCCTGGGATGGCAGGATTGTCTTATGAGGAGAGATTGCAGAAACTGGGCCTGCATACTCTAGAACTTCGAAGAATAAGAGGTGATCTCATTGAAACTTACAAAATTCTTACAGGGCATGACAGGGTAGATGTGGTAGATCTGGCTGGTGAGTCTAGAACAAGGGGACAGAGTCTCAAAATAAGGGGCAGGCCATTTAAGATTGACATGAGGAGGAATTTCATTACTCATAGGATGGTGAATCTTTGGAATTCGCTACCTCAGAGGGCTGTGGAAGCTCAATTATTGAGCATGTTCAAGACAGAAATTGATAGATTTCTGAATACTTACAACATCAAGGGATATGGGGATAGTGGGGAAAAATGGCATACAGGTAGATGATCAGCCATGATCTGCTTGAATGGTGGAGCAGGCTTGACGGGCCGAATGGCCTATTCCTGATCCTATTTCCTATGATCCTATGGTCCAAAGTTAAATATAGAGCAGAAAGCAAAAGAACAGCAGAAGGATGGATATCAAATTTCCCAGCATGAACTGGAAGGCCATTGAGAGAAGGTGGGGGTGTGGTAGGAATATGGGATTAATGTAGGATTAGTATAAATGGGTGGTTGATGGTCGGCACAGACTCGGTGGGCCAAAGGGCCTGTTTCAGTGCTGTATCTCTAAATAAATAAATAGATATCCTACCCGAGTTCAAACTTTTTAACCAAAGAATGCAGTTATGCTTCATAAACCAAGTGGTTGCAGAACCAGAGAAGCGGGCTGTGAAAATACTGGTACCAGTTGGAAATGACAGGTTATACGGATTCAATACCTCTGGCTTATCTGAAAAGGACCAGAAAGATCCTGCAAAGATGTGGAAAGTGCGAGAAGATCAGCTTCTGGTAAGAATGAATTTTAGAATTCATCACTTGGAATTGATGTCCTACAGGCAACAGCCACAGGAATCAATAGATCAATTCATCAGTAAATGGGGTAGTAAGGGCAACGAATGCAATTTTTCAGAAATTGAGCTGTTGGAGCAAATAATGGAGCTGACGATTGTCTTTTCAAAAAGACCTCTTGTGGCAAAAGAAAGGTCACAGCATTGATGCGCTGCTAGCAGATGACAGGAAATATGAAGCCATTGTAGCCGGACAACAGCATCTGCAAGCAGCTGACAGTATCGGCACAGTAACCAGGTAACAAAAAGCAAGCAAACTGTATGGTAAATGAGGCTTGTCCCACTCACTGTGACGTTGTCCTGCATTTCAAGATCTGTGCAAGGCATGTGGTGCAAAAGGACACTGGGCCCGCCTATGAGAGAAATCTGGCTCCAAAGACACAGCCAAATGTCACAATAGGACACAAACAAATAGAAGACAGGTGCAGCAGCATGGCAACAGCAGCAAGGAGAGCACCAGAGACCTGCGTAAATGCAAGCCGATACACAAAGTCCACAGCGAAACAGACCTGAGGCAAGACTCAGGGTGGAGCGATTCTCAGCCAGAAGACGAGCAGGCGTTTCACACTGTGAACCTGACACATTGGGCTGGATTTTACCAGCCCCCCCAACATCGGGGATCCTGGTGCGAGGGCCCGGAAAATACTTCCGGGAGAGGCCACCACGAGCCTCGACGCTGGGAAGGCCCCGCCACATTTAACCAGCGGCGGCGAGGCCTCGTGGCAGCCCCTCACCCCCCACCGCCGCTGCTTATGGCAGACCCTTGATTTAAATATTTAACTTAATTATGATGAATGAATAATGACTTACCTTGTAGCAACGTATGTCCCAGGTTGATATTCCGACCGATGGCCGGAACTCCCATGCTTTCAGATTTCCATTCGGAGATCCGAGGCATGACACTGGTGGGAAGGGGGGAGAAGTGAATTTTTCACGGGGAGAGGGCGGGAGCAGTAAAATCGAACAAGATTAGTCGTGAGAATGGTGGGAAGGGGTTGAGGGTCAAAGGGAATAAAGTTCAGGGGGAAAGTTCAGGATATATATAAATGTTTTTTTCTAGGGGGAGAGGGCAATTTATATATAGATTAGTCATTGGGGGGTGGGGGTGGGAGACAGGATTTAAAGTTGTATTAAAATTTTATTTTTATTTCCCGGAGACCGGGACCTTTAAAAATTTAAATGTCATTGAAGGCCTTAAAGCCCTTTAAAAATGGTGCCTGTGCCTGCACAGTGGCATTGGACACTGTTGCTGGGCACGGAACAGCTGCCCCCTCTACGTCATCGGGGGTGGGCAATCCACCCACTCCGTGTAAATGAGCCGCCACGCAAGATCGGAAGCGAGCTTGCAAAATTTAGCCCATTGTGCTGATGAACAACTGGAAGCTTTCGCTACTATTAATATCATGTGCCCAAAGAAAGTTGGCAGACACACACTCAAGACTAAGATTGGCACGGGTGTTAGTGCAAATAGCCCACCAGTCCTCATCTTGAAGTAAAAGACACTTCAAGTGCAGTTATTGCAGACACATTGATTGCCATATTCAGTCTGTTTGATGCACCTGAAGAAATTATTTCTGACAATGGGTCACAGTATACGAGCAGACCTTTCAGGGATAATGGTGCCAAATGGGACATAAACCATGTGACGTTCTCACCACACTACCTTAGATCAAATGGTCTTGCCGAGCAACTGGTTCGCACATTTAAATCGCTTATCCTGAAGTGTAGGACAATGAAACAAGATTTTTACGTTGCCATGTTATACCTCTGAGCTAAACCCATGGAATGGGCTTACTATCACTAGCAGACATCATGTTTGGCAGAGAAGTGAGAACGATTCTGCCAAGCCATCATCTGTCCAAATTCTCCGAGATGCAGGAGACACTGCTTGAAAAAACAGGGAGAATGAAGATGGTGCATGACCCACATGCAGAGGCGGAGCTACTTCAACTACATGTAGGGTCAGGGTCATACACCCCACAATAAAAACATGGTTACCCGCAGAGATATCCAAAGTAAGCCTCAGTCTTATAAGGTTACAACATCTAATGGAGCAGTGTTGAGGAAAAACCAAAGCCAATTGAGAGAAGTGTGCGATACTCCAATTGCGCACAGTGGACTCGAAAGAACACACTCCGACGATGAGGGTGTGATGGAACAACAGGACAACAACCAACACATTGACAACATGTCTGCAAACCAAAAACAGCCAAGGGTGAAATCCACATCCCCAGAAGGTTATACCATAACAAGATCTGGAAGAGTTGTCAAACCACTGAAACGATAAATGGACTCTTAAGCTTCTGCACTTGTAAATTTCACAATCCCTAACTTTATACTTGTAAATTTTATAATCATTAATTTGATATTGTCCAATTTTATGCGTTTTTATTTGTAGTGTACAAGACTAATCTTTGGAAAGAAAGGTGATGTTGTATGATCGCTTTAAGAGTGATGTCCCTTTAAAAACTCAGTATGCTAATGAGCTAAGTACCAGGATGTAGTCATGCGACTCGAAGCCGGCGTTACTATCATCACTCTGAACAAGCAACACCCTGGACAAATGTTCTGTATATAGTTTGCTGTATTGTATGTACTAGTTTAGCTGTTAATAAACCTTCTCAAGATCTTCAAGGAACTGGAATCCATGTACCTCATTGCATTGCTTTGATAGCACAAAGAAACTCATGACAGTTACCAGGAATTGACCACATGGTAGAGCACAAAATCAATCAGTGTTTGCCATGTCAAGCAACCACAATGCCAAATCTTCATGATCCTCTCAAGATGTCCAAACTACATCCAGGACCATGGATTGAAGTCAGCAATAATTTCATATATTTGCCCACAGGTTGTTGTCTGTTGTTATTGTTGTCATTGATGACTACAGCTGATTCCCAATTGTATAATTAGTTATGTCAACTTCAACGAAAGCAGTCATCCCAAAGCTTAAGCAGATCTTCATTTTGTTTGGAATCTCTCCAACAGTAAGAAGTGACAATGGACTCCCATTCAACAGTGATGCGTTCAGTAAATTCACAAACTACCTAGAGTTCACTTATCAGAAAATCATACCCTATTGGCCAAGAACTATTGGTGAGGTCAAGAGATTTATGCAAATGTTGAAAAAAGTGAGACATACAGCTACAACTGAGAACAGGTCATGGAAGCAAGAGCTATGTCACTTTCTTCATAATTACAGAGCAACACCTCATTCGACTACCAGAAAATCTCCAGCTACACTCATCTTTGCACATCCTATGTGCACACGTCTACCTGAGCTACCCCTTGGAGCTAATGATCAACATGTACGCAAATGCGATTGAGAATAGGAGGATCAAACAAAAGTACATGCAGAGCGAAACATGCAATTTATAGCTACACTGCTTAAACCAGGAGATGAATTACTTGTGAAATGTGATGGTCATGTTGGAAAGCAAACAATCCCTTATGACATCAAACCATTTGGATCAATGATCATTGCTAAGCGTGGTTCACAAATCATCACAAGAAATGTGTCATTCTTCAAAGCACTGAAAACACCACTTTCAAGCATTGAATCTGATTCCGACATCAACACCTCAGATGAAGAACATGAGTCAAATGAGACTACATATGATGTCAGACGATATCCTCCTCATGAGCGAAAATGCCCACCAGACTTAAGTTAGTATGTTGTGAAATGAACTATTTATGTTTATTGTTTATATTTTTAGAAGAAAACAAAAGAAACATGGTAGGCTGCCTCCAGTCACCTGCCGTGCTCTCAATGATATGCGAGGCCCGCAGTCAGCCTCTGATCAATGGCATTATTGGCCTTTTAATTGCATTAACAAACTACATGCCGCTGGTGTCTCAGTCGGCGTCAGGAAATTCCGTGCTTGGCCACCTCCATTCCTGCCCCCACATCAGCATCAAAATCCTTCCCCAAGAGTGGGAAATCAGGCTGAATTTTCCCTCCTTTGTTAATGGAATATATGTCGAACTGCGCTACTCATTAACTCAGAAGGGGAGGATTGTAGTGTTGCAGTATTTTGAAATAGAATTCCATTGTGCATTGTGCACTCTAAAGGCTGCTGTAGAACACACATGCTGGCAAAGTGAAAGTAAAACAGACAGAATAAAAAGAGAAGCCTTTGTGTTCATCTGCTGCAGTCTTTGTCTCTGTCTTTGTTTCATATTCTATAACAAACTCAGCTGAACCTCACTGAAGACCCATGGATAACACATAACTCAACAGGAATTTTTGCAGGCTTGGCCAAATAGTGGGATAGAGGGATAAAAACAAAAAGTGCTGGAAATACTCAGCAGGTCTGGCAGCATCTGTGAAGAGAGAAGCAAAGTTAACATTTCAGGTCTGTGACCTTTCATCAGAACTGGCAAAGATTAGAAAAGAATTAGGTTTTAAGCAAGTGAAGGGGAGGGGGCTGGGAGAGAGAACAAAGGGGAAGGTGTGTGATAGGGCAGAGGGCAGGAGAGATTAAATAACAAAGCTGTCCTTGGACAAAGGCAAAGAGCATGTTAATGCTTGTGGTGAAAAACAAAGCATTAGTCCAGAGACAGTGTTCATAACAGAATAATGAGCAGCTCTGACAACATGAAAAGCAGGCACATGGTTAAAAAATAAAATATTTAAAAAAAAATACCAGTCGTGCTCTGAAGTTATTGAACTCAATGTTCAGTCCGCAAGGCTATAAATTGCCTAATCGAAAGATCAGGTGCTGCTCCTTGAGCTTGCGTTGATGTTCACTGGAACACTGGAGCAGACCAAAGACAGAAATGTTGGCATGAGAGCAGGGGGGAAGGTTGAAATGGCAAGCAACCGGAAGCACGGGGTCATGCTTTCGGATTGAGCAGAGGTGTTCCGCAAATTGGTTACCCAATCTACGTTTGGTCTCCCCAGTGTAGAGGAGACCACATTGTGAGCAGCAAATACAGTATACTAAATTGAAAGAAGTACAAGTAAATCGCTGCTTCACCTGAAAGGAGTGTTTGGGGACTTGGATAGTGAGGAGAGAGGCGGTAAAAGGGCAGGTATCAGTGGCTAGAGGGTCTGCTTATTGTCTAATTAAGAATGGTGGGTGGGCTCTCGAAGCTGAAAAGCCAATAGGAAGCGTACTCTCAGACTTTTAAAATATTTGAAATTAAAAATCCCCACAGCTGACAGACCACCATTTTGTCCCTTCACAGAGTGGCTTATAAGTGCAGCTCTGGTCAGGTAGGCATAGTGGCTTCGGGGGTTGCGGGGGTGCTGGGGAGGCGGAACCTCAAAGTGATCCTGGAGTTCTGCTGCCGGGAGGCTGCCTTCAGGCATACACCATGCTTTCAACGATGCACGGGGCCCGCAGTCCGCCTCTGATCAATGGCATTATTGGCCTTTTAATTGCATTCGCAAGCTACCCGCCGCTTGTGTCTCGGTTGGCGTCAGGAAATTATGCGCTTGGCCACGACCATTCCTGCCCCCACATCAGCACCAAAATCCTGCCCCAAGAGTGGGAAATCAGGCTGAATTTTCCCTCCTTTGTTAATGGAATATATGTCTGACAGTGCTACTTTCAGCATTTCTTGGCTGAGCAACAGCCCAGACCAGGTCTGAAACCAGGTCCTTCATGGTTGGATTTCCTAGACAATTTCTAAATTTATCCAAAGCTTATTTAGGTGTATTAACAATGTGGATACTCCTGAGTACACTCTCAATGCAATTAATATTCTGCATTCAGGAGTAAGACTCAGCACATACATAACAAAGTACTGCCTACAGGACTATATACTGTAGCTGTTGATTGGAGATCCATAGTTAGAGTATAATTGCAGCCTTAATATTTGCTAAGCACACTGGGAGCAAAATAAATAAATTGAAAAAGTGTCAAGAAAAAATAAGACTCTTAAATAACATTCTGGCAAGATGTGATAGCATAAAATGTACCACATAATAACAAAATAACTTTTAACACTGCCTGCAGACGCAATTTAATAGGTCTTCAAGCCAGGTAGCAGACAAGATGCAGAATTTAAAAGAAAAGCACACAATAATGAAAAGGGGAACACTGTAATTTTCTATGATATGTGAGAAATAAGCGCAGCGTTAAATACTTCAGAATAGCTGTGACATGAGCAAACAAAACATGCTTTAGTAAATGGAGAGTGTACATTGGTTCCTGCAATATTATAAGCCCACGATCTAGCTCTTTATTCCGTGAGTAACATATATCCTCCACACACACTGTAAGAGTAAATTCTATTGTGATTACTTCTGAAGAAATTACATGCAATGCAGTAATACAAACATGTCATACCACTACAGATAGATGTTCCGACATGTGATCTTCTACTGTTGCATTATATAAAGACACAGGACAAGTACCACTGCTCCAGTTTACTTTAACGCAGAGCAAAAGTGAAAATGATTTACCATTTATCTCTAAATCCCCTCCCTTTCAAAAAAGCTATATCCTACAGCACTGCAAACTTGGTGTAATTGGATTGTGGTATATAGAGAATTCGCACAAATTTAAGAATGAAGAAAACCTTACAAGGTAGGTAATGTATAGTTCCTCTTCAATAACAACAACTTGCATTTATATAGCACCTTTAATGCAGTAAAATATCCCAAGATGCTTCAAAGGATCAGAATCAGCCAAAAATTGACATTGAGCCAAAGAAGGAGACATTAGGACATGTGACCAAAGCTTGCACAAAAAGATGGGTTTTAAGAAACATCTTAAAGGAGGAGAGAGGTGAAGAGGCAGATAGATTTAGGAAGGGAATTCCAGAGCTTAGGGCCTGTGTTGCAGTGTGTGGAATGCACAGCAAGCCATAAGATGGAGAAACATAGGGCCAGATTTTATTCTGGTGATGAGGGTCCTGGTGGCGGGCCGGAAGGTGGGGGGGAGAACCCGCCTTGACCCTCCATCAGATTCCTCTTGCTATCACACTGTTAATTGCCCACCGTTGAGGATGCTGTTCTTTTATGGGATGAGCTCCCGCCTCCAGAGCTGCTGGCCATTCGGAAGGCCGGCAGCTCTGCTGTCCAAGCGGCAGCATTGGCCATTGCTGGGACTGCAGAAAGCCCTGCAACATCGAAAACCGGAGGAGAGTCCGGGAGAGGTAATTTGGTTTGGGGACGTCAGGGTCATTCAGGCAGGCTCTGGCGACAGGGTGGCAGAGTTTGGTGAGGGTTAGGGGGGCTCTTCCGAGGTGCGGCCATCACTACCAGGGGGCCCTCAGGAAGCTCTGGATTGCCCCCAAAGGAGGGATTCACTGCCCCAACCCAGTTAGGTGGCTGCCAGGGTGTACCTGCAGCGGCAGGCCCCTCCATCTTCAATGAAGTTGAAATGGAGGCGGAAAGAGGTCCTTAAGGGGCCATTAATTGGCCACTTAAGGGCCTCAATTAGCTTGGAGTGGGAAGGCTGCGCTTGGCATTCCCTGCCCCAGACAAAATGGTTGGGGCCTGGGTGATGTCAAGAACAGCACCGCCTGCCATTTCATTTGCCCCACCCCTGCCTCTGTGCCTGTCTGCCCACAGAGTTCTCAGGATTGTAGAGCTGGAGGTGATGACTGAAATGGGTGAGGTAGGGTGGCGAAGGGGGCACAATGCCATGGAAAGATTTGAACATTTGGGTAAGAGTTTTAAAGTCAAGGCCTTGATGAACTGGGAGTCAATGTAAGTCAATGAACATAAGGGTTTGCTGTGAATTAGGTTAAGGGCAGGAAAATTTTGGATGAGCTCAAATTATGGAGGATGGAAGGTAAGAGTCCAGCCAGGAGAGTATTAGAAGAGTCAGGTCTGGATGGAACAAAACCATGGATGTGTTAAGGCAGTGACTGAAATGGTTGATGTTACGGGGGTGGAAGTTGGTGTTCTCTGTGATGGAGAAGATGTGTGGTTGTAAACGCAACTCAGGGTCAAATAGAGTGATGACGTTATGAACAGTCTGGCTCAGCCTAAGACAGTGGCTAAGGAGAGAGATGGAATCAATGGCTAAGGAACTGAGGTTGAGGCAGGGTTCACAGACAATTGACTTCCATCTTCCCATGTGTAATTGGAGGAAATGTCATCTCATCGAGAAATAGGGGACAGCAACGTAAAAATTTTGAGGTTGGTGGTAATTTTAAATGTTGTGCTCCAAGTCTTTAAACTTGCAATTTTAAAACACAGCTTAACACCTTAGAGTAAGACATTTAAAATTATCAGGACCGAAAGTAATTACAAAGGATCGGGGCATTGGGCTACAGCCCGCCAGAGTTTTGCATCTGGCCCACCAATCCACCAATCAAAAGTGTGAATGGTTTGCCTGCGCATGGAACTCCACCCAATTGGAGTGCGGGGGAGGCGGGACCCGCTGGGAAGACTGGAGCTGTCAATCAGGGGTTGCTGACCAATGGGAGTGAGTCAGGGGGCAGTGCTGGCAGTGCCATCAATCAGCTGCTCCCTGCCCGTGTCTGACCTGGGGAATTACCCATGGAGAGCGTTGTGATTAGAACAGATAGGATAGCACACAGGAAAGCAATGCTAGAACTGGAAAAGCAAGACTTCTTTGAGATTCTTTAAGTTCATTTTAGGCAGACAGTCCACATTCTCAGCTCTCCAAAGACCTTGATTTCTCTTACACTGCGGGGCCAGCAGCGAGCGGCAATGCGTTTCTGCTCCAAGTGCACAGTACGAATGGGTGGAGAGAGGGAGAGAGAGGGGAGTGGGAGAGAGAGGGAGAGTGGGGGGACAGAGGGAGAGAGAGGGAGGGAGAGATAGAGAGGGGGAGAAGGAGAGGCAGGAGAGAGAGAGAGGGTGAGAGGGAGGGAGAGAGATGGAGGGAGAGGGGGAGGGTAGGAGAGGGGGTAGAGAGAGATGGGGAGAGAGGGGACGAGAGAGGGGAGGAGAGATGGGGAGAGAGGGGAGAGAGGGAGCAGGAGAGATAGAGGGGGAGAGGGAGAGAGAGAGGGGAGAGAGGGGGTGGGGAGAGGGAGTGAGAAGGAGAAAGAGAGGAGGAGAGAGGGGGAGACCAAGGGGAGAAGAAGAGGGGGAAGAGGGAGAGAGGGGGGTGAGAGAGGGAAAGGGGGTGAGAGGGAGAGAGAAGACAGGAGTTTGGGGAGAGAGGGGAAAGAGGGGGTTGGAGGAGAGAGGGAAAGGAAGGAGAAGGAAAGAGAGGAGAGAGAGAGATGGGGAGGGGGAGAGAGAGTGGGGAGGGGGGAAAGAATGGGAAGGGGGGAGAGACAAGGAGAAAGGGGGAGAGAGAGAGACAGAGAGAGAGGGGGTGAGAGGGGTTGAGAGAAGAGGTGGAGCGAGAGGAGGAGAAGAGACAGTGAGGGAGAGAGGGAGGATGAGAGAGGCAGGAGGGAGGGAGAGAGAGGAGAAAAGGGGGAGAGAGGGTTGGCGAGAGAGAGAGGGAAATAGAGAGGGGGAGAGGCAGATGGGGGAGAGAGAGGGAGGAAGGAGAGAGAGGGGGAAGGAAAAAGAGTGGGAGGGAGAGAAAGAAGTGAGAGAGAGTGGGGGAAAGAGAGAGGAGAGAGTGATGGGGAGAGAGAGAAAGGGGTGAGAGAATGAGGGGGAGAGAGGAATGAGACAGAGAGAAGGGGGAGAGAGGGGGACAGAGAGAGGGAGGGAGAGAGAGAGTGAGAGGGAGAGAGAGGGGGAAAGCGAGGGAGGCGAGAGAGAGAGTGGGGGGTAAGAGAGGGATAGTGAGGAGGAAGAGAGAGAGAGGGGGAGAAAGAGAATGGGGCGGTGGAGAGAGAGGTCAAGAGGTGGGAGAGAGTGGCGAGTAGGAGAGATAGAGTGGAGGGGGGGAGAGAGAGTGGGGAGGGGGAGGGGAGAGAGAGAGTGGCAGGGGGAGATTTAATTTCGATATTCGATTTAACTCTGAGCAATGCAGGTATCACACTGTGTTAAATAACCAACTGGTTTATTTAAAGCATATTATCATTAACACGAAAAGATCTACAGATTGTGCCACATATCTTCACAGCAGCCTGTTTTCTGTGAGACAGAATCAAAATGTCTCTTAAAGCTTCTAGACATTTCCCATGATTCCACTTCTGCACTCTAGCTTCACCCAGTGGTTTAAGCAATCAAACAGATCAGTCAAACACTATAGGGGGGAAGAGAGAGAGAGAGAGAGAGGGGGCAAGAGAGAGGGGGGGAGTGAGAGATGGAGAGAGAGAGTGGGGAGGGGGCGAAAGTAGGGGGAAAAGAGTGGGGGGAGAGAGAGAGAGTGGCGGTGGATACAGAGTGGGGAGGTGGGGGAGAGAGAGTGGGGAGGGGGGAGAGAGAGTGGGGATGGGTGGGAGAGTGGGGAGTTGTAGGGTTGGGGAGAGAGGGGAGGGAGGGCAAGAGGAGAGTGAGGGAAAGAGGGGGAGGGGGAGGGAGAGAGGTTGTCTCCAAAGAATCAAATCAATCTCAGTCTTGAATATATTCAACTCAACTAAATTAACTGGTCTGTAATTATTCAGATTAGCTCTGTTGCCCTTTTCAAAGAGGGTAAGAGAGAAGAGTGGGAAGACGGGAGGGAGGGAGAGGAAGGGGTTATGGGGGAGGAGAGGGAGGGAGGGGGAGAGAGAGGGGGGCATGGGGAGGGACACAGGAGGAGAGAGGGAGAGAGAGGAGGTTGAGAGTGTGGGACACAGGGGAGATGAGAGAGGGGCAAAGAGAGGAGGTATGGACAGAGAGAGAGAGATGGACACAGAGAAGAGAGAGGGAGAGGGATGGAGAGAGAGACAGAGAAAGAAATCAGGGTTACTCCTGAGAGATCGACATCTGTCCGAATTCGCCTCATCGCAAGAGTGCGGGCAGACATTGACGACATGTGCAAGCAAAACCAATGCCAGGCATATCACTAAATAGGGAGAAATGTGTTTGAAATTGGACTGTGCTTTGATGGCATTAGGTTGTCTATACACTTTACGTGCAGATTAATTGCCCCCATGTCTGTGGCTGAGTCAATAACTTTGTCAAATGTCCGTGGTGCACCATGTTGGTGCCTATCCCTGTTGAGAACTGCCTGCCAGACAAGTAATCCAACAACAAAAAGGCAATGGAGGGGTTGAGAAAAGTGCTGATCAGGTAGAGTTGGATGTCATCAGAGGACACAAGGAGAATTTTATGCCGGCAGCGGGGTCTCAACGTCGGGGGAATCTGACATCGAGATCCCCAAGTCGTCTCGTTTCCGGAAGGCCCACCGAATTTAGTGCCAATCAGGAAATTAACTGGACAGCAGTCGGCCTTCCATTGGATTTAGGACCCCATCACTGGAAATCCCGGCCTTGCAGAGCTGTTGGCCAAACAGAGACTGGTAGCAGCAACGTCACTCGGAGGTAGTGGCTACTGCTGTAGATGCAGTGACCAGACATCGAGAAGCAGCGCTGGAACCAGGCTCAATGTAGGTCAGAGCGGGAAGGGTCTCGTGGGGTAGGGGTCACGGAGAGGAAGCAGGTCAGCAGCAAGGGCAGGGGGGTGACCCTCAGCGGGCATCCCTTTCCCGATGCTGGGTCCTTCATTCAAGCACTGTGCCTTTGAACGAGGAACCGCCCCTCCCCCCTCCCCACCCCCGCCGGAATTAGGAAGCAGCTTGGACGGTTTATTGTGCCGTGCTTCCCGTGCAGTGATAGGGCTGCCCGCTGCACGGGTAAATGTGTCTGCAGCGGGAAGAGGCTCTTAATTTGGGGATTAATTACCCAGTTAAGGGCCTCAATTGGCGGCGGGGCGGGAAGACCGTTCACAGGCCTTCCCATCCCGGATTAAATTTCGATGGAGGGGGGATGGTGGCAGGGTCCACCCCTCCCACCACCATCTCACCTGATATTATGCTCTCCCCAACTCCAAAGCCACCGCAGAGGAGAGAATAAAATTTCACTTCACATGGAACCTGACATTATATTTTGCTCAATCCACATCATTAACACAAGGTAAGAATACGGCAAGCGGTAAGTCCATTGCAGAGAAGAAGGAGCAGCGGGACCCGAGGGCAATAAAACTACCACAGAGGGGAAGCCTTGCGAAAAAGGTGCCCCGAACACGCAAAAAGCCACAAACGGCTCCTCGGTCACAACTTCAAAGCGCCTGCGGGAGATGGCTCGGAGAGCATCTGCAGCGCAATGTCGGCGAATTCCTGCTGGTACCGGCGTCTGAGGATGTCGCTAACCTCCCGAAGGACGAGGATGAGCTTTCCCGGCGTCGATGGTGGGAACTGATGAAATGGTTTATTACCTGCACCCCCCTTCCCCTTCCTAGTTCCACTCTCCCAGCTCACCATCCCCCCCGCACCCCACTCCCCCAACCCCTCCCCCCCGCAACCCCTTCCCAGCTCCCCCCTCACACCATCTTCCCCTTGCACCCCCTTCCCTCCACCCCTCCCCCTCGTCACCCCCTCCGCCCACTAGCATCCTCCTACCCCTGTGTAGGGGCCCTAACAACCCCACTGCCTTGTGGGCATCTCGGGAGAGACCAAGGCTAAGGGAGTAAACCCTAACAGAAAATCCGGAGCGGAACCCCGTAGGCGGTCATGTGTCACCTTTGGCGTGTTTCTGGCAGTTCCTGCAGCCATACCGGTGCGTAATGTCGTGCTCTGCACTCCTTTGGACCCCACCAGAAAGGCCGAGAGGGGGGTTTTGACGCTTGGGCAACTCTCAACCTCCATACATTCGCCCAGGCATGCGCCATGGAGAGGTTACTCCATAGTCGCCTCACAGTAACTGTAACAACACGGAAGGCAACAGTTACGGGTTATAAATCCAGCTCAATTGGCATAGAGATTGGGTGCCACGGGTTGCCTTTGTCGTTGGGAGAGGTCATCGCACCTCACTGGACAGCTACCGCCCGCCTCAAACCGGGCAGCCCCCGGTCAATAAGTTTCTGTCCCGCCACAGTCCACCTGCTTCAACGGGTGCTTGGAGCTCAGGGTCATTGCCCGAAAAGTGGACTGCAACACCGCACCAAACAACATGAAAAAAGGAAAGAAGGTACCAGCCCCTCACTTTGCAAGCTGGAACGTCAGAACTATGTGTCCTGGCCTGTCGGAAGACCTTACACAAATCAACGATTCTCGGAAGACCGCCATCATTAACAACGAGCTCAGTAGACTCAATGTAGGCATTGCAGCACTTCAGGAGACACGCCTCCCTGCGAGTGGATCTCTAACAGAGCAAGACTACACCTTCTTCTGGCAGGGTCGGGATCCTAAAGAACCAAGACAGCATGGAGTTGGCTTCGCCATCAGAAACTCCTTGCTCAGCATGATAGAGCCTCCCTCAAATGGCTCGGAACGCATACTGTCCATCCGACTGCTCACCGCCTCTGGTCCAGTACACCTACTCAGCATCTATGCACCAACACTCTGCTCCCCACCTGAAGCTAAAGATCAGTTCTCCGAGGAACTCCATAATATCATTAGTAGCATCCCCAACACTGAACACCTGTTGCTGCTGGGGGACTTTAATGCCAGTTTTGGGGCCGACCATGACTCATGGCCCTCCAGCCTTGGGCGCGATGGCGTTGGAAGGATGAAGGAGAATGGTCAGAGACTACTTGAGTTGTGTACCTATCACAATCTCTGCATCACCAACTCGTTCTTTCACACTAAACCCTGTCATCAGGTTTCATGGAGGCACCCAAGATTGCGTTGTTGGCACCAGCTAGACTTCATCGTCACAAGGCGAGCCTCCTTAAACAGTGTTCAAATCACACGCAGCTTCCACAGTGCGGACTGCGACACCGACCACTCCCTGGTGTGCAGCAAAGTTAGACTCAAACCAAAGAAGCTGCATCACTCCAAGCAGAAAGGCCACCCACGCATCAACACGAGCAGAATTTCTCATCCACAGCTGTTATAAAAATTTCTAAATTCACTTGTAAAAGCCCTTCAAAACACTCCCACAGGGGATGCTGAGACCAAGTGGGCCCACATCAGAGACGCCATCTATGAGTCAGCTTTGACCACCTACGGCAAACGTGCGAAGAGGAATGCAGACTGGTTTCAATCTCATAATGAAGAGCTGGAACCTGTCATAGCCGCTAAGCGCATTGCACTGTTGAACTACAAGAAAGCCCCCAGTGAGTTAACATCCGTAGCACTTAAAGCAGCCAGAAGCACTGCACAAAGAACAGCCAGGCGCTGCGCAAATGACTACTGGCAACACTTATGCAGTCATATTCAGCTGGCCTCAGACACCGGAATCATCAGAGGAATGTATGATGGCATTAAGAGAGCTTTTGGGCCAACCATCAAGAAGATCGCCCCCCTCAAATCTAAATCAGGGGACATAATCACTGACCAACGCAAACAAATGGACCGCTGGGTTGAACACTACCTACAACTGTACTCCAGGGAGAATGTTGTCACTGAGACCGCCCTCAATGCAGCCCAGCCTCTACCAGTCATGGATGAGCTGGACATACAGCCAACAAAATCGGAACTCAGTGATGCCATTGATTCTCTAGCCAGCAGAAAAGCCCCTGGGAAGGACAGCATTACCCCTGAAATAATCAAGAGTGCCAAGCCTGCTATACTCTCAGCACTACATGAACTGCTATGCCTGTGCTGGGACGAGGGAGCAGTACCTCAGGACATGCGCGATGACAATATCATCACCCTCTATAAGAACAAGGGTGACCCCGATGACTGCAACAACTACCGTGGAATCTCCCTGCTCAGCATAGTGGGGAAAGTCTTTGCTTGAATCGCTTTAAACAGGCTCCAGAAGCTGGCCGAGCGCGTCTACCCTGAGGCACAGTGTGGCTTTCGTGCAGAGAGATCGACCATTGACATGCTGTTCTCCCTTTGTCAGATACAGGAGAAATGCCGCTAACAACAGATGCCCCTCTACATTGCTTTCATTGATCTCACCAAAGCCTTTGACCTCGTCAGCCGACATGGTCTCTTCAGACTACTAGAAAAGATTGGATGTCCACCAAAGCTACTAAGTATCATCACCTCATTCCATGACAATATGAAAGGCACAATTCAATATGGCGGCACCTCATCAGACCCCTTTCCTATCCTGAGTGGCGTGAAACAGGGCTGTGTTCTCGCACCCACACTTTTTGGGATTTTCTTCTCCCTGCTGCTTTCACATGCGTTCAAGTCTTCTGAAGAAGGAATTTTCCTCCACACAAGATCAGGGGGCAGGTTGTTCAACCTTGCCCGTCTAAGAGCGAAGTCCAAAGTACGGAAAGTCCTCATTAGGGAACTCCTCTTTGCTGACGATGCTGCTTTAACATCTCACACTGAAGAGTGCCTGCAGAATCTCATCGACAGGTTTGCGGCTGCCTGCAATGAATTTGGCCTAACCATCAACCTCAAGAAAATGAACATCATGGGGCAGGACATCAGAAATGCTCCATCCATCAATATTGGCGACCACGCTCTGGAAATGGTTCAAGAGTTCACCTACCTAGGCTCAACTATCACCAGTAACCTGTCTCTAGATGCAAAAATCAACAAGCGCATGGAAAAGGCTTCCACTGCTATGTCCAGATTGGCCAAGAGATCAAGAGAGTGTGGGAAAATGGCGCACTGACACGGAACACAAAAGTCCGAGTGTATCAGGCCTGTGTCCTCAGTACCTTGCTCGATGGCAGCGAGGCCTGGACAACGTATGTCAGCCAAGAGCGACGTCTCAATTCATTCCATCTTCGCTGCCTCCGGAGAATACTTGGCATCAGGTGGCAGGACCGTATCTCCAACACAGAGGTCCTCGAGGCGGCCAACATCCCCAGCTTATGCACACTGCTGAGTCAGCGGCGCTTGAGATGGCTTGGCCATGTGAGCCACATGGAAGATGGCAGGATCCCCAAAGACACATTGTACAGCGAGCTCGCCACTGGTATCAGACCCACCGGCCGTCCATGTCTCCGCTTGTGAGTCTTGTGTCATTGATCACAAGTCGTGGGAGTCAGTTCTCAGTGGGCAGCCATAAAGGCGGGGCTAAAGTGTGGCGAGTCGAAGAGACTTAGCAGTTGGCAGGAAAAAAGACAGAAGCGCAAGGGGAGAGCCAACTGTGTAACAGCCCCGACAAACAAATTTTTCTGCAGCACCTGTGGAAGAGCCTGTCACTCTGGAATTGGCCTTTATAGCCACTCCAGGCGCTGCTCCATAAACCACTGACCATCTCCAGGCGCTTACCCATTGTCTCTCAAGATAAGGAGGCCAAAGAAGAAGAAGAAGAGTATATCAGAGCGGGAGATATTTGAGAAAGTGGGTGGCCTCTTTGAAGATTTAATCTCCCAAAAATGCTGTCAGCTGCAGCAGTTAAATTTAGATAATAATGCTTCGTAAATGTGTGATGATTGCTCCAAGCTTCAGGACTGCAACCTTGTGTATGCTATTAATTGGAACTTGATTGAAGAATTGCCCAAGAAACTGTGGAATAGTCTTTAACTCACTCCTGGTTATTTTTTCCTGCAGCATGGCAGCCATACAGAATGCAACCAACCATTTAGCCTAATCATTGACGTAACTTTATGCCTGTTTAGATGCTAAATAGAGATAAATACCATTTGTATGGAACCATTTTGGAAGTATTAACAAGTATTTGCTTCCCATTAGGCAAAAATGTTTTAAGTATTTATTCTCACAATGCACTGGAGAATCTGCCTCCTCCTCTCATGATGCACACTATGTTGAATTGTCTAACAGATGCTTCAACAGGACACTTAGTAGCCCACTTCCACTCTTCATGCAGGGGAAGCTAACACACAAGGGTGAATACAAGAACAAAAGGAGGTTCTTCCTCTATGACATCATGATACCAATAGAGGATGTGGCCATTACCAGAGAGAGGGCACACAGCATTGAAGTTAACTCGGTTAGAGACATGAATAGCAGTGTATTTGGACATCTGCCCCTCCTTTCCTCTTTCTACCTACCTTTCACACTCACACACAGCACGACAACCTGGTGTTTTATTACAAAAACAAGAAATGCTGGAATCACTCAGCAGGTCTGGCAGCATCTGTGGAAAGAGAAGCAGAGTTAACGTTTCGGGTCAGTGACCCTTCTTCGGAACTGACAAATATTAGAAAAGTCACAGATTATAAACAAGTGAGGTGGGGGTGGGGCAAGAGATAACAAAGGAGAAGGTGCAGATTGGACCAGGCCACATAGCTGACCAAAAGGTCACGGAGCAAAGGCAAACAATATGTTAATGGTGTGTTGAAAGACAAAGCATTAGTACAGATTAGGTGTGAATACATTGAATATTGAACAGCAGCAAGTGCAAACCTGAAAAAAAACCTGAAAAAAACAGTGGGTAAGCAAACTGAACAAACTAAGATGAAATGAAATAAATGCAAAAAAGATTGTAAAAAATGTAAAAAAGAATGTAAAAAAAAAAGGAAGAAAAAATAACTAAAAATGAAAGTTAAATGGGGGGCTGTCATGCTCTGAAATTACTAAACTCAATGCTCAGTCCGGCAGGCTGTAGTGTGCCTAATCGGTAGATGAGATGCTGTTCCTCGAGCTTGCGTTGATGTTCACTGGAACACTGCAGCAATCCCAGGACAGAGATGTGAGCATGAGAGCAGGGGGGAGTGTTGAAATGGCAAGCAACCGGAAGCTCAGGGTCCTGCTTGCGGACTGAGCGGAGATGTTCCGCAAAGCGGTCACCCAGTCTGCGCTTGGTCTCCCCAATGTAGAGGAGACCACACTGTGAGCAGTGAATACAGTATACTACATTGAAAGAAGTACAAGTAAATCGCTGCTTCACCTGAAAGGAGTGTTTGGGGCCTGGGATAGTGAGGAGAGAGGAGGTAAATGGGCAGGTATTACACCTCCTGCAATTGCAGGGGAAGGTGCCATGGGACGGGGACGAGGTGGTGGGGGTAATGGAGGAGTGGACCAGGGTGTCGCGGAGGGAACGATCCCTTCGGATCCCCTCCTTCTCCTTTGTTATCTCTTGCCCCACCCCCACCTCACTTGCTTATAATCTGTGACTTTTCTAATATTTGTCAGTTCCGAAGAAGGGTCACTGACCCAAAACGTTAACTCTGCTTCTCTTTCCACAGATGCTGCCAGACCTGCTGAGTGATTCCAGCATTTCTTGTTTTTGTTTCAGATTTCCAGCATCCGCAGTATTTTGCTTTTATTCTGGTGTTTTATTACACTGCCACTCATCTGCTACTGCTTACACTTGTTATTAATGCAAATGATTGACCCGCTACTCTTTTTCTACGTCCCTCAGGCATGTCAGACCTTACAGGAGAACAGGGAGAGAAGTCTCCTGTTGATACACTGTCACTTGCTGTCACTCTTCCAAGCACCAACACAGAAATCGGCATCCTATGTGGTATATATTGTGGGTTGGAGGGATCTGCACTGAATGATTCATAAGCGAGCAGGCTCAGGTGCAGGTGGAAAGGATAGCCTTGGAAACAGGTCACCAGGGATTGAACTCCTATCTTAGATCTGGTGAAGGGAACAAACAAAACAGAATTTGGGGGGAAGCCTTTAGAAGAAAGATGCCTTCAGTTAACCAGCAATTTCTAAGTTCATTGGACTGCCTGTGTCAGAGAATGTAAAGGAGTCTATTACCAATAAGTGTGGTGTTCTGGCACATGGCACTGGCACTTTTCAGTCAACCATGGCACATGTGGTCATCTCAATGGAGGCTGCAGCCGGCACCTTCATGCAGCATCTGTCGCATCAGTATTAGCATCTCTCAGGGGTTCCACTACCTTCTTCGCCTTGAATTAGCTGGAAAACCAAGTAGGCTGGGGCTTCAGTTGGATCATGGACATCCTGCAGTCTCCTCTCATAGAAACATAGAAAATAGGAGCAGGAGTAGGCCATTCGGCCCTTCAGGCCTGCTCCACCATTCATTATGATCATAGCTGATCATCCAACTCAATAACCTGTTCCCGCTTTCGCCCCATACCCTTTGATCCCTTTAGACCCAAGAGCTATATCTAATCCTTCTTGAAAACATAAAATGTTTTGGCCTCAACTGCTTTCTGTGGTAATGAATTCCACAGGCTCACCACTCTCTGCGTGAAGAAATTTCTCCTCATCTCAGTCCTGAAAGGTTTACCCCATATCCTGAGACTATGACCCCTGGTTCTGGACTCCCCCACCATCGGGAACATCCTTCCTGCATCTACCCTGTCAAGTCCTGTGAGATTTTAAAGGTTTCTATGAGATCTGGATGTTGTTCGCCCTTTGAGGCGAAGATGACCAGGCCCATCATCTGAGGTATTTAGTAGGGTTCCGATGGGTACGTAGGTGACTGCTAAGGCCGATCTGCAACTGGAAGGTTCTGCTGCAAATATGGCAGGATACCCGACTGAGTTTTGGAAGAGCTGCTGGTTCAGGAGTTCCTCTCCTTGCGTTTTCTTTCTGCCTCTGATATGTCTTTGTTTTCACAGGAGGCCACACCCTTTTTTATTTGGTTGCGCCAGGTGCAGCAATCCTGGTGAACTTCTCCCAGGAGTCGGGATCGATATCAAAATTCCTGAGTGAGGCCGTCGGAGTGTCCTTGTAGTGCTTCATTTGACCACCATGAGAGGGTACCCCAGACTCAAGCTCCCTGTAGAAGATTTGCTTTAGTATGTGAGTGTCAGGCATTCTGGCTACATGACCAGCCCAACTCATTTGTGACTGTCTCAATAAGGTGTGGATGCTTGGCATGCCATCTCAGGTGAGCACCTCAGTGTCTGGTATTTTGTTCTGCCATCCGAAGACAGCTCAAGTGAAAGTGATTGAGCTTCTTGGCTTGACGCTGGTACACAGTCCAAATCTCGCATGAATAGAGCATTGTGGGCAGGACTATTGATCTATAGACTTTCAATTTGGTTGGCAGACTTACTCTTCTTTGTTCCCAGACTGATGTCCAAAGTCTATCGAAGGCTACACTTGCTTTGGTAACTCTTGCATGTGTCTCATCATCGATGTAGACAGCTTGAGGGAGTGTGCTGCCAAGATAAGTGAGCTTATCCACTGCTGGCAGGTTCTAGTCATGGACTGAAACTTTGGACTCGAGATAGGGCTTCCCTGGAGTAGGCTGGTATATTACTTCAGTTTTCTTTGTGCTGATCATAAGGCCGAAGTTGTCGCATATATTGGAGAACAAGTCCTGCTACATTGTCTGTCCAGCTCTGAACCAGCAACTAGGGCACAGTCATCAGTAAACAGAAAATCATGAAGGATGTCCTTGCAGACTTTGGATTTTGCCTGGAGTCGTCTCAGATTGAGCAGCTTCCTGTCCCTGCGATATCTGATTTCGATGTCAGGATCACCATCATGGAAGGCATTGGACAGCTTGGTGGAGAAAAACATGGTGAAGAGGGTTGGTGCTACCACACAGCCCTGTTTAACTCCATTAGTGACTGGAAATGGGTCAGAAGACTCACCATCATCCACGACATGTGTGAGCATGCGTCATGGAACTGTGGAGCCATTGTGATGAATTTCTCAGGTGAGCTGAATTTCTCCATTACCTTCCAAAGGCCCTCATGGCTGATTGTGTCAAAGGCCTTAGTCTGGTCAACAATTGTGGAGTGGAGGTCCATGTTATGTTCTTGGTATTTCTCCTGGAGCTGTTCTAACTGCAAACACCATATCAGTGGTTCCTCGACCTGTTCTGAAACCATACTGACTCTGGCAACAGATCCTGGTCGAGATATTGCACTAAGTGGTTCAGAAGGAGTCTGGTGAAGATTTGCCAGCTATGGAGAGGAGTGAGATTTCTCAGTGATTATCACAAGATTGTCAAGTTCCTTTCTGCTTGTATAGGTTGTTGCAAAAGTGCCTCTGTGTGTTGTTAAATATATTTTTGGGGGGATTCATTGAAAGATTGAAGAAATTTTAAACTTTGGGGTTTTCAAAGGGGGTTATGTATAGGTCAATTGACTTTGAAACAATTCCTGGAAATGTTTTTTAAAAGGGGCATTGTGGAAAAACAAGCCTTTCTGGGAAACCACCTGACTTCCAGCAACAGCAACAAGCCTTTCCGGGAAACCACCTGACTTCCAGCTCAATAAACAACAGAAAACTCTGGGCACTTGGAGAAGTTGTTTACAAAGAAGTGACAGGTCAAGATTGATGGAGGTCAAAAGGTTGACCTCCTGTTGCTGGTTTCACTTTTGAATTGTTTTGAGTCAGGGTTGAACTGTATAAAAAGAGAGAGAACTTCCATGGAGAGAAGAGAACTTCCAAGGAGCGAAGAGAACTTCCAAGTAGAGAAGAAAATTCCCAAGTAAGGAGAGAAAACCTGAGAAGTCCACTGTGTCAACTCATCTCGTCCCCTGTCTTTGAAGAAAAGCCTGCTAATTAATTCTCAATGCTACCTGAAAAGAACCTTTCTAAAAGATCCCAGTGACCAGTCTACGTGTACTTGGAGGCCAGACTGTATGCCAGTTTTGGAATACAACATATCGCATCTGCTGTTTCTTCAAGAATGAGCAAGTTTTCAGCCTGTGTTTTTTTTTTTGTCTGTAATGGGGCTCAAAAAAAAGTCCCTTTATTTTTCCGGTTAACTGGTGTATGTGTGTGTGTGAGGGGCTAAGTTAAAAAGGGAACTTTTATATTTCGATCTGTGTGTTTATGCTTTACTTCATTACTGGTTAAGACTTGTTTTATAAAAAACTGTTAATTTTGTTGTTTATTAAAGAAACCTGGTTGGTGTGTTTTATTCTGGAATAAAAATAGAGTCCACGATTGACCAAATTAGTAAATGGGAAAAAAATTAAATATATGCTGTGACCCATGGAGAACTGGAATAAACAGTGCACTCCTCCGGCCTCAGTCGTAACAAGGTGAACAATGGCGACATCCTTGTATTCTTGCTGATGGTTCCTTGCTCCCACATAGATTGCAGGAGGTCAGTGAGCTTCTTGAGCAGGCATTGACCGCCAGCCTTGTAGACCTCAGTTGGGATAACATCAGCTGCTGGAGCTTTGCCACTAGACAGGAATTTCATAGCTTTTGTCATTTCTAACAGCCTGGGAGGGTCATCAAGAGAACAGTTAATGACAACCTGTGGTAGCCTGTTGCTGGATGAAGGCCGATTAAGGCTGCGATTAAAGTGCTCTACCCATCTTTCTAGAATTTAGGCTTTTTCTGTGAGTAATGTTGGCCAGTCAACAACGAGGGTGGGTGATGAACCTGTAGACTGGGGCCCGTAGACAGATTTCAAAGCATTGTAGAATGTCTTTCAGTCTTTGTGGTCAGCATATGATTGGAGTTCATCTGCTTTCTGATTCAGCCAAGTGTCTTGTGTCTCTCTGAGCTTGCTTTGAACAGTCCTGTGGATGTTACAGTAGGCATTGTGCTTGCATAGTAATGACTTGTCATTGAGGTAAGCCCTACAGAGGCGAGGTTTCTCCTCCAAGTTTCTGGATCACCTCATTGTTTTTGTTGAACCAATCTTGATTTAAGAGAGTTAGGGCCAAGGACCTCTAGAGCAGTTGGGTACACTATATCCCTGAAGGTCACCCAGTCATCCTCAATGCAATGAGTGTCCATTCTCGCTGTGAACAGGCGACTCTCGAGTTTCTCTGAGAGAGATTCCTTCACGATTGCCTATTTGAGCCTCGAGACATTGAGATGCTTCTGGACCTTTATGCCCTGGGGGCATCTAGGGGGAAGGATCTTGATGTTTAGCTCTTAAGAAAGATGTTAAGGCAAACGCTAGGGGCTCACACTAGAGTGGTAATTAATATTACACATTTGTATAAGACACTGAAATTATAATACTTTTTGAAATCTTTATGTGCAGAGAATGTTCTTGCAGTAGTTGTGATCTTGCAATATTAGTTGACATGAATATCAATGTTTGTCTTTGGGGGAGTGCAGTTCTTTTTAGGTTGGTAGGACTGTGACAGATGTTGGACACAACACAACAGGATTATTCAAGTAAAGTTATCATCAGTGATCTGCTGCTGACGATCTCTAGCTGCAGACATGTGTTGGAGCCCTCCTGTTTCCTCACCATCCTTTATGTCATCAGTGTGCTCTACCTCATCATGTTGAAGGTCCTCCTCCAATGGGGGCTCCATGTTTGAACTTTGTATAACTTTACTGAGCAAAGTTATGCAGCATACAGAAAATCACGATCATTATGAGATAGTCTTTGGAGCACTCGTCAATAATATCATCAAGCTACATCTACTGCTAACCAACTTACTGACATCACGTTTGGGTTCTGTCAGAAGCACTTAGTCCCAGACCTTTTCGCAGCATTCATCCAAACATGGATGTAAGAGTTGAATGCCAGAGGAAAGGAATTGTAGATGCTTTGACATCTAGGCAGTATTTGTCTGAAATATGGCACCAAGGACCCCTAGCAAAATTGAGATGGGGTCATATCTGGCTCAAAAGAAGATGATTGTGGTTGTCAGAAGCCAGTTGTTTTAGCCCCAGGCCATTGCTACGAGAGTTCCACAGGGAAGATTTCTCAGTTCAATCATCTTCAACTTCTTGATCAAAAACCTTCTCTCCATCAGAAGATCAGTAGTGGGGCTGTTTGCTGATGATTCCAGAGCATTCAGCTTAATTTGCAGTTCCTCCTTTAATGAAGGAGCTTATGTCAGCCTTAGCAGAACTTGAATGACATCCAGGGTGGGCTGAAAAGTGGCAGGTAACATGCATGCCGCATTACTGCCAGGTCATGACTATGTTGAAAAGAGAAAAACAACTTAACCCTCAATGGCATCAACATCAATGAGCTCCACCTCACCCCATCAACCTCCACATCCTCCCCCCTCCCCCCAACACCCTTTAAATATCTTGGGAGCACCACTGACCAGATGCAAAATTGGACCAGCCAATATCATCACCGTGCTTACAATAGCAGAGAAGAGACAATGGCTGACTGCCTGACCCCTTAGGCCTATCCGCTGCCTACTGGACTCAAGGCAGGATGTGCCTGAAGACATGGAGGTTATCACCAGAAATTTCCTTGGGAGCTCTTCAGATTGGCTGCCATAACCTCAGCACAAGATCGGCAGAAAACCCAGATACGTGTGTAAATGGGATTTCTGCCGATATTCCACTGAAGATACACAGGTTGATAAAGAGAACCCCTGAGTAAATTCCCAGTGTATACATTTTCTTCACTATTTGTGGTAAATCAAGATGAATTAAACAGTTAATCAGTTAAAGTTATTTAATCGTCTGACTGTAACCTCTTGATGTAGCTCAGTACTTAGACAAAATATTGAAGGTGCCAGTTCAATGAAGAGACTTTTGACTAAACAGCATCATCTCTCTCCAAAGTGATGGATTGACTTTCTACTCCTCAGGTACAAAGACCGGTCTGTATAAGGCACACAAGACACTTTGCTTTTATGCAAGGTGCACAGTCTGACAGATGAACAGTTAGTCCCAGCTCAGTGTGCTGAGTGTAATTAGCCCGGGGCCTGGTTTTCAGAGTGTGATCAGGCTAGAGTCGGTATAATGTCTCAAGAATAGAGAGCTGACTCAGAGGATTTAACATGCATGCATTGCTCAGTTTTACTTACATCAAAAAAATGAAAACCCTTACCCCCTCCCAAGCATCATTCAGTGCTAAATGATACAATTTTCACACATTCCCAATGCTCTCATTCTCACTGAATACAATGAATGATTCACATTGGCAGTCGCAGCAAATGTTTTACTATTTGAAAATCGAGAATGGCATTACATCTGACATTTTGAACTAGTATTCACACTGAATGCTGTCAAGGGTCCTTTAACTCAGTGAAATCTATAGCATTGGACAGGTGTGAGACATATAATAATTTGTTATATTTCAGCTTTATAAGTTTATATGAAGCTTTCAAATTATGGCACTGCTTTTTTTGATCTATCCTTTTATGGTCTTCTGGCTTCCTAGGACCTGAAATGTTTTGATAATATTTCAGACATTCTAGAGCTAGTATCGCTGGATGGACTCTGATCTCTTAAATGCAGATGTGACTATATTCTACTGAAAAACACATACACAGCAAAAGAACAAAAAGGAAGATTTGTGATAGGGAGGATGGTAGGAGAGATTAATTGACAAAAGGGATGATGGTGCAAGGCAAAAGGGAGTAGTAAAGGAAAAAGTAAAAATAAAATAAGTGATATTGGCGCGCACAAATTAAATAATATGGGGGCCAAAAGTTCATTATTAATATGGTAGGTCAAGAGTTACAGTAAATAACAAAGTTACAGTCACAAGAATGATATGGGGGCCAGGAATTCAATAAATATTCACTGATCTGCTTGGGTCCATCAGCTGGCGGGAGAGCCACATGGGTAGCGTTGGACACAGAATTAACCTATTAACTTTGGAGATGGCTGGTGGTGTCAGCAAATTATAAATAGTGGAGGGTACTCCCCATTAGTAGCAGAGAGATCATGTAATTAAAATCCAGCAGCAATGATGAAAGTAAATAAACTACGGCAGAAAAATCTGAATTAAAAACAAGCTTACCTGATTGTGTTGGAGGTGGAGGCGTGAAGGAGGAATTGGCTGAAAAAGCTTCAGCTCTAAAGATGGAGTTGAGGAACAGAAGAAAGTGCATAGTGGGGTGTGTTGGACAGGACTGCATTGAAACTGAAGTTTATCCAAGTCCCAAAATAAAAATAGAATGTTTATCATGTCAGCTCCTCACCCCACTGCACCACCAGCAGTGGGAGGCTTGCATGGAAAGGTTGGCATCACAGCAAGCAACCACAAAGTTGACATAGGGAATTCAGCATCTTTCTGTATAGTTTAAAACTTCTTTTTCCTCACAGCACTAAATTTATTACAGAAAGAAAAGAAAAGTTTTGGTTAATTTTTTTAAGCATTGCTTAATAGTAAATAGGAGATCCAAACCTACCGTATTGACCATAATTCAGGCTACAGGTGATTGTATAGACTCCTTCCAAATACAATTCCCTCCATCCCCAGACCACTAACTGGTGACACATTTTGCAAGAGGTCCAAGGCATGCTTTCCCAGAAAGTTTTGAATTTTTATATTGAAGATATTTTTACATACTTTTTAACTTTACAATTCATTGATTTATACTAGGGAAAAATATGTAAAGTATGAGTCTTCAACAAATGAAAGACCAGCTGCCCCTCCAATCCCACCATGCAGTTCACTGAGACAGTCTCCCCCTCCACCTAACCCCTTGTTGTCAGATACCCTTTCCATAAAGCCTCTTCCCTCCAGCTGAGCCACTCTCACTTTGACTTCTGATACTTTTTTTTGATTAATTCATGGGATGTGGGCATTGCTGGCAAGGTCAGAATTTATTACCCCTTCCAAATTACCTCTGAAAAGGTGGTGGTGGTGAGCTGCTTTCCTGAACCACTGCAGTCCATGTGTTGAAGCTACTCCCACAGTACTGTTAAGTAGAGACTTCGAGGATTTTGATCCAGCGACAATGAAGAAGCAACAAAGTATTTCCAAATTAGGTTGGTGTGTGAGTTAATTGGAGAGGAACTTGCAGGTGGTGGTGTTCCCACGTGCCTGCTGCCCTTGTCCTTCTAGGTGTTGAGGCCGTGGGTTTGGGAGTTGCTGTTGAAGAAGCCTTGGCAAGTTGCTGCTACCAGCATGTAGATGGTAGACATTACTACCACATTTTGCCAGTGGTGGGGGAAGTGAATGTTTAAGGTGGTGGATGGCAGGCCAATCATGCAGGCTGCTTCTTTCCTGGATTGTGTCAAACTTCTTGAATGTTGTTGGAGCCGCAATCATCCAGGCAAGTATTCCATCAGTGTCCTGTCTTGTGCCTTGCAGAAGGTATAATGGCTTTGTGAGGTCAGGAGGTGAGTTACTTTAGTTTATAGTTTATAGAGATACAGCACTGAAACAGGTCCTTCAGCCCACCGAGTCTGTGCCGACCATCAACCACCCATTTATACTAATCCTACATTAATTCCATACTCCTACCACATCCCCACCTGTCTCTATATTTCCCTACCACCTACCTATACTAGGGGCAATTTATAATGGCCAATTTACCTATCAACCTGCAAGTCTTTGGCATGTGGGAGGAAACCGGAGCACCCGGAGGAAACCCACGCAGACACAGGGAGAACTTGCAAACTCCACACAGGCATTACCCAGAATTGAACCCGGGTCGCTGGAGCTGTGAGGCTGTGGTGCTAACCACTGCGCCACTGTGCCGCCCCTTGCTGCAGAATACCCAGTCTCTGGCCTGCTCTTGTAGTCATGGTATTTATGTGGTTGGTCCTGTTAAGTTTCTGGTCAATGGTAATCCCCCAGGAAATTGATAGGTTTTTTTTGTTCATTCATGGGATGTGGGCATCACTGGCTGTGCCAACATTTATTGCCCATCCCTAATTGCCCTTGAGAAGGTGGTGGTGAGCTGCCTTCTTGAACCGCTGCAGTCCTTGTGAGGTAGGTACACCCACAGTGCTGTTAGGAAGGGAGTTCCAGGATTTTGACCCAGCGACAGTGAAGGAACGGCGATATAGTTCCAAGTCAGGATGGTGTGCGACTTGGACAGGAACTTGCAGGTGGTGATGTTCCCATGCATCTGCTGCTCTTGTCCTTCGAGGTGGTAGAGGTCGCGGGTTTGGAAGGTGGAAGGTGCTGTCTGAGGAGCCTTGGTGCGTTGCTGCAGTGCATCTTGCAGATGGTACACACTGCTGCCACTGTGCGTTAGTGGTGAAGGGAGTGAATGTTTGCGGATAGTGTGCCAATCAAGCGCACTGCTTTGTTCTGGATGGTGTTGAGCTTCTTGAGTGTTGTTGGAGCTGCACCCATCCAGGCAAGTGGAGAGTATTCCATCACACTCCTGACTTGTGCCTTGTAGATGGTTGACAGGCTTTGGGGAATCAGGAAGTGAGTTACTCGCCGCAGGATTCCTAGCCTCTAACCTGCTCTTGTAGCCACGGTATTTATATGGCTACTCCAGTTCAGTTTCTGGTCAATGGTAGCCCTAAGATGTTGATAGTGGGGGATTCAGTGATGGTAATGCCATCGAATGTCAAGGGGAGATGGCTAGATTCTCTCTTGTTGGAGATGGTCATTGCCTGGCACTTGTGTGGCACAAATGTTACTTGCCACTTACCAGTCCAAGCCTGGATATTGTCCAGGTCTTGCTGCATTTTTATATGGACTGGTTCAGTATTTGAGGAGTCGTGAATGGTGCTGAACATTGTGCAATCATCAGCGAACATCCCCACTTCTGACCTTATGATTGAAGGAAGGTCATTGATGAAGCAGCTGAAGATGGTTGGGCCTAGGACACTACCCTGAGGAACTCCTGCAGTGATGTCCTAGAGCTCAGATGATTGACCTCCAACAACCACAGCCATCTCCCTTTGCACTAGGTATGACTCCAACCAGCAAAGAGTTTTCCCCCAATGCCCATTGACACCAGTTTTGCTCGGGCTCCTTGATGCCTTGATGTCAAAGGCAGTCACTCTCACCTCACCTCTTGAGTTCAGCTCTTTTGTCCATGTTTGAACCAAGGCTGTAATGCGGTTAGGAGCTGAGTGGCCCTGGCAGAAGCCAAACTGAGCATCACTGAGTAGCTTATTGCTAAGCAAGTGCTGCTTGATGGCACTGTTGATGACACCATCCATCACTTCACAGATGATTGAGAGTAGACTGATGGGCTGAGTTGGACTTGTCCTGCTTTTTGTGTACAGGACATACTTAGGCAATTTTCCACATTGCTGGTAGATGCCAGTGTTGTAGCTATACGGGAACAGCTTGGCTAGGGGTGTGGCAAGTTCTGGAGCACAGGTCATCAGTACTATTGGTGGAATATTGTCAGGGCCCATAACCTTTGCAGTATCCAGTGCCTTCAGTTGTTTCTTGATATCACGTGGAGTGAATCGAATTGCCTGAAGTCTGGCATTTGTAATGCTGGGGGCTTCAGGAGGGGGCCAAGATGGATCATCAACTCGGCACTTCTGGCTGAAGATTGTTGCAAACAATTGGGGAATTTGATGATGGTAATGTTGTTGAATGTCAAGGGGAAGTGGCTAGGCTCACTCTTGTTGGAGATCGTCATTACCTGGCATTTGTGTGATGCAAATATAACTTGTCACTTGTCAGCCCTAAGCCTGAAAGTTGTCCAGGTCTTGCTGTATACGGATACAGACTGCCTCATATTCTGATGAATTGTGAATGGGAATGAACACTGCAATCATCAATGAATGTCCCACTTCTGATCTTATGATGGAGGAAAGGTCATTGATGAAGTGGCTGAAGATGGTTGGGCCCAGGACACTACTCTGAGGAACTCCTGCAGAGATGTCCTGCAGCTGAGATCATTGGCCTGCAATAACCACAACCATCTTCCTTTGTGCTAGATATGACTCCAGCCAGTTTAGAGTGTTCACCCCGATTCCCATTGACATCAATTTTACAAGGGCTGTTTGATGCCACACTCGGTCAAATGCTGCCTTCATCTCACCTCACCTCTGGAATTTGGCTCTTTTGTCCATGTCTGGACCAAAGTTGGGTTCTGGAGTCCAGTGGTCCTGGCAGAACCAAACTGAATATCAGTGAGCTGGTTATTGATGAGTAAGTGCCACTTGAAAGCACTGTCCACAGAAAGGAGCACTGTCTGGCAGTGGCAGTTGCAGTGCACCTGAGAGAGGATAAATTGAGGTCCAGGCTCGGAGCCTATCAATTACCTGAGGAGAGACTCAGCAGCTGGAGCAGAACAGGGTATGCTTGAGTTTGAAACAGTGAGAGAAAAAAAAAAATCAAACTGTGACATCACAGGAAGGCCATGTGTTGATGGCTGGAGAGTTTTGTAGCTTGGTTTCTCTTTCTCCAAAGTCAGGGAATCAGTCTAAAGAACTGGGAAATTAAAAACTACAATTTTTTTTTTAAATTAAATGTTAAGTAAATCATTCAGTTAACGTTCTATATTTAAGTGATATCAACAGTAGGGAAGTGAGTAGTTGTTAAGCCTTTTTTAAGTATTAAGGTTTATTGGTAGTAGTAAGGTTTATTATCTAATAGAGGAATGGCAGGGCTGCTCTGACCTCTAGAGTGCACATCCAGTGCTATGTGGGAACTCCAGGACATTTCTTGTGTCCTGGATAACCATTTGTGCAGAAGTGTCATCAGTTGCAGCAGCTCAAGCTCAGTTTCAGAACTTGAGCAGAAGCTGGCATCAGTGTGATGCATTGTGAGGTTCTGCTGCAGTTCAGCTTCGTGGATAGCATGTTTATGGATATGTTCATCCAGCAGTTTAAGAGTATGCAAGGAGAGAGGGAATGGGTGACCACCAGGCAGTCAAGAAGAAACAGTTATGTAGTGCAGGAGTCCCCTGAGTGCATCCCACTCTCAGTATTCAGTCCTGAATTCTAATGTAAGTGATGGTTCGTCTGCGGAATGCAGCCAGAGCCAAATCCATGGCACAATGTTTGACTCAGCTGGACAGGGTGGGGGGGCACAAAGAAGACTGGAAGAGCAATAGTGTTAGGAGATTTGATAGTTAGGGACATATAAATAGTAAAAGGGTGGCAAAGGAGGAGTTGGGCCAATTTGGGACCAAAAATGGGATTTACACATGGAGGCAGGAGGCATAGCTGAGATATTAAATGAATAATTTGCATCTGTCTTTACCGAGGAAGAAGATGCTGCGCAGGTCATGGTGAAAGAGGAGGCAGTTCAGACACATGAAGGGTTTAAAATTGATAAGGAAGAAGTATTGGATACCAGATGAGATGCATTCAAGGATACTGAGGGAAGTGAGAGTGGAAATTGCTAAGGTGTAATATTACTTGTTCTTTTGGTATGTAAACTATTCTAAGATTCACAGGAATCCAAGTAATAGCCAAAGTAAACGTGGGTCTTTATTATTAACTCAAACACATATCTACACAGCTACCACAGGAGCCACAACAATACACATCTCACTCTGTTGGGCTACAGCCACAACTCCCTGGTCATGTATGACTTGACATCACTTCCTTTGGTGATCTTCACTTACAGTTTCTTAAAGTTTTCCTCTTAATGTCATTGTACAACATCCCCCTTTTTTTTCCAAAGATAATAACATATGTACATATACAATGATGTTGCTGTTCGGACTAGCTATACATGATTAAGACGCAACATTATTTACAACTAAGCAAGTTTCACACTTACTAAAATGTAGGGGAGGTTTGCTTATTCCTCCCAATTGTGTTATCGTAAACCTTTCCCCAGAGTTAAGCTCATCTTGACTCCTCTGAGACTCTGGTGACTCTGAACTCTGATTACTCTGAACTCTGTCCATGTAGCCTCTGCATGTTCATCTTCAGACTTTGTCTTTGAACATGTCCACGATGGAACAGGGTTGTCACATGTAGTGTTGTCATATAGCTCTCGGAGTTGACTTAGGTTCTATCCGAGAATTGCACTTTGGGCGTTTGGACCTCTTACAATCCGGACTGGTCGCATATCCTAGCAACCGCAATGAATACCAAGTTCCTGACACATGGTTAAGGACTCTAACCTTCTGTCCTACTCGCAGTCGAGATAATTCTGCTCGTGCTTGCCTGTCATTGCCCTCATTTTCCCTTGTTTGGAAAGAAATATATCCTTTACTGTGGAAAACTGGGCAGGGTGGTTCTTATGTGCCTTCCAAACAACAACTTTGCAGGTGATGGTAAGCCTACGTCCAATGCAGAAGTTTGTAGGTACAGCATTGTAACCTTGAGACGTTGCGTCTGTCTACACTTCAAAGTCAGCGAATTGATGGTGCAAACCATGCGTTCAGCCGTGCAGTTGGTCTTTGGAAATTTTGGTGACGATGTCACATGACAGACTCCCCACCTGGCAAAGTCTTGGAATGGTCTTCCTGCATATTACAGCCCATTATTGGAGATAATTTCTTCTGGCACACTAAATATGTTGAACAGAGCACCGACTACAACAGTAACCACTGCACTTGATGTATCTTGTAGCCGCCTGATGATTGGAAACTTGCAGTGATCCATAACAAGGAGAAAATCGTCCTTTTGAATGTGAAATAAATCTGTGATGATCTTCACCCATGGATGTGAAGATGTTTTATGTGGAATCAAGGGTTCCTTTTGTTGATTTGGCTACATGCCTCACAGGATTTCATCACCGTCTCAACATCGCTGTTGATTCCTGGCCAGTAGACCATCTCTCTGGCAAGGCATCTGGTTTGTTCTATTTCTAAATATCCTTGAAGCAGTTGGGTTAGAATATCAGAGCACAAAGCTTTGGGTATCAGGACTTTTTTCCCTTTGAAAATCACCCCTTGTGATATACTGAGCTCATCTTGATATGGCCAAAAATGGCGTAGATGTTCGGTTACTTCCTGTATGGTGTCAACCATCCTTCCACAATAACCTTCCACAACAACAATAGGGTAGGGTCACGTGCTGTTTCACCTCTTAGTTGCTCACATTTGTGGCATCCAAAACTCATGCGGCCGATCTTCAGGACATCTTCAATCTCAGTATCTACATCATGGACATGCAAATCTAACGAGACATCTACATCTTTATTCGGGTTAGGCAACGTGCTTAGGGTGTCAGATGTGGCCATTTTGCTGCCCAGTTTATATTGGATGTCACAATCGTAGCCCTTGACTAAAGTGTCCGCAATCACGGAGGAGCACTTGTGAGCAGATTGCACCAACGGATTTTAAGTGGCTTGTGATCAGTCTCCACGGTAAAATGTTTTCCGAAAAAGTAGGTGTGAAACCTAGCGATTCCAAACAGCAGAGCTAAGGATTCATGTTCAATGTTAGAGTAATTGAATTGGGTTTGCGACAAATACTGATGCGAAGGTGATTGGCTTCCCTTCCTGCATGATGCCGGTGCCTAATCCTTTTTGGGACACATCGACCTTGAGCATGGTCTTTTTGGTCAGGTCATAATACTGTAACATGCTGACTTGACAGAGCTAACTTTAAGGACTCAAACACCTGCTGGTGGTCTTCCTGTTACAAGTAAGGGGTATCTTTATGCAGCAGTTCCCTAAGCAGTGCTGCTCACTCAGCGAAATTGGGGATGTATGGGGCCAAAAAATTTGAACAGCCCTAGACACCATTGTAGTCTTCCTGGTTTTGAGGAGTTGACATTGCTCTGACATCGTCAATCTTATCTGGGTCTGGGCATATTCCTATGGTGGAATATATCGATCCAAAGAAGTTGATGTGCCCAATATTGACCTGGCACTTCTTGCTATTAAACACAAGGTCCTCACGACTAGCAGCCAGCATTAGCAAATGCAGGTATGCATCATGCTCTGCCTTGATCCATCCCATCACCACAAATTGTCAGATACAACCTGGACATTTTCCATTATCCTGCCCATATATTGTTTGAAAATGTCCTGGCTGATGCACAGACCAAATGCTAACCATCTGAAACAGTATCTCCTGAATGGCTTTCTAAAAGTTGTGAGTAGCTGGGACTCTTTGGCTAAGTGGACAAACCAGTAGCCATGCTTTGCATCAAGCTTTGAAAAAGACTGAGCACCAGTAAACTTAGGATTCAGCTCTCTCAGGGTCGGGACTTTATACGGGCATCTCTTGAGGGCTAAATTCAGTCATTGCGGTTCTGAGCAAATACTGAGCTTGCCATCTTTCTTCAGCACGCAAAGTAATGGAGCTGCACCAATCGGAATGCTGGTGTACTCAGTGGATGACTCTGTTGTGCTCCATCTCACCCAGCTCCACTTTAAGCTTCTCTTGAATGTGCACGCTGCACTTCCTTGGTGTGTCAATAATAGGAACTGCATACTCCCTTCACGTGCAATATGATATCACCGACTGCATCAAACCTGTCTGGTTAAAGTAGTTTCAGGTCTCTCACTGACTCAATGCACTCCGTGTTGCAACCTTCTGTACCTTTCAGTGCAGTGCTGACCTCATGTATAGTGACAGTTTATAAATCTTGGCATACTGGAAATCCAGCGATAGCTGGTCCAGTTGTGTCTACAATATAGAAAATTTGTGGTAGTCATTCGGAGCTCCCAAAGCTGCACTGCAAGGTTATCGTTCCAATGCACTTGATTGGAGAGCCATTGTAGGCAGTCAGCCTAGTCATGGTGGGTCGTACCATAGATTCCCATTTCTTTCAGTATATATCCTTCAGTATACGGCTGGGCAGAATATTCGCACTTGCTCTGGTGTCAATTTTTACTCTGAGTTTATGCTTGCCACTCTTCTGTAGACATATAATCCCGATCTTGGTGCATGCCTCAGACTGTGTAATAGTATTGACATGTTGATCCAAGTGAAATGTTTGCTCGCTGTTTGCACTGGCGCATTCTTCACCCGTGTCCTGCTGGTAATCTGTCCCTCTGCTGACCTGATGTACCTGCTGGGGCTTTTGCTGTGTGTTGACATACCTTTTATGGTGTTTGCCATCCTGTCTTGCAGATGTTCTCTCTGCATATGATCTGCCATCATTCCTGTGTGCAGTATTTGAGCTCGGCCTTCTGCACTGCCGCCCAATGTCTTCACATACCACAAACTTTGCTCTGGTCCTGGTACACTGGAGAACTGCGAATTGGTTGTGTCAGCCCACATTTGCCACAAAGCTGAGCAGACATGAGAGCCAATTGTCATAACCACCCCCAACGCTTGTAACTGTTGGTGCCCAGCCATAATGGCTTCAAATTTCCTTCCATCATTAAGTAGTACCCACATTTCTGTTATGACCAGGTGCAAAAGGTGTCTAGAGGTCTGTTACTATCTTCACCTGGTCTTATTGTAACAGGGTTTAATTTTAAGCACACTGTGTTTTGAGCTCCCCCTTTGTGAATCCTTGTTCACAGATTTCCAATTATAAGACAAAGAAACCAATTCACACAGGTTTTCTGAGGTTTAAAGAAGAAAGCTGAAATTTTATTAAAACTTAAACTTAAACTCTAATACGGTTCATGCCTATTGATATACGACGCGCCTGCGCTAGCATGTATATGCGATACACAGATACAAATAGGGATAGAAAAGGAGAGGAAAATATAATGGAGAGGGGTTTGAGGCAATATCAGAATAGTTTCTTGCTTACTGTGCTTCAAGCTCACTTGATTGTAGGTAGTGTTGCTGTTCATCGGGGCCCAGTGTTTTTCTTAAACCTTGTTCTCGTAGGAGACTTTTCTCTCTTTGAGGTTCACGTGTTTTCACAAGATTCAGTTCTGTGAGGAAGAGATAGAGGCAGGCAGGACTGGAGAGGAGGTTCTGTTCCAATCGGGAGCACACGGCTTTCTCATTTCAAACACTGTTTCTCCAATTTAAAACTCTCAGTTCAAACATCTGCAACAGCCAGTTAGTCATGTGACTAAAACTGGTCTGACCACTTCTTTGTATTGGGGAAGCAACGACTGGGTCCCCATTGTTCCAACACTGTCTGTTACTATGCAAATATCTTTCCAGTCAGGGGCTTGCAATTTTAAGTTTTAATATTCATGTGACGAAATAACGCGTGCCTCAATCTTGGCAGGTGGGGTTTTGCCTGACAATACACATGAATAGATAGATAAAGGCTAAGTAGTTTAAAGTTCAAAGTGAGGTAAGTCTTCGTGGTTTACAGTAAATCTGTTGAATCTTCTCAGAAGGACAGTCTCTTTTAAAGGAAAAGGACTGGGTGTTTGAAGCCTTGAACTTGTTGAGGTGTTGTAGCATTCTAGTGGTTACATAGAACATTGGAACATAGCTACAATGTAGCACACATCTTTTTGTGTGGATTTTATTACCTTCACAGATGGCGACTTACAGTCACTTTGTGATGTCTCTGCTGTGGTGGTTGTTCAATTATTGTTCAGCAGGGTTCTTCTTGCTTGGCTGAACTCTTTCACAGCCCCTGGCTGGACTGCTTTCTGAAGGGGTTGGCTTGATCTCCCCTCTCTGCCTGAGGGTTAGTTTTTAAGGTAAAAAAAATCACATTAAAGTTTCTGTTCGGATACACATGGCCCTCTCCCCTTGTGTAACCACAGAACGGACCAGGATGTGGCGACCATGGCGATTCATGTCTGAATGGGGACCATTCTGTTAACATGATGCTATTTCATACCTATTCCCTTTAATTTTTGGGCTGTGAGACAGTCTACCTCCAGAATCCTTTGTTAGCTCATTCATGTCAATAAGAGTCATTAATATATAATCGTGCTCTTTTCAATTTCAAATTGGTTCTCCCCAGAGCTCTTTCAGATGAGGTTTTAGACAGGTTTGTTGATTTCCAGTACAGGAGGGGTCACATGCTCCATTTTGACTGTGGTACAAGTGTCCTTGTTCTTGTGGTTTTGTTGAACAGTTGGCTTCTTAAATTCATAAATCTTCCATTTCATCGTTTATTTCATCACAGCTCCTTCTATGCATGATTGGGTACAATTCTAAAGGGGGTGCAGGAGCAAAGGGACCTGGGGGTATATGTGCATAAATCATTGAAGGTGGCAGGATAAGTTGAGAGAATGGTTAATAAAGTATACAGCACCCTAGGCTTTATCAATGGGAGCATAGAGTCCAAAGGCAAGGAAGTTATGTTAAACGTGCATGAAACACTGGTTCGGCCTCAACTGAAGTATTGCATCCAGTTCTTGGCACCACACTTTAGGAAGGATGTGAAGACATTAGAGTGGGTGCAGAAAAGATTCATGACAATGGATCCAGGGATGAGAAACTTGACTTATGTAGATAGACTGGAGAAGTTGGGACTGTTTTCCTTGGAGAAGAGAAGGTTGAGAGGAGTTCTGAGTGAGGTATTCAAAATCATGAGGGGTCTGGACCAAGTAGATAGGGAGAAACTGTTCCCATTGGTGGAAGGATCAAAAGCCCGAGGACACAGATTTAAGGTAATTGGCAAAAGAAGCAATGGCGACATGAGGAAAATGCAGAGAGTGGTTAGGATCTGGAATACATTGCCTGAGAATGTGGTGGAGGCAGGTTTAATAGAGGCATTGAAGAGGTAATGGGTTTGTTATCTGAAAAGGAAGAATGTACAGGGCTATGGGGAGAAGGTGGGAGAGTGGCAGTAGGTGAATTGCTCCTTCAGAGAGCCAGAACAGACACAACAGGCCAAATGGCCTCCTTCTGTGATGTAACAATTCTATGATAATATGCTGACAATTCTTCTGACACAGATGATTGGCATGTATGAACATAAATCTCAGTGAACTGATTTTAAGTACCTGAAGTATGATCACATAATTCTTTAAATTTGGGCCAATTATTCCCAGGTAGAAAGGGCCATTTGATCTCATCTGTCCAGAACACCAAACTTATTGCTTGCCTTTTAAATCTCTTAACATCCACTGGAACAGGCAGACAGGACTCAGGTATTAGCCAAAGGATGGTGCTTCTAATAATGCAATATTCTCTCCGCACTACACTTCACTGACAACATAGATTAACTTGTTGAAGATTTGTTGTGGGGCTGCCAGCCACAACTGGGTTATTTAAAGGTAAGATTTATATCAACTGAGCCAAATTCGCATTGTCAGATGTAACCCTAATGATGTCGTTTCCACTTTCTTAAGTTGGTTAGAACTATCCATTTTGCATTAATTTCAACTTCACATCAATTATAATGTATCCCATAACTTGGGTGTGAAATTGCTGAAATGAAAATGCTTCAATTTTTAGCAAGTGTTGTGAGAATACTGCAAGAGATTTTCTCACATTACATCATTGTTGCACTGGCTACAATGAAGCTGAATTAATCTTTTTAATGTTAACTGAAAGTGGACTATCAGATGTTCTTTTTAGTACCTGTTAGAATTCAAGCTTTTTTCCAACAATTGTTCTCCTACTCACAGATAGACAATAGCTTCCATAAGTAGACAGAACCCCCTGTGATCAGAAACTCAGGTCTCTGCTGCCATTACAAATACCTAGGGCACAGCAAGAACAAATAGAAACAGAAGATGCTGGAAATTAATCAGCAGATCAGGCAGCATCTGAAGAGAGAGAAGCAGAGTTATCATTTCATCATGATAACCTTTCATCAGAACCCCTGATCAGAACAATGCAAGAACAAGTTAACTTCCTGGAACAGGCTGATTCAAATATTCAGCTGAAAATTTTCTATGATACTGCCTTTTCAGAAGACCAAAGCAATAGTTTCTGGTTTCAACACTGTACTGCCCCCACCCACACCACTACCACCCAAATAAACTCTGCTCTCTTTCCAGTAACTGTACATCCCTGCCCAGCCATACATTTAGGCTCGATCAGTCCAAGTAAGTCCTTGACACCCTGGTCATTCTGGAGCTGAATTTCAAACTCCATATCTTATGTGACTACAGCCATTCATTTCTACTTCTGCAGCATTACTTGCCTCCCCCTATCTTAGCTCCAATGCCACTGAAATGCTTAGCCACGATTTTCTCACTTCTAGATTGCCCTTCTTGTTGGCCTGATCTTCCATCCATCATAAACAATTGGTTCAAAATTCAGCCGCCCATATCCTGTCTCACATCAAATCCTGTTACCCCATCACTCCCATGCTCGCTGACTTAAATTGGGTCCCTATCCCACAAATCATTGAATTTAAAATTTTACTCCTCACTACAATCCCTTTAGTTTCAATCCATTCAGCTGCTGCAACCTCCACCAGCTTTACATTCCCTTCCTCACCCTTCAGTCCTCTGACTCCAACTTTCTGTGCAGCCTCCCATCTCTTTGTCCAGTATTACTGGTAGAGCCTTCAGCCATTACAGCCCCATTTTCTGGAAATCCCTCCCTAATCTCTTGACCTTTAAAAACTTCTCATCACTTATAATTTCATAGAGTCATAGAAATTCATAAAGTCATTTACAGCACCAAAGGAGGCCACTTTGCCCATCGGGTCCATGCTGGCTCTCCACAAAGCTATGCAGTCAGTCCCACTCCCCAGCATGATCCCCATAGCCCTGCAAGACCATTTCTCTCAGGTGGCCATCCAACTTCCTGTTGAAGTCATTGATCATCTCCGCTTCCACCACCCTTGTTGGCAGCGAGCTCTCGGTCATTATCACCAGCTGTGTAAAAAACTGCTTCCTCATATTCCCCCTGCATCTTTTACGCAAAACTTTCAATCTGTGTCCCCTCATCCTTGTACAACTTGTTAATGGGAACAGTTTTTCCTTGTCTAACTTATCCTACCTGTCATAATCTTATACACTTCTATTAAATCTTCCTCAATCTCCTTTGTTCTAAGGAGAAAAAACCCAGCTTTTCCAACCTAACCTTGTAACTAAAATCCTCCATCCTCGGAACCATTCTGATAAATCTCCTCTGCAAACTCTCAAGGATCCTCACATCCTTCCTGAAGTGTAGTGACCAGAACTAAACACAATACTCCAGTTGGGACCTAACCAGAGCTTTATAAAGGTTCAGCATAACTTCCCTGCTTTTGTACTTAATGGCCAGAATTTAGTACTAGTCGGATGGGAACCATCCACTGGCCGAAATGTCAGTGGTGATCCTGCCTCCACCAGGCCTGGGGATCAGTCCAGATTTTACGGTCCCCAGGCCCTTAATTGGTCCTGCCTCAATGAGGTGGAAGTCCTGCCTAATGGAGCTGCTGGGCAATCAGTGGGTCGGCAGCTCTTAGTCCCAGCAGCGACACCGGGAGCGGTGGCCACTGCAGGGACTGCAACCCAGCTTCATGATCAAGATGACGGAGAGGACGGAAAAGAGGTAAATTTTTGGGGCATCGCTGGGGATGATCAGTCAGGTCCCGGCGAGACAAGGGTGGTCGATTGGGGGAAGGGGGAGCATGTTGGGCGTTGGGGGCGGCTGGGGCATCAGGGGCGACACTCTGTCGGGTACAGGGTGCCCGACCAGGAGGGCACCCCACCCAAGGCCGGCAGAAGGCCGCCTACTTTTTACAGGCGGCTTTTCGAGGCTGGGCCACCCGCCTGCCAACAGTACAATCCCCAGGGAGGTGGGTAGAGGCCCTTACCTGGCCACTAAAGGGCCTAGATTGGCCTGGAGTGGGTGGGCGGTATCCCGCCACTGCTGCCCCATGCATAAAGGAGGCAGGAGCGGGTTGGGAAGGGCCCCTCCCAGCCTCCCACTCCATTTTACACCCCCCTCCCGACATCATCCCGCTCTTTCGGGGGGGGGCGTAAAATTCCAGTCAATGCCTCTATTTATGAAGCCCAACATCCCAAATGCTTTACTACGTACTCTCTCCTTCAAAGGTCGATGCAAATGTACCCCCAGGTCCCTTTGTTCCTGCACACTCTTTAGAACTGTTCCATGAAATATATATTGCCTCTCCCTATTCTTTCTGCAAAAATGCATCACCTCACACTTGTCAGTATTAAATGCCCATTCTGCTAGCCTATTTATGTCCTGTTGCAGGCGGTTCATATCATCCTCACTGTTTGCCATACCTCCAAGTTTGGTGTTGTCAGCAAATTTTGAGATTCTACTCTGTATTCCAAAATTCAAGTCATATATATATATAGCAAAAGAAACAGTGGTCCCAGCACTGACCCTTTGGGAACACCACTGTCTACCATCTTCAAGTCTAAAAAGCAACAATTTCCGATGACTTGCTGTTTTCTGTCCTTAACCCAATTTTTTATCCAATTGGACATTGAGCCTCCTATTTCATGAGCCTCAATTTTGTTAACCAGCCTTTTATGTGGTACCTTATCAAATGCTTTCTTAAAATACATAAAACAACATCCAGCACATTCCCTTCATCAACCTTCTCTGTTACTTCATTAAAAAATTCAATTTCAAGTCACCTATAATCTGCCTTTTACAAATGCACACTGGCTATCCTTAATTAACTCAAACCTCTCTAAGTGTCCATTGATATTTTCCCTGATTATTGTTTCTAAAACCTTACCCATCACTGATGTTAAACTAACTGGCCTGTAGTTGCTAGGACTGTCCTTACACCCTTTCTTGAATAAAGGTGTCACATTTGCCACTCTCCAATCCTCTGGCATTTCCCTCTATGCAGGGAAGATTGGAAAATTATGACAAGCCCTTCTGCTATCTCCATCCCCACTTCCTTTAACAACCTGGGATGCAGGCTATCCAGACCAGATGACTTATCTACCCTAAGCATAGCCAGCCTTTTTAGTACTAACCCTTCTCAATTTTTATCCTATCCCGTGCCTCTTCGCTCTCTGCTTCTACTGATATTTTGTCAGCCTCCATTTCTTTAACAAACACTGATGCAAAGTACTTATTAAGTATATTAGCCTTGCCCTGTGCCTTTAAGCATATATTACTCTTTCTGTCCCGAATAGGCCCCATTCCTCCTCTTACCATTCGCTTACTAATTACATGCCGGTAGAAGATCTTTGGGTTCCCTTTTATGTCGATTGCCATTCTATTTTCATATTCTCTTTTTGCCAGTCTTATTTTCTTCTTCAACTCCCCTCTCAACTTATTGTATATGGCCTAGTTCTCACTTGATGAGGTCACCTGACATGCATCATATACCCTCTTTTTTTGTTTCAGCATAATCTCTATCTCCCTTATCAACCATGGAGCCCTGTTCTTGGTTCCCTGACCTTTCACCCTTGTTGGAATGTTCCTAGCCTGTCCCTGAAGCATCTCTTCCTTATAGATAACCCATTGTTCTGATACAGCTCTTCCTGCCAGTCTCTGGTTCCATTCTACCCTGGCTAGATCCCTTCTCATTGTATTGAAATTAGGCCTCTTCCAATCTAGACAGTTTACGTTATTTTGTTCCTTGCTTTTCTGCATTACTAGTCTAAACCTTATGATACGATGATCAGTCTTACCCAAGTGCTCCGCCACAGAACTTGGTCCATTTGGCCTACCTCCTTTCCCAGCACCAGATCCAGCAATGGCTCTTTTCTAGTTGGGTTGAGAACATACTAATCAAGGAATTTTTCCTGAACACATTTTAGAAATTCCTCCTCCTCCTTACCCTTTACTCTAAAATTATCCAAATCGATATTTGGCTAATTAAAGACCCCAAAACACCATGCTATAGTTCTTGCACATCTCTATGATTTCCCTACAGATTTGCTACTCTATCTCACTCACTATTTGAAAGCCTAAAGAATACCCTCATCAGCGTGATCATATCCTTTTTGCTCCTCAACTCTAACCAAATGGATTCTGTCCTTGCCCCTTCAAAGACATCCTCCCTTTCCAGCACTGCAATATCTTCCCTAATCAAGACTGTCACCCCAAATTCCTCCTCTATCTTTTCTGAACACTTTACATCCTTGTATTTTAGGTGCCCAGTCCTCCCCATTTTTAAGCCATGTTTCAATTATTGCCGCTACAACATATTCCCATATTGCTATTTGTGCTTGTAACTCACCAAACCATTTGCCACACTTTGTGCATTCACCCACATGCATTGTAATCCTGTCTTTGTGTTCCCTGTAGTCCTGCTTCTTTGTGTTCCTCATAGTCCTGCTCAGTCCACTCCCATCTATTACGGAACTACTTCCTTCTCAAGGACTGTCTAACACTCTCACTCTGACCCCACCTAATATTTTCCTATTTCCTATTCTAGTGCTATCTGTCTCTTCCAATTCTCTGTGCACCTTGGTGTTCCTCTCTTGTATTATCTCCTGTTCCCACACCCCTGCCAAGTTAGTCTAAACCTTCCTCAATAGTACTAGCAAATCATCCCGCAAGGAAATTCATCCAAGCTCTGTTCCAGTGCAACCCATCCTACCTGTAAAGTCCCAGCATCTCCAGAACCGGTCCCAGTGCCCCAGGAATCTAAAGCCCTCTCTCCTGCACCATCTTTCCAGCCATACATTCATCTATACTATCCTCTAATTTCTATACTAACTTGTGCGTGGTACTGGGAGTAATCCAGAAATTAATACTTTTGAGGTCCTGCTTACTAATTTCTCACCTACCTCACGAAACTCTTTCTGCAGGACCACATCCCTCTTTCTATCTATGTTGTTGGTACCAATGTGGACCACAACTGCTGGCTATTCATCCTCCCCCATCAGGGTGCTCTGCAGCCTTTCAGTGATGTCCTTGACCCTGGCACCAGGGAGGCAACACACCATCATGGATTCACGTCTGTGGCCACAGAAACACCTGTCAGTTCCCCTGACTATCGAATCTCCTATTATTATTGCTCGACCAGTCTTCATTGTACCTCCCCTGCACGGTGTCATGGCCTTGGCTTTGGCTGCACTCCCCAGCTGAACCATCACTTTCCTCAGTATTCAGAACTGAATACTGGTTGCAGAGTGTGATGCACTCATGGGTCTCATGCACTAAAAGCCTGTTTCTTCTTGACTGTCTTGTGGTCACCCATTCCCTCTTTTCCTGCATACTCCTAAGCTGTGAGATGACCACATCTATAAACACACTATCCAGAAAGCTCTCAATCTCATGAATGTGCTGTAGTGATGCCAGCTTCTGCTCAAGCTCTGAAAGCCAGAACTTGAGCTGCTGCAACTTATTTATTTATTTATTTTATTTACTTAGAGATACAGCACTGAAACAGGCCCGTCGGCCCATCAGGTCTGTGCCGACCAAAAAACACCCATTTATACTAATCCTACATTAATCCCATATTCCCTACCACATCCCCACCGTTCTCCTATCACCTACCTACACTAGGGGCAATTTACAATAACCAATTTACCTATCAACTTGCAAGTCTTTGGCTGTGGGAGGAAACAGGAGCACCCGGCGGAAACCCACATGGTCACAGGGAGAACTTTCAAACTCCGCACAGGCAGTACCCAGAACTGAACCCGGGTCTCTGGAGCTGTGAGGCGGCTGATGACACTTCCTGCACATATGGTTATCCAGGCCACAAGAAGTGTCCTGGAGTTCCCACAGCACAGGATGTGCACTCCAGAGGTTGGAGCAGCCCTGACATTCCTCTATCTATTAGATAATAAACCTTGATACTACAACAAACCCTGCTACTAATACACCCTGCCACTACTAATGCTAATAACCCTACCAATAGTAATAAACCTTACCAATAGTAATAACAACCTTACTACTGCTAATAATAAACTTTAACAAAACTAATCTCTCTTACCACTATTAATACACACTACCAATACTAAAATATTACCAATAGTAATAATAACTTCCCCAATAATATAAATCTTACCAATAGTAATAGTAATAAATAGGAAATACCAGCCAATCTAATAAGCTTTACTACTATTAGTAAACCTTACTTCGACTAATAAAACTTTACAATTACTAAAATTAACTGCATTTGGGAAGATAAATGAGAAAAATACTCACCAACCAATCAACTACCTATTTTCCTATTTTGCTGCACTTTGATTTGTCGCAGAATGCGGTCGGTCTCACTCTCTCTCATTCTGCCGCTCTGTTAAACTTCTCGCTGCTACCACTGTCTCTCTCTGCCGCCACTCCGTTAAACTTCCCACTGGTCTCACTATCTCTCCCCCCTTCCCGCTGCTCTGAAAAACTTCCAGCTGATCTCGCTTTCGCTCACTCTGCCTCCGCTCTTTTAAACTTCCCGCTGATGTCTCTCTCTCGCTACCTCCTCTCTTTTAAACTTCCTGCTGGTCTCTCTCACTCTCACTCCTTCCCGCCGCTCTGTTAAACTTCTCGCTAGTCTCACTCTCTCTGTCTCTCTCTGCCTCCGGTCTTTTAATCCTGCTTGGCTCGATCTCTCCTGCTCCTTCCTGCCATTCTGTTAAACTTCCCACTGGTCTCTCTCTCTCCCTCTTGCTCTCTGCCGCCACTCTGTCAAACTTCCCACTGGTCTCACTCTCACTCACTCCTTCCTGTCGTTCTGTTAAACTTCCCAATGGTCTCTCTCTCTCTCTCTCTCTCCCCCTCTCTCTGCCGCCACTCTGTTACACTTCCCGCTCTTCTCCCTCCCTCACACCTTCCCCCCACTCTGTTAAATATCCCACTGGTCTCGCTCTCTCTCTCTCTCTCGCTCCTTCCTGCTGCTCTGTTAAACTTCCCGCTGGTCTTGTTCTCTCTCGGAGCTTCCCACTGCTCTGTTAAATTTCCTGCTGGTCTCTCTCTCTCTTGTTCCTTCCTGCCACTCTGTTCAACTTCCCGCTGGTCTCGCTCTCTCTTAAATTCAACTCTGCTGTTGTTCAGCTCCCCGAACTCTCCCATCATAGCTTGGCACCCATTCCTTTAACTTTTTAATATATTTTTTCATGCCCCTATGCCCTCCCAACCGCCCCCCACCCAACACCACCCAACACCACCCAACCTCCCCCTGCCACCAGGGGTGAATTTAGCTCCCCCCAGCTCTTACTGCATTTCTACACAGACTGCTTCAGTATCTGAGGAGTCACGAATGGTGCTGAACATTATGCAATCATCAGTGAACATCCCCACTTCTGACCTTATGATTGAAGGAAGGTCATTGATGAAGCAGCTGAAGATGGTTGGGCCTAGGACACTACCATGAGGAACTCCTGTAGTGATGTCCTGGAGCTCAGATGATTGACCTCCAATAACCACAACCATCTTCCTTTGCGCTAGGTATGACTCCAGTCAGTGGAGGGTTTTCCCCCTGATTCCCATTGACCTCAGTTTTGCTAGGGTTCCTTGATGCCATACTTGGTCAAATGCTGCCTTGATGTCAAGGGCAGTCACTCTCACTTCACCTCTTGAGTTCAGCTCTTTTGTCCATGTTTGAACCAAGGCTGTAATGAGGTCAGGAGCTGAGTGGCCCTGGCGGAACCCAAACTGAGCATCACTGGGCAGGTTCTTGCTAAGCAAGTGCCGCTTGATAACACTGTTGATGACACCTTCCATCACTTTACTGATGATTGAGAGTAGACTGATGGGGCGGTAATTGGCCCGGTTGAACTTGTTCTGCTTTTGTGTACAGGACATACCTGGGCAATTTTCCAGATTTCAGGGTAGATGCCAGTGTTGTAGCTGTACTGGAACAGCTTGGCGAGGGGCGCGGCAAGTTCTGGAGCACAGGTCTTCAGTACTATTGCCAGATTATTGTCAGGGCCTATAGCCTTTGCAGTATCCAGTGCCTTCAATCATTTCTTGATATCACGCGGAGTGAATCAAATTGGCTGAAGTCTGGCATCTGTAATGCTGGAGACTTCAGGAGGAGGCCGAGATAGATCATCAACTCGGCACTTCTGGCTGAAGATTGTTACAAATGCTTCAGCCTTATCTTTCGCACTGATGTGCTGGTCTCCCCCATCATTGAGGATGGGGATATTTGTGGAGCCACCTCCTCCAGTTAGTTGTTTAATTGTCCACCACCATTCACGGCTGGATGTGGCAGGACTGCAGAGCTTAGATCTGATCCGTTGATTATGGGATCGCTTAGCTCTGTCTATCGCATGCTGCTTACACTGTTTGGCACGCAGATAGTCCTGTGTTGTAGCTTCACCAGGTTGACACCTCATTTTGAGGTATGCCTGGTGCTGCTCCTGGCATGCCCTCCTGCACTTTTCATTGAACCAGGGTTGGTCTCTGAATCTTTCCTCAGGTCTGTTTTATTGTGGCCTTCATGTATTGGCTTGCGTCTATGCAGGTCTCTGGCGCTCTTCTTGCTGCTGTTGCCCTGTTGCTGTGCCTGTCTTCTGTTTGTTTGCGCCCAACTGTGACTTCTGGCTGCGTCTTTGGAGCCAGATTTCTTGCATCAGCGGGCCTAGTTTAATTTTGCATTTTCAACAAAGTCTGACACTTTGGAGTGAATATCTGTCATGCAACATATGTGCGCCAGATCTAAGATTTTTCTACACACTAACGAAGGGAATTTTAAGAGGGGCCATTGTTGGATAAAGGCTGGCAAAAAACAGAGGTTTGATCTCAGGTGAAAATGTGACTTACGAGTCAAGCAGAGTCGGCAGCCATTACTCAGCCAGACCACGGCGAGAAAGCACGGGAACGGTCAGAAAGTACAGGAAATCCACAGAAAGACCTTGAACACCTCCATTAAAGCCAAAATGATTTAAAATGAAAGGGGAATACCCTAAAAAGCCTAACAAAGCCGAGGAAAGCAAAATGGATACAAAGTTTGGAATGCCTGATAGCTTCCATTATCAGGAAAAATACAATCAGGCACAAAATTGGTCCTTCTGGAGAAAAAGATTCCTACAATTTAGGATTGCTTCCCAGCTCCATACTAAGTCAGAAGCAGAACAAGTAAATACCCTCTTATACTCTACAGATGCACTTACAGATGACGTGATTGTGAGGCAAGGGATAAATGAGACTTCTGATAAATTTGAGGATGCACTTCAAACCTTTGACAAATTATGCAGCAACAAAATTCTGGAAAGAGCAAAATTTAAGAAGCAAGTCCAGAAGATAGGAGAATCCAAAGATTCTTTTCCTAAATGATCAATACAGATTGGCTGAGGGATGTGACTATAGTGTTCAATGGTTTGATTGATCTGGATTTGATTATATTAGTCTGTCCACTGATCAGAGTTCACTGTGCTTTATTGCTTAAGCCTATTTTTCGAACTGAAACTAAATACAGGCTGGAAGGTTCCAGCAAAACAGAGACTGTGTTCTAATAGAGACATTGTACTAAATTCTTGTAAGTGCTGAGATATTTTAAAATGCTGTAAGTAAAACTGTTATGGAGCCATCGTCATAGTCGTACAGCATAGAAACAGGCCCTTCGGCCCACTGTGTCTATGATGACCATAATGCCTATCTATTCTAATCCCATCTACCTGCATTAATTCCATATCCCTCTTTGCCTTGCTCATTCAAGTACCTGTCCGGATGCCTCCTCAATGTTGCTACTGTTCCTGCCTCCACCACCTCCTCTGGCAGCCCATTCCAGATACCCACTATTCTTTGTGTGAAAAATTTACCTCTTTGATCCCCTTTAAACCTCCTCCCTCTCACCTTAAATCTATGCCCTCTAGTTTTAGTCACCCCTACCATGGGAAACAGGCTCTGTCTCTCTACCCTATCTATGCCTCTCATAATTTTATATACCTCTATCATGTCCCCTCTCAGCCTCCTTCACTCCAGGGAAAACAGACCCAGCCTATCCAATCTCTTTTTATAACTCAAGCCCTCCAAACCAGGCAACATCCTTATGAATCTTTTCTGCACCTTCTCTAGCTTAATCACATCTTTCCTGTCGTGCGGCGACCAGAACTGCACACAGTACTCCAAATGTGGCCTAACCAATGCTATGTACAACTGTAACATGATGTCCCAACTCTTGTACTCAATGCCTCGGCCGATGAAGGCAAGCATGCCATACGCCTTTTTCACCACCCTGTCTACCTGTGTCGCCACTTTCAGGGAACTATGTACTTGCACCCCAAGGTCTCTCTGGTCAACAACACTCCCCAGGGCCCTGCCATTCACTGTAAATGTCCTGCCCTGGTTTAACTTCCTAAAATGCATCACTTTGCACGTGTCTGCAATAAATTCCATTTGCCAGTCCCTTGCCCACTTTCCCAGTTGATCTATATCCTGTTGTAACCTTAGACAACCTTCTTCACTGTCCAATATACCACCAATTTTGGTGTCATCTGCAAACTTACTAATAATGCCCCCTACATTCTCATCCAAGTCATTAATATATATGACAAACAACAGAGGGCCCAGCACCGATCCCTGCGGCACACCACTGGTCACTGGCCTCCAATCTGAAAAACAACCCTCCACTACCACCCTCTGCCTCCTATCACAAAGCCAATTTTGTATCCAATTGGCTAGCTCACCCTGGATACCATGTGTTCAAACCTTCCGGACCAGCCTACCATGCGGGACCTTGTCAAAGGCCTTGCTAATGTCCATGTAGACAATGCCCACCACCCTGCCCTCGTCAATCCTCTTGGTCACCTCCTCAAAAAACTCAATCAAATTCGTGAGACATGATTTCCCACGCACAAAGCCATGCTGACTATCCCTAATCGGACCTTGCCTTTCCAAATGCATATAAATCCTGTCTCTCAGAATCCCTTCCAATAACTTTCCCACCACTGATGTAAGGCTCACCAGCCTGCAGTTCCCTGGCTTATCCCTGCTGCCCTTCTTAAATAAAGGCACAACATTAGCTTCCACTACCTCACCCGTGGCTAATAATGATACAAAATCTCTGCCAGGGCCCCAGCAATCTCCTCCCTTGCTTCCCATAGCATCCTAGGATACACCTGGTCAGGCCCTGGGGAATATCCACCTTAGTGCGCTTCAAAACCTCCAACACCTCTTCCTTTGTAATGTTGATATGCTCCAGGATATCGCTGTTCCCTCCCTTTAACTCACTAGCTTCCATGACCTTCTCCATGGTAAATACAGACGAGAAGTATTCATTTAAGACCTCGCCCATTTCCCGTGGCTCCATACATAGATTACCACACTGATCATTAAGGGGACCTACTCTCGCCTTAGCTACCCTTTTACTCTTAATATACTTATAGAATCTTTTAGGATTCTCCTTTATTTTATCTGCCAGGGAAATTTCATGGCCCTTTTTCGCCCTCCTAATTTCCTTCTTAAGTGTACTCCTACATCCCCTATACTCCTTGAGGGACTTGCTTGATCCCAGCTGCCTATACCTGACATATGCCTCCTTCTTTGTCCTGACCAGACCCTCAATATCCCTCGTCAGCCAAGGTTCCCTAAACTTGCCAGCCTTGCCCTTCCATCTAACAGGAACATGCCTGCCCTGAACTCTTCCTATCTCACTTTTAAAAGCCTCCCACTTTCCAGACGTCCCTTTACCTGTAAACAGCCTCTCCCAATCAACTTTTGAAGTTCCTGTCTGATGCCATCGAAATTAACCTTCCCCCAATTTAGGACTTCAACCTGAGGACCAGTCCTATCCTTGTCCATAACTATCTTGAAGCTAATAGAGTTATGGTCACTGGTGCCAAAGTACTCCCCCACTGACACATCAACCACCTGCCCAGCCTCATTTCCTGAGAGGAGGTCGAGTGTAGCCCCTTCTCCGGTAGGGCCATCCACATACTGCTTCAGAAAACTATCCTCGACACACTTAACAAATTCCTCCCCATCTGATCCCTTAGCACTAAGGCAGTCCCAGTCAATATTAGGGAAGTTAAAATCGCCTACTATTACAACCCTATAATTCCTACACCTATCTGTGATTTCCCTACATATATGCTCCTCCAATTCCCTCTGAATATTGGGGGGCCTATAGTATAATCCCATCAAAGTGATCACCCCTTTTTTATTTCTAAGTTCTACCCATATGGCCTTGCTGGATGTTCCCCCAGGGATATCCTCTCTAAGTACTGCCATGATATCCTCCCTAATCAATAGTGCAACTCTCCCTCCTCTCTTATCTCCACCTCTGTTATGCTGGAAGCATCGGTATCCCGGAACATTGAGCAGCCAGTCCTGCCCATCCCTCAACCATGTTTCTGTAATAGATATAATATCACAATCTGTTGTTGATTTAGAGCTAGCATCATCTCTGCGTTGCTCTGAGATACATCAGATATGTAAAATATCCAGCAAACATAAGTGACTATGGAGAATTAAAGGCGGAACTAATAAGGGACCAAATAGTTGCTGGAATAACTGATGAATCTTTGTCAGATCTCTTGCAATCGAAAGATGACCTCACACACTCAAGAAGGCAATTCAGATCATATGACTGGCTGAAGTCTGTAAACAAAATAGACCCATTCTGCAGGCTAAAGAGAAATCTTGGATTAGAAGAAATCCAAGGAGCGTCCAGTTCTTGAAGCCAAAGTTGGAGATGCAATCTGGAGAGAAGAAGACACACACAGGTGAGAAGGTGCATGACAATGGGAAACCATGCCAGCGCTGTGGAGCCAGGAAGACCCACAGATGGGAGTAGTGTCCTGCTAGTAAAGCGGAATGTTTCAACTGTAAAAAGATTGGGGATTATAGGAAAATATGCCAGGGGAAGACCTCTTTGCTCAAAATTGCAAAGCAAAAGAACTTCACACAAAGAATGAAGTGCACTAACTTCCAGAAGAAAAGGAAGCAGTAGATTTCCTGGGAGCAATTAATGACCTTAATCAAGGATTTTGGATGGCGGGCATTTATGTAAATGGACACCTAATGAATTTTAAATTGCACACAGATGCGAGCGTCACAGTCCTGTCAGACAAAAAGACATGGTTGATGAGACATTGCCTACAACTGGCAGACACATAATTACATAGTCAAGGCAGGACCCAACTGAAAGTGAAAGGTAAGCTTCAAAAAACTCTCCAATATAGAGGGAATCAAATTACGGAGACCTTATGCATCTTGCAAAACTAAAAATTTTCCATACTAAGCAGAAAAGCATGCTTAGACCTGCATCTGATCAAGAAGATTGATGACGTCAAAAAGCCACAGGTAAACAGTCGCTTCCAAGCAGACAATCTGAAATTTTTCACAGGTCTCGGAAGACTCAAGACAGAATCACACTTAAAGAAAATGCCAGACCAATGTGTATCTTCACACCCAGAAAGATACCGCACCCATTGATGAACCAGGTTCAAGACTAGTTGGAAGAGATGACAAGAATGGGGATCATTTCTCTAGTTATGCAACCAATGGAGTGGTGGTCCACCATGATTCCTGTCCCAAAACAAAACGGAACTCTGTGTATTTGTGCGGATTTAGCTCAGCTTAACAAAGCAGTGGCGTGGGAGATACATCCAATGGCCACAGTGGATGACAGCTTAGTGAAATTGTCTCAGAGCATCATGTTCACCAAACTTGATGCCAAGAGTGGGTTTTGGCAGGTTCCCTTAGATGAGACCTCAAGATTACTAAACACATTTGTAACACCTTACAGGAAGTTTTGTTTCAATCGGTTACCATTTGGGATAACTTCCATACCAAAGATCTTCCAAAGGTCTATGTCTAACATCTTAGAAGGGCTCAAAGGAGTTATTTGTCACATAGATGACATTCTGATACATGGCCAGTCAGCAGAGGAACATGACCACAGAGTTTGAGCAGTTCTACGACTTCAAGAAGTAGGACTATCTCTGAATGAGAAGTACAAATTTTCCAAGACATCAATTCATTTCTTGGGAAACATAGTAAGCAGTAAAGGTAAAAGCAGATCCAAGGATATCTTGGAACATCTTTATCAAGGCCATTTGAGAATAGCAAAGTGCAGAGCAAGGCACAATCATCAGTGTGGTGGCCAGGAATATCCAAAGACATCGAAAATCTAATGCAGAACTGCCAGATCTGTGCAACACAAAGACCAGAACAGTGTGAACCTCTGATAACTACTCAATTTCAGACCTTGGGAACATCTAGACATCATGTTCAACGAGAAGTCCTACATAATCATCATTGATTATTTCTCAAGGTGGATAGAAGTGAGAAGTTTATATTCAACAACAAAAGAAACAGTTATAAGAGTTCTACAAGACATCTTTGCAACACATGGTATCCCTGACGAAGTACTGTCAGACAACAGACTACAGTTTGCGAATGAATAAATCATACAATTTGCGACAAGTTCACCACGTTACCCACAGTCGAATGGTGAAGTGGAAAGAGGTGTAAGAACCATAAAATCCTTATTGAAGAAAAATGAAGACCTTCCAACCTCACTTCTAATTTATCGATCTACACCGTTGATGTGTGGACGATCACCTGCTGAGTTACTGATGGGCAGCAAGATAAGAATGTAACTTCCTATGTTGCCTAAAAAAATTGATTCCAGGATTGAATGTTTGGGATTACGAGAGAATAAGAGACCTGGAAAATTCTTATACAAGGCAACAAACTCAAAATTACAACAAAAAATTTTGTGCCAGAGACGTATCGAAACTGAATAATGGCCAAAGAGTATGGATACGAAACCTAGAAAGGGAAGGCACTGTAATCCACAGAGATGAAAACTATCAGAGATCATATGTGGTATACACAACAGATGGGAACCATATGTCGAAATAGGAGAAACATTATTCATATTCCCCAGAAGCAACAGTCAATCATTCATTTGGAAGACCCAGCTGAAGATGAACAAAACCAAAGCAAACAGAATACTGCAATTCTTAGTAGTCAATTCAAGTCAGCAATCCAGACTTACAAGGAAGACTACCGATCATCCCAGTCAGACTGGAACAAGATCAGGGAGAATTGTGAAACCTCCTAACAGACTAAATCAGTGAATTCAGAGACTTGGGGAGAGAAAGCGTAGTAGATAAAGTCAAGAATGTATATATGTTTAAGAAAATGTTGGATAAAGACTTGAGGGGAGATGTAGTATAAGGACATGTAAGGGTTAATGCTGGAGATAGTGAGAGCAACCCCTCCCACTGTAAGGGTGATGATTAACAGGACAGGGTAATGGGCAGGAAAAGAAGAGAGTGGCAGCACGAGGGATGCTACCAAAGAAGATTTGAGGAGAGCATAAATAGGGATGTGCAAATAATAAAATCTATTAGTTGACTTTATCCAGACTCTGAGACTTCCTCAATAATGCCCTAGCTACGCTGCAACTACAACAACACACAACAGTTTTATCTCTTTTCTGAAGTGCTGGATACACAAAGACAGAAAGAAAAGAAAACATTTATCATTGAACATCCTAAAATGATTTGCAGCCATTTTATTACGATGTTCCACATGTACAACGAGGACAGTGAACGTCATCTCACCACCATCTCTCTAGACCCCTCCACTGTCTTTGATTTGTCACATTGCTTAGCCAACATCCAGTATTGGATGAACAGAAATTTTCGCCAACTAGTACTGGGAAGACCAAAGCCATTCTCTTTGGACCTAGCCACAAAATCCATTCTCTAGCCACTGACTTCCATCCATCTCCCTGGCAAGTGTTTGAGGCTGAGCCTGACTGTTTGCAGCCTTAGTGTCAAATATGACTCCTAAATGAGCTAGTGATTGCATATCAACTCCACCACCAAGACCAACTACTTCCAGCTCCATAACATGGCCTGACTCCACCCCTGCCTCAGCGCATTTGCTGCTGAAACCCTCATTCATGCCTTTGTTACCTCTAGACTTGATTATTCCAATGCTCTCCTGGTCCAGGTCCTATCATCCACCTTACATAAACTTGAGCTCATCCAAAACTATTCTGCCCATATCCTAACTCATTTCAGTCATCTTCACCCATCACCCCTGTGCTCAATGACCTACACTGGCTCCCAGTCCAGCAACACATCAATTTAAAAATTTTCATTTTAGTTTTCAAACCCCTCCATGGTGTCACTCCTCCCGACCTATGTAGCCTCCTCCAGCATTACAAGTCTTCAAAATCTCTGCCCTCATCGAAATCTGGTCTCTTGAGCATCCCCAATTTTAATCACTCCACCATTGGTGTCCGTGCCTTCAGCTGCCTAGGCCCTAAGCTCTAGAAGTCCCCCTGCTAAATCTCATTGCATCCCCACCTCTCTTTCCTCCTTTAAAACACTCCTTAAAACCAACCTCTTTGAACAAGCTTTTGGCTATCTGCCCTGATATTTTCTTATGTGGCTTGGTGTCATATTTTGTATTATAACACTCTTGTGAAGCACCTTGAGACATTTTATTATGTTAAAGGCATTATATAAGTTGTTGTTCCACAGTTAATTACACAATAGCAAGTTTTCTTCAGTAGTGAGTGAATGTTAAAACAGCTGCAGTAGTAATTTTACAATTCAATAAACAATGCACACTAAAGGCTACTGCAGAAGGAATTGAATCAATCAGCACAACTCCTCCTAGCTTTGAATCAGTGTTATTATTCAGTTTCTCTCTTATCTCCCCTCATGCGTTATCTGAGCTCATCTTGTCTACAAGATCCACTACCTGCTCCCTTGACTCTATTCCTACTAACTGCTCCCTGTCCAAATCCCTTCCTGTCTCCCAGCCTGGCTGGCTTTGTCAGTTGTTCTGTCTCCTCAGATACTGTAACCCTCCCCTTCAAAATGGCTGTTATCTCCCCAATTTTAAAAATAAAATCACCCTCTGCCAATCCATCCTTGCAAATCCTGCCCCATTTACAACCTCCCTTCACTCTCCAAAATCCTTGAATATGTTGTCACCTCACAAATCCGTGCCCATATTTTCTGTAACAGCATGCTTAAATCTCTCAAACCATGTTTCCACTCCACCCACAGCTCCAAAAATACCCTAACCAAAATGACAAATGCTATCTTCTATGATTATGACCATGGTGCATGATCCCTCCTTGTCCTCTCAGCAGCCTTTGAGATGACTGACCACATTATCCTCCTCCAGCATCTCTTCATTGTCCAACTCAATGAGACTATGCTTGGCTCTACTGTTACCTCTCTGATCATAGCCATATCTCCAACAATTGATTCTCTTCCTGTTCCTGCACCATTACATTCAGAGTCCTCCAGGATGTATCCCTTGGCCTCCTCTTCCTCAGCTAGATGCACCCCCTTAGTCACATCATCCATAGACATAGGATCAATTTCTGCCATTATGTTGATAGTACCCATCTCTACCTTTGTACCATCTCTCCTGACACATCTACCATCATGCCGCACAACAAGCATCACTCCCCCATTGCCAGTGCTTTCACTGACCTATATTGGTTTCCAGTCCCCCAGTGCTTGAAATTTAGAACTTTCATCTTTATGTTTATATCCCTTTATGCCCTTACCCCTTCCTTTCTCTGTAACCTCCCTCAGCACTACAACCTCCACATCACCACACCCTCCTCCAAAATGCTCCATTCCTACAATTCTGTCCGCATTCCCTCCACCCTCTGTCCCATTATTTTCAGTTGTGTCTTCAGCTGCCTAGACCTAAGTACAGAAATTCTCTCCCTAAAACACTCTCTACACCTCCCTCTCTTTTTATAAAACCTTCCTTAAAACCCAACTCTTTTGCCAATCTTTTTGCTACCCTTCCTAAATCACCTTCATTGACTTAGCATCCATTTCTTTTCTGATTAAATCTTTTGTGAACCACCTTGGGACATTCTTCTAAGTTAAAGGCACAACATAAGTTGTTGTTGCTATGTATAGATTGTCAACAACAAAGTGTATTTATATAGCATATTTAACCTAGTAAAATGCCCTAAGGTGCTTCACAGGAGCATTATCAGACAAAATATGACACCTAGCCACATAAAGAGATATTAAGGCAGATGGTCAAAAGCTCGGTCAAAGAGCTAGTAGGTTTTAAGGATCTTCTTAAAGGAAGAAAGAAAGGTAGAGGAGTGGATAGTTTTAAGGACCGAATTCCTGAACTCAGGGCCTAGGCAGCTGAAGGCATGGCTGCCAATGGTAGGAGCAAATAAAACTGGGAATGCTCAAGAGGCCAGAATTAGAGAAATGCAGGTATCTTGGAGGATTATAGGGCTGGAGGAGATTACAGAGATAGGGAGGGGTGAGGCCAAGGAGGAATTTGAAAACAAGGATGAAAATATTAAATTTGAGGCGTTGATTAACTGTTCATGGACAGTAGCAAATAATTAATGTATTTATCACATAAATATCTTTTCCCATTTCAATTTTTTTTGTTATCCTTTACAAAAATTGACCGCATTCTTCGGTCAGGTTGATGTGCAACAGTTTATATTAAAATGGCATGTTGCGCAAACTGCTTCCTTGCTCATTTAAAAATGAATTCAAATAGAACTGGCATCTTTATCTGTCTCTGCAGAATTTTTTTTGTAACACCTATTATACAAGCAAAAAAAAGTCTTCAGTCTAGACATGACAAAATAAACATTTTAGTGATGAATACCATCTGTGTGTTATCAGGACTGGAGATCTATGCTCTGGGGATATAAAGGAATGGAAATGCCATTTAATGCTAAACATGACTTCTTGTTTAGGGTACTCACAAAATTCTATTAAAAGGCAATGTCTGCCGTGGGGATTTTCCTTTTATTATATCTGTTTGGTTACATTGCATCAGTTGGGAAAATGATTTTTCAAAAAATGATTAGTGCAATTCGGCTTTTTTCTTAGCTGCGATGCAATTTTTATAAATTTCCATATAAAAACTTGATCCATATTGTGATCAGTCCCTTTAAAATTGTAATTATCACAGGAAGTGCATATTACTCATTGCAAAAGACAATGCTCTTCGAATTTTCAGTGAAGGTGTTAAAGAATATACAAAACAGCTAAGCAGTCCTTTCAAAATAGAAAGGCTCAACCTAATATTTTATTCTATAATCTGCAGTAATTTTGCTGGTAATTTGGAAATGCTATGTAACGACAATGAAGTCCAAAGGGAAACAGAAAAGTGAATTATACACCAAAAATATATTATTGAAATGCAAAAAATTCTTTACGAGGTGTAGGAAGGTAATTCAGAATTCATTCAGATGAGCTGAAACAGAATTCTAAGATTTCTTAAACAGTTTTAAGGAGGAGGCAGATAGATTTTTGAAATCTCAGGGAGTTGAGGGTTAGGCAGAGCAGGCCCAGAAGAGGAATTGAGGCCAGGGACAGATCAGCCATGATCTTATTGAATGGCGGGGCAGGCTTGAGGGGCTGAATGGCCTACTCCTGCTCCTATTTCTTATGTTCTTAAGTTAGACCTACAGAAGGCAAAGTGTGGATCACTAGACACTTGAAATTAAATGCTTTCAGTCATCAAAACCTAAAGCTGAAAACTCAAATTGTCATCTCACACAAAAAGACTTGCAATTTTTTTTAAATTGCAATTTCCCACTTCCTGTAGGTTCCCCTAAGCCGCATATACAAGGATCAAGCAGATCTCTGCCAAGTCACTCAAGAGCCAGCTGTTCAGAGACACCTAAGAAAGAGACGGCATTTCTCATTAGACAACATTCACTTTCCTTGACTCAGGAACTTACATGCTTACATTACAATAACAGGCCATTCGGCTCGACTAGTCTATGAAGGTGTTTATGCTCCACTCTTCTTCATCAAACCTTTTAAGCATATGCTTCACCTTAATTCCTCTTAATAAGTTCATTAAAGATCTGGAACTCTGCACCAAGACCTCAAACCTATGTCTTAGCACCCTATGGTGCCACAGATTGATACACCAACCCACTGCACTGTCAGGGATTTTTTGTTAATACGTTCATGGGTTGTAGGCATCGCTAGCAAGGCCAGCATTTATTGTCCATCTCTAAATGGCCTTGAGGAGGTGGTGGTGAACCACCAACTTGAACTACTGTAGTTTGTGAGCTTTAGGTACACCCGCAGCACTGTTAGATTGGGAGATCCAGCAACAATAAAGAAACAGTGATATATTTCTTAGTCAGGATGGTATGTGACTTGGAGGGGAACTTGCAGGTGGTGGTGTTCCCATGTGCTTGCTGCTGTTTTCTTTATAGGTTTTGGGAGATGTTGTCAAAGAAGCCTTTGTGAGTTGCTGCAGTATATCTTCTAGATGGTAAACATTGCAGCCACGTTGTGCCGATGATGGAGTGACCAAATGTTTAAAGTGGTAGATGAGGTGCAAATCATGCAGGTTGCTTTGTCCTGAATGGCATCGAGCTTCTTGAATGTTGTTTGAGCTGCACCCATCCAGGCAACTGGAGAGGATGCCATCATACTCTGGCATTGTGCCTTATAGATGGTGGAATGGTTCTGGGGAGTCAGGAGATGAGTCACTTACTGCAGACTACCTAGTCTCTGACTGGGTCTTGTAGTTACAGTATTTATGTGGCTGGTCCAGTTAAGTTTCTGGTCAATGGTAACCTCCCAGGATGTTGATGGTGTGGGATTTTACATTAGTAATGCCGTTGAATGGCAAGGGAGGTGGTTAGACTCTCTCTTGTTGGAGATGATCATTTCTGACACTGTGTGACCCATATATTACTTGCTGTTTTTCAGCCCAAGCTTGATTGTTGTCCAAGCCAGCATGGACTGCTTCATTAACTGAAGACTTGTGAATGGAACTAAACACTATGCAATCATCAGAAAATATCTCCACTTTTGACTTTATGTTGTAAGGAAGGTCATTGATAAAGCAGCTGAAGACGGTTGTGCCTAGGACACTACCCTGAGGAACTCCTGCAGTGATGTCCTTGGTCTAAGATGATTGGCCCCCAGCAACCACAACCATCTTCCTTTGTGCTAGGTATGACTCCAACCAGCGGAGAGTTTTCCCCCTTCAACTTTACTAAGGTTTCTTGATGGCATGCTTGTCAAATGATGCTTTGATGCCGAGGGTAGTCACTCTCACCTCACCTCTTAAGTTCAGCTCGTTTGTCCATGTTTAAACCAAGCTTACAATGAGGTCTGGAGCTGAATGGTCCTGGTGGAACCCAAGCTGGACATCAGTGAGGAGATTATCAATGAGTAAGTGCCACTTGATAGCCCTGTCAATGACCCCTTCCATCACTTTGCAGATGATTGAGAGTAGCTGACTGGGTGGTAATTGGCTGGATTGATTATTTCCTGCTCTTTGTGTACAGGACATACGTGGGTTTTTTTTTATTTAGTCGGGCCCTAACTGGTTAGCAATTCTTCAATTTAACTTCAAGTATTTTATAATTATTTCTCTATTTTCCTTAAGATAAAGGAAAACACGTGGTTCCAAAAGCAAAGTAAAACAAAATCTTAAATAATAAATAAGTAGTCAGCTTGCTAAAAGAAAACTTGTCAGTAGCATTTTTTGTAAAGGAACAGTGGCCTGGAATTTCTGCTGGATTACTCTTTTTTTTCAGCACACTTTGCCCAAAATCACCAAAGCCGGCCCCACTCACAAGATTGGCCACATCCCCAGATATCATGGTAAGTTTCCACTAACTTCCACATCTGCAAGGCCTAGAGAAGATTTGTAAAGTAAGTTGCTTTTTTTTAGGCACAAGGGGACTAATAGCCACCTTTTAAAATCATAAAAAATATTGCATTTACTGAGAAACTGACTAGTGTACAACAATGAAACTAGTAAATGGCACTGTATAGTTTTTTGAAAGACATGTTCAGTGAATTAAAATCAAGTTATTCACAGGTGTTGTATTAGACACTTATTTAAAATGCTTATTTTTTGTGATAAATCTATTTTCAGCCGTATTAATTAAACTGCATCAGCTTAGTACTTTTAAAAACATCAAGGAATAGTTTTCAATGTGTTATTATTGATATGGGAGAAGTGCACTGTCTGTTTTAGTTCCACTTCTCCATAGGTCACAACCTATATTTAAATGTTTACCCAGTAACTAATGTGGTCAATCACATACTCTATTCTTTATCCCAGAATAAAATACACCAACCAGGTTTCTTTAATATCTTTAACGTAGTAAATTGTTGTTCAAGTATTTTAAAAATTAAAATTACATGTTTTTTCCTTTCTGTCTCTTTTCTCTCTTTGTCATGTAATCCAGTCTTTCTTTCTTTCTTTCTTTGTCTTTCAGTACCTGATTTGACTCTCATTCATCTTATTTTTTTCTGCGACATTCCTGTTCCTTTTTTAGTGTTTAAACCTCATTGGTTAAGGAGATAGACGGTTGGTGCCATCGTTCTCCAAGATCCCAGATGCCCTTTTGCCCTTGATGTCATCAGTTTGCACTTCCAGCAATTTACAGCACAAAACTTTTTTGTGCTGAATGGTGAGGGAGCACCATGGAGTATGCCATGAGATGCTAAGCTCCAGCAAAATAGGGGTCAATATCCAGCTTGTTATGCTGTTAAAAGAGGATTAGTAAGAAGTACAACTCAATTTATGATTTTGTGATTAGCGGAAAAGTGAAGACGTTCAGCGCTGACCTCAAGGAGAGTTGCCTACAAAGAGCTACCACAAAGAACTAGCAAATTTTGTTACATGTATTTCCCCTTTCCGATTGTTAATTTGATTCTACCATAAGAGATCTCCAGGTGTCCATCAATGTTGATGTCATCAGCAGGCTAAGCAACCAATCACATTTAAGAATTCTCACAGCTAGCAAACCAGGAAGTAAAATGCAATGATTATCCTTCAATTTTTAATCATTTTATAGAGAGTGAAATAAAGATTGGGATATGCGCATGGAATTAAGTTAGAAGCTGAAATATCACAAATAAACTTTAAAAAATATTCTTATAATATTCAAAACCTATGGAATTTTTATCATAATGGCGAAATTTGACATTCCATTTATAGAAAAGCAGTTTTTCAGGGCCAGAGATGTTGTGCAGCAGTAATTATGAACTTAATACACCATTAAAAACCCAGTTACTCCTCAAACAACAAGGCACAACTTTTTCAAGGGTTTTTACAATGAGACTTATAGTGTAAAAATGGAAGTTTGTGTCAATTCAAGTGATTTCTAAAGGTTTCCAGCTGTAGAACCTCTATAGCTCACCCTGTGATGGAGCAGGGAATCACTGACAGAAACTTCTGGATTTCCATATTTAAATACACATGCAGATGTCAGAAATTACTGCCAGTTTCACAGATGCAATGACAGCAAATACTAACAATTCCACTGTCATTACAACCTCAAACTCTGGGCCAATATTTAGCTTAAATATGCATCTTGAATGAATCAATCAATTGGGGGAAGGGTGGTGCAGGGTTTTCTATAACCTGCCTCAATCTTTTTAGAATAATTTCTGTTCATTTTGGCTTTTCCATTCTGGCGTTACAAACTATTTTGTTTTCTCCACTGTTTTTAACACAAACTATTTTTCGCTTCCTCCATGAATCTGTCATGTGAAAAATTGCTGCCATTTTTGTCCTAGTGAAATAGCTGAAGAAAGCATCCACAAATAGTGATATAGAAACTTCTTATCCACTTGTACTTTCCAATGAATAGATACCAACAGATATAAGGTAAGATCTGCTATCTGCAAACGGAAGAATGTTTCTCAGGATAAATAGCCAAGGAAATAAAATAATGTAAGCAAAGCAATTCAAAATGTTCCATAGACAAGTATAACTGAAGTGCACCAATTGCTCATTGCTGAAGTTTTAAGGATAAACCCTATCACAGAACATTCAAGAAGTTTTCAGTTAGAATGTACTTTGCACATTTCTCCTTTTCTGAATCAGTAAAGCAAGAGGCATGTAATTTACTCTCTGATCGTGTTCCATCTCTTTTGAGACTTCAAGAGAAGAATCTCGCAGTCAGTGTGGCAAGAGACTACAAATAATTTCTGAAGAGAACTATAAAAGAGCTGACAGTAGCACACTGCAGCTGACAGAGTGTGACTGTTTCTGGCTAAAACACCCACACACTAACTTATCCAGTTCTAAAGTATGGTCTCTTTGCGCTAGATTTAAAAAAAAATAATACTTTGAAACAGTCGACATTTTTGTGTTGAAGTACCATTATCAGATGCACTGAAAATGCAAACCTCAAGTGTTAATCTTCTTAAATGAATTACAGCTCTCAACAATACAAGGTGTACCAAGTGAGGTGGAGAAATAAAACACATGCTAAGTGACCTGAGACTGTCTAAAATACTAGTGTAGGAAAATGTAGATTACTGAACCATAAGACTTCACATATATTTTTCACATGTAAAGATGTGAGATAAATTAGCCTTTTGTGATCTATTAAATGTTATTACTAGTTCTCTATTTGAGTTGTATCACATGATTATTTACAAAAATATAGAACAACACAAATACCCAATAATTCACCTGCAAAAAAACACTTGCAAGAATACAAATTGTGAAACACACAAATTCATTAATGATTTTCAGTTATTATTTTAATAACATTCATTGGTTAACTAAGTATTCTATTGAAAACAATGTTAAACATACAGGTGGCGATTTTCAACATTCACCCTTACAAATTGGATAGTGGCCAGAGTGATCACCTCACCTGCTTGATATCAGCAGTGTAAAGCCTGAGACAATTTCAAGTTTAGGCCCCATTTGTATTGGGTTGGCAAGCGGCTGAGTGTTCAATGAATGCCAATGTGCAGATCACTGATCCAGATGAAGGGAAATTCAATGACTCCATAGCAGATCATAGCAAGAAGAAATCTGTGGAGAGGGGGCATGGGGAGCACTTTTGGGCTTCCATTGAGCTGCCAGCAATGAATCGCAATATTATTGAGGGGCAAGGAGGAGCATTTCTACACAGGAAAATTTATAGTGACCCTTTTGTGAGTGCCCTCCAGTGGTCATTTTAAAGACCTGAAAATCATTTCAAGTGAACTTCAGACAGCCAATGGGTGGTTAATATTTTTTTTACTCTCCAACTGGCGAATAATCCCATTTTGCAGCATAACAGGGCAGGTGCCAGCAGAGAATTACACCCAGAATCTCCCTTTTCTTATAAACACTACAGTCAACTGCACACCAAGGGCAGAATTTAGTGAAGCCAGTGGGGCTCCTGGCACCAGGCCGAAAAGGCGGTGGGAACCCCACCGTGACCATTCAGAGCCCATCACCGCACCCCGCCCCCCCGTCCCCCAGCTCTATTTAACGGTGTCTGGGCAATAAACAGCCTGACGCTGGGATCCCCGTCCCTTTAAGGACTGGGATCCTGCCTCCAAGAGCTGCCTGCCAATCACAAGGCCAGCAGCTCAGTAGTATCAGCAGTGGCCACCACTCCTGGTGACCACTGCTGGTACTGCAAGAGGCCTGGGAATGAGGCCTAGCGCTGGAAACGTCTTCAGGCGTCTGATTATATTCAATGTTTGGCTACAAATTATCTTTTCTCACTTATATTTGCAAGAAGGATGACTATGCATACAGCACCTCTGAATCAGCCAATCAGGGACAAGATCTGCAAAGATCAGGGGCAAATTACCTTAACCAGGGATACTGTGGCTGTCTGGACATGTCAATTTCAAATGTTAATCTGTGCATCTCAATGTAGCAGTAATTCATCTTTTAAATGTTTAGCTCCCAGGAAGGATGTAAATATTATTATAAAATGTTAGGACAGCATTGCTGAAAATAGAGACATGTTGTCGAAGCTTTTTGCCTTGCACTCATTAGGACAATACACAAGAATAACCAATGGAAGCGAAAACAACAACTTATACTGCATGAGAAGAGGGTGCTGATTGGTTGGCAAGTGAACACTGATTGGTAGAGGCATTGCCATGGAGAATGCATTAGTTTATGCTAACCAATAGTTAACTGCCAAGCTTTGTTTGAAATTTAAACGAGGCAGCTTGACTCTGATTGGTCAAGGCACTGCCCTGAGGAATGATCCAGCAAATGGCTGTCACTTATTTTGTTCAGCTGAAACAGGCATAATGTGTGTACATGTTCTTTCTGTCTGCAAAGAACAGGGCCCTGTGTTTAGTTTAGTTTAGAGATACAGCACTGAAACAGGCCCTTCGGCCCACCGAGTCTGTGCCGACCATCAACCACCCATTTATACTTCTTTCTTTTGGGCCTCCTTATCTCGAGAGACAATGGATACGCGCCTGGAGGTGGTCAGTGGTTTGTGAAGCAGCGCCTGGAGTGGCTATAAAGGCCAATTCTGGAGTGACAGGCTCTTCCACAGGTGCTGCAGAGAAATTTGTTTGTTGGGGCTGTTGCACAGTTGGCTCTCCCCTTGCGCCTCTGTCTTTTTTCCTGCCAACTACTAAGTCTCTTCGACTCGCCACAATTTAGCCCTGTCTTTATGGCTGCCCGCCAGCTCTGGCGAATGCTGGCAACTGACTCCCACGACTTGTGATCAATGTCACACGATTTCATGTCGCGTTTGCAGACGTCTTTATAACGGAGACATGGACGGCCGGTGGGTCTGATACCAGTGGCGAGCTCGCTGTACAATGTGTCTTTGGGGATCCTGCCATCTTCCATGCGGCTCACATGGCCAAGCCATCTCAAGCGCCGCTGACTCAGTAGTGTGTATAAGCTGGGGGTGTTGGCCGCTTCAAGGACTTCTGTGTTGGAGATATAGTCCTGCCACCTGATGCCAAGTATTCTCCGAAGGCAGCGAAGATGGAATGAATTGAGACGTCGCTCTTGGCTGGCATACGTTGTCCAGGCCTCGCTGCCGTAGAGCAAGGTACTGAGGACACAGGCCTGATACACTCGGACTTTTGTGTTCCGTGTCAGTGCGCCATTTTCCCACACTCTCTTGGCCAGTCTGGACATAGCAGTGGAAGCCTTACCCATGCGCTTGTTGATTTCTGCATCTAGAGACAGGTTACTGGTGATAGTTGAGCCTAGGTAGGTGAACTCTTGAACCACTTCCAGAGCGTGGTCGCCAATATTGATGGATGGAGCATTTCTGACATCCTGCCCCATGATGTTCGTTTTCTTGAGGCTGATGGTTAGGCCAAATTCATTGCAGGCAGACGCAAACCTGTCGATGAGACTCTGCAGGCATTCTTCAGTGTGAGATGTTAAAGCAGCATCGTCAGCAAAGAGGAGTTCTCTGATGAGGACTTTCCGTACTTTGGACTTCGCTCTTAGACGGGCAAGGTTGAACAACCTGCCCCCTGATCTTGTGTGGAGGAAAATTCCTTCTTCAGAGGATTTGAACGCATGTGAAAGCAGCAGGGAGAAGAAAATCCCAAAAAGTGTGGGTGCGAGAACACAGCCCTGTTTCACACCACTCAGGATAGGAAAGGGCTCTGATGAGGAGCCACCATGTTGAATTGTGCCTTTCATATTGTCATGGAATGAGGTGATGATACTTAGTAGCTTTGGTGGACATCCGATCTTTTCTAGTAGTCTGAAGAGACCACGTCTGCTGACGAGGTCAAAGGCTTTGGTGAGATCAATGAAAGCAATGTAGAGGGGCATCTGTTGTTCACGGCATTTCTCCTGTATCTGACGAAGGGAGAACAGCATGTCAATAGTCGATCTCTCTGCACGAAAGCCACACTGTGCCTCAGGGTAGACGCGCTCGGCCAGCTTCTGGAGCCTGTTCAGAGCGACTCGAGCAAAGACTTTCCCCACTATGCTGAGCAGGGAGATTCCACGGTAGTTGTTGCAGTCACCGCGGTCACCTTTGTTTTTATAGAGGGTGATGATGTTGGCATCGCGCATGTCCTGGGGTACTGCTCCCTCGTCCCAGCACAGGCATAGCAGTTCATGTAGTGCTGAGAGTATAGCAGGCTTGGCACTCTTGATTATTTCAGGGGTAATGCTGTCCTTCCCAGGGGCTTTTCCGCTGGCTAGGGAATCAATGGCATCACTGAGTTCCGATTTGGTTGGCTGTATGTCCAGCTCATCCATGACTGGTAGAGGCTGGGCTGCATTGAGGGCAGTCTCAGTGACAGCATTCTCCCTGGAGTACAGTTCTAGGTAGTGCTCAACCCAGCGGTCCATCTGTTTGCGTTGGTCAGTGATTATGTCCCCCGATTTAGATTTGAGGGGGGTGATCTTCTTGATGGTTGGCCCAAGAGCTCTCTTCATGCCATCATACATTCCTCTGATGTTTCCGGTGTCTGAGGCCAGCTGAATATGACTGCATAGGTGTTGCCAGTAGTCGTTTGCGCAACGCCTAGCTGTTCTTTGTGCAGTACTTCTGGCTGCTTTAAGTGCTGCGGATGTTAAATCGCTGGGGGCTTTCTTGTAGTTCAAAAGTGCAATTTATACTAATTCTACACTAATCCCATATTCCTACCACATCCCCACCTGTCCCTATATTTCCCTACCACCTACCTATACTAGGGGCAATTTATAATGGCCAATTTACCTACCAACCTGCAAGTCTTTTGGCTTGTGGGAGGAAACCGGAGCACCCGGAGAAAACCCACGCAGACACAGGGAGAACTTGCAAACTCCACACAGGCAGTACCCAGAATTGAACCCGGGTCGCTGGAGCTGTGAGGCTGCGGTGCTAACCAATGCGCCACTGTGCCGCCCTATAAAATAAGGTACGTACTGTATTAATATATGTAGCGTCTAGTACATGCAAATGCACCACACTGCGAGCCCGACTGACAATCTTAAATTGATTGTCAGCGAAAGTCTTAGCACACTGCAGATTATTCAGCAAATGTTGTCCAATCGCGGAGGAGGTGGCTCCACAAATATCCCCATCCTCAATGATGGGGGAGCCCAGCACATCAGTGCGAAAGATAAGGCTCAAACATTTGCAACAAACTTTAGCCAGAAGTGCCGTGTTGATGATCCATCTCGGCCTCCTCCTGAAGTCCCCAGCATTACAGATGCCAGACTTCAGCCAATTCGATTCACTCCGCGTGATATCAAAAAACGACTGAAGGCACTGGCTACTGCAAAGGCGATGGGTCCTGACAATATTCCGGCAATAATACTGAAGACCTGTGCTCCAGAACTTGCCGCGCCCCAAGCCAAGCTGTTCCAGTACAGCTACAACACTGGCATCTAACCTGAAATCTGGAAACTTGCCCAGGTATGTCCTGTGCACAAAAAGCAGGACAAGACCAACCTGGCCAATTACCGCCCCATCAGTCTACTCTCAATCATCAGTAAAGTGATGGAAGGTGTCATCAACAGTGTTATCAAGCGGCACTTGCTTAGCAAAAACCTGCTCAGTGATGCTCAGTTTGGGTTCTGCCAGAGCCACTCAGCTCCTGACCTCATTACAGCCTTGGTTTAAACATGGACAAAAGAGCTGAACTCAAGAGGTGAAGTGAGAGTGACTGCCTTGACATCAAGGCAGCATTTGACCGAGTATGGCATCAAGGAACCTGAGCAAAACTGGAGTCAATGGGAATCAGGGGGAAAACTCTCTGCTGGTTGGAATCATACCTAGCGCAAAGGAAGATGGCTGTGGTTGTTGGAGGTCAATCATCTGAGCTCCAGGACATCACTGTAGGAGTTCCTCAGGGTAGTGTCTAGGCCCAACCATCTTCAGCTGCTTCATCAATGACCTTCCTTCAAATCATAAGGTCAGAAGTGGTGATGTTCGCTGATGATTGCACAATGTTCAGCACCATTTGCGACCCCTCAGGTACTGAAGCAGTCCGTGTAGAAATGCAGCAAGACTTGGACAATATCCAGGCTTGGGCTGATAAGTGGCAAGTAACATTTGCGCCACACAAGTACCAGGCAATGGCCATCTCCAACAAGAGAGAATCTAACCATCTCCCCTTGACATTCGATGGCATTACCATCGCTGAATCCCCCACTATCAACAACTTTGGGGCTACCATTGATCAGAAACTGAACTGGAGTAGCCATATAAATACCATGGCTGCAAGAGCAGGTCAGAGGCTAGGAATCCTGCGGCGAGTAACTCACCTCCTGACTCCCCAAAGCCTGTCCACCATCTACAAGGCACAAGTTAGGAGTGTGATGGAATACTCTCCACTTGCCTGGATGGGTGCAGCTCCAACAACACTCAAGACGCTCGACACCATCCAGAACAAAGCAGCCCGCTTGATTGGCACACCGTCCACAAACATTCACTCCCTCCACCACCGAAGCACAGTGGCAGCAGTGTCTACCATCTACAAAATGCACTGCAGCAACGCACCAAGGCTCATTAGACAGCACCTTCCAAACCCACGACCTCTACCAACTCGAAGGACAAGAGCAGCAGATGCATGGGAACATCACCACCAAGTCACATACCATCCTGACTTGGAACTATATCACCGTTCCTTCACTGTCACTGGGTCAAAATCCTGGAACTCCCTTCCTAACAGCACTGTGGGTGTACCTACCTCACATGGACTGCAGCGGTTCAAGAAGGCAGCTCATCACCACCTTCTCAAGGGCAATTAGGGATGGGCAATAAAGGCTGGCCTAGCCAGTGACGCCCACATCCCATGTATGAATAAAAAAAACATGTCTTATGTTGGACACTTTTTTTTGAGTGTTGCAAGCACGGGCTGGTTGGGTACGGCCTGTATCTTGCTAGTTGCAAACAGCGGAAGGGACATGTTGTTTGGTATGATCCGCCAGTCTTTGGGATGTACGGCCTATATACCCAGCATGACACTGGTATTGAAATTCATATATCATATTACCCATTTGTATGATAGGCAGCCTTTTTGGCTTGACGGCAGCATCCTGTTAGTGGTGAACACCACACATGTTGCTACTGCATAGTAGCAGCATGAAACAGTTAGCTTTACCTGTTACTCAAATTTTTGGAACACATTACACTTCCAGGGTACGTTGAGGTAGACTGGGCACTTTTCGGGGCCGAAAATGATGGCCTTAGGCCCGTTCATAATTTTCTGCGATATACAGCAAGAAATGATCTGATCAGGGTAGCCATCGTCACGCAGGATGTCTTTGATTAGCCCTATTTCAGCATCAAGCTTGCTTGGTGAGCAAATGGCTCAGGCCCTATTTACGAAGAATCCCAACATGTGTATTGACAAGTGAAGGTCGGTTTGTGGTAGACTGTGGTAGAGAACTCCTTAACAGATTTCTCAACTAGTACGTCAAGAAAAGGGAGCTTATTTGACTGTTCCATTTCAAAGGTGAATTTAAGCTCAGGATGGAGCCCATTAAGACGCGCAAGGGAATTATTGCATGCAGCTGCGGATTCAAATATAGCAAACGTATCATTTACATATTGGAAATATGCAAGAGGTAGGAAGTTAGGTGTCATTCCCTCAAAGACACGTTTCTCATGGAACTCAACAAAGATGTTTGCGAGAGCTGGGCCTAGAGGGGATCCCATGGCAACACTATCTATTTGTGAATTATTTCTGTCCGTAGTATATGGTCTTTATACTACATTCCTTAGCTTAATTCCTTTAAGAAAAATACCACTCACTAAAGGGCTTCTGCAGTGCTGGGAGGTTGACCTCTATTCCTTTTTAGGATATCAAAAAGAAGTAGGTGAAGCCCACCTTGTTGATCACTAACAGATATATGCATCAGGGTAAACAATCACTGAACATACCAAAACACGAGAAACAATTAACAGGCATCACCAAGCTATTAATCAATGGCCTAATTGAATCAGAATAACCTTGGCATGGACAGCCCTTGTCAGATACCACTTGAAAGCCATCAGTATGCCTCTCTGCACATGTTATAGAACTTGCTTATACAAGTAAAAAGCCTCAAAGGAGCACTGTATTTCAAATAGTTTTATGGTATCAGGATCAGCAACTTTTGATATACCAGTTCATTATGGTTTTGATTTGGCTGCAACAGATAAGAAGGCAAAATGTGACTCTAAAGGTAGGAACAGGCATGAAATTCAGAGAAAGATTATACCCTGTAGGGATCAGGCAGATAGTCAGTTTCTGACAAATGTTTATCTATATTTTGTTTGAAAGATCTGCTAGGAAAGCTATTCAAAGGAACCTGACTGATAGATTTGCCTGTTTAATCTTTCATGAACTGGTTCAAGATTGCTGTGTTATTTGAACTGACTTCAGCAGCTTGTTGTCACTGCTTCCTGCTGTGAATGACTGTTTGGTTGTTTAGTCTAATCTTCACTCAAGGCACTCTATCATAGATTATTTTGTACAGAATGTTTTGTTTCATTTCATAGGAAGTATAAGTTTGTCTAAGGGAACTTTTGCATTGGGGGAAATTTTATAGAGGTGACAGGAGTCTTGGCTGCCAACTAGAGAGTCAGTGAGAGACCTGCATTGCCTCCTTTCAGGAAAGCCCACCATATTATGAACCAATAATGCACTTGACAGGCCACCAGCTGGCTTTTCCTAGGATCAAAACCCTGGGGATGAGAAGTCCCGCCAGCCAACAGCTGCCGACCAATCAGAGGCTAGCAGCTCTTTTGCTCAGCAGCACCACTGGGGAGGCAGTGGCTGCTGCTGGAAGGACATCCACTGGAGGGCCAGGAATGTGGAGTAATCCAGGGCAGAGGTAAGTGATGGCAGGAGGGGTTTTGTGAGGTGGGGGTCATGGGGGAGGTGCATGTAGGGGGATCGGCAGCAAGGGCAGGGAGTCAGCAGCAAGGGCAGGGGGGTGGATCTCAGTGGGCTCTCCCTTTTCCGATGCCGGGTCCTTCGATCAGGAACTGAGTGCGACCGATGTGGGAGTAGTGCACTGTCTTTTCTAGTCCCACTTCTCTGCAGGTCACAACATATATTTTTAAAATGTTCACCCAGTTACTGATTTGGTCAATTATATATTCTACTCTTTATCCCAGAATAAAATACACCCACCAGGTTTCTTTAATAAACAACAAAATTATCAGTTTATTATCAAACAAGACTTATCCAGTCATGAAGCAAAGCATTAACACTCAGATTGAAATATGCAAGTTCCCTTTTTAAATTCCCCACACATACACTCACACACACACCGAAACAAAATACAGAAATTCTCTCTGCAGAGGTCTGTTACAAAAAAAAAGACGAAAAAGAATACTTTGGCCAAATACTTGCTAATTCTTGAAGAGAAGATATGGAAGGAAGTCAATTGTCCATTTTGGTCTGGCATCCGGGTATACAGAGACGGGTCACTGGGATCTTTTTAAAAGCAATTCATTCTGGAGATGTCGAGAAATCATCTGTTGGGTTTTCCAGGAGACATGTGGTATCTGGGGTTACAGCCAACCCACACTTGAATTGCAGGTTTTTTTCCAAAGACAGGAGGAAAGAGGAGCTGACACACTGGCCTTCTCAGGGTCTCTTAGAGAGGTGCAGGCAAAATGAGTTGGGGTTTCTTTTTCCTTGGCAGGCAAAACACCAACTGTCTTCAAAACAGTTCACACCCCAACTGAACCGAAACAATATCTCAGAAGCAAAACCACAAACAGAAAGTCAACCTCCTGACCTCTATAAATCTTGACATGTGGTTTCTCTATAAACACCTTCCCCACATCGCCAAGCTTTCTGTTGTTTATTGATCTTAAAGCACATGATTTCCAGAAATGCATTTCAGTGTCCTTTCATTGAACTATCAATAACAAAACAAAGTCCAGTATTTATAAAATCTTCAGCCTTCTTCCATCTCCATAATTTAAATATGAGTCCTCAAACAAAACTGAACAAAAAATTTAGAAGCACCTTCGTAACACTTTGAACGAGGGACCCCTGGCGAGACCACAATCAACCCCATATGGGTTTGCATGTCGTGCACCCCGAGTGGTGACAGACCCACCCGTTGCTTGGTTAATACCAGCGGCAGTGGGGATACGCCCTTAATTGGGCATTAATTGCCCACTTCAGGGTCTCAATTGGTGGCAGGGTGGGAAGGCCATCCACGGGCCTTCCCGCTGTGGATTTAATCAGGGTCTCAGCAGGAAGGTGGCGGGGACCCCACCTGCCCCCACCTGCTCCCACCTGCTCCCATCTGCCCAATTAATTGCCCTCCCTGCCTTCAAACTCGCCATGGGGAAGAGCATAACATACCACCCATCAGGTGTGAAAAAAACACCTGGGTAAATCAGAATAGCAACAGAAACTATATTACGTAAAAGTACATCAGTAGAAAAAGAATGATACACATAAAAGTAGTTGAAAATAAATATATGATTCCATAAAATATGTACAATATATAAGTCTAGTAGCTTGGTAAACCCACTCAAACTAAATTCGTACTAGAGCTCCTCCCAACAGACAGCGAGAAAACAGCAACTGTCTCAGTCCTTAACAAACCAATACTCAGCATGGGGGCTGAATCTTAACTCTCAAAAATGATGGTTTCTGTTGTGTCAGAAGTTACAATGCAAGAAGTCTGAAATAGGAACCCAACCCACTTTGAACCTGTCCACTTCTGGTTTCAAGGTGACTGAGGGTTGATCACTTAAATTTTACAATGAGTCTGTGCACCTTTGTACTAATAATCATACTATTTTTAACCACAAGCAGCTGGGTTTTCCAGACCCCAAGAAATTCAGAGGCTGCAAGAATGCAAGAAGTGCTGAATCCATGAGGGAAGTGCCTTTGCAGCATTGCGAATGGTCCAGGCCCAAAAAGGTATCCAGTAAACCCACGCAATCTGACTGCTCCATGCTCCCGCCCCCAAGTATCATTCTGTCCCCTCAACCATGATCCTATGCTCCCAACCATCCATCCCCCTCCTACCATCTGACCACCAACCCCCCCACCCCCGGACATCATCTGACACCCCACAATTTGCCTGATCATTCCCCACCATCCGACATGATGACCACCAAATGTCCACCCCACCTACCATCGCCACACTCCGTGATCGGGACCCATCACCCTGCGGTCCGAAAGGCCGACATTGTGAACTCTCTCAATCCTCCACCTACCTGTCCTCATAGTGTTCACCCGGTGAAGCAGGTTTCCTGCCCGAAATGACTCCAGCATGTCAAACACACTGCCTGTGGGCAGAAATATCACTTAAGGATGCCCTGCAGTTAAATTCTGCAGCACATTCAGGATACCCATTCTTCCTGGTTTCCCAACCATACAACAGCAACTCCGCACGGAACCACCAGGTAAAACTTCATGCCTGGGAGAGGGGGAAATTATGAATTTTCCTTGATATATGACCACATTTTCATCTTCAAGCCCACTTGAGGATTGAACATAAAATTTAAGCTGTACTGAAAGTGATTTATTAACATAGGTGACATCATTCAAATGAAATGTTAAAATGAAACTGCTCTACTCATTCAGTCAATGTAAAAGATTCTATGAAACTACCTGAACCATGATGTTACTGAACCATGAGGCTACTGACCATGATACCATTGAAACAGAATACTACTGAACCATGATGCCAGTTGTCATGGTCCTGTAGCTTTTTTTTCAGAATATCCGGTTTGCCTTTAAGGCTTGCAAGGGATCAGTATTGCGTTAAGAGCCAGCAAGCCTGAGGAGTTGTAGGAAGGTGCATTTTCGTTGCCTTAGAAACAGCAATTTGGAGACTGCGATTCAAAGGGTGCATTCTCGATACCATGGAAACATCCACTGGGAGTGAGCCTGATGCGATACATTTGTTACAATTCAGTTTTGAACTGGCAGTTGAAGACAGTTTGAACACAGAAAGAAAACACAGACAGCTGAGGTGTCAGCACTGAAAAAGAGCTCTCAACCATTTAAACTGAAGGAAATAGGATTTTTGTCTGTTTAATATCTCTTGAAATTCTAAAAAGTCAAGCAAACTCAGAGATATCTGGTAATTTAAATTGAAGAAAGGGCAATCTTTTATCCCTCAAAAACTCTAAAGTCGGATTGATTCCGTTGAAAGTTTATTGTTGCAATTCGCTGGACTTCGAACAATATTCTGTGAGGGCATCGAACAACATTCTGAGGACTTTGATCAACATTCTGTGAGGACTTCGAACAACATTGGACTGTAAATTTGCAAGGATTCTAATTTTCTATTTTAAATGTTATTTATATCTTCAGAATGTTTAAGAATTTAATTCTTCTAATTAATTAGTTACATTTTTGATTTAAAGACACCTGGTTTGGTTAGCCTCATTTGGGGATTAAGAGATGGTACAATTTGGTGGGTCTTTCTTTCATTTAGAAAGCTTTTAAATGATATGTTAGCTGATCTGTGGAATTACGGGATTGAATTAACAGTGCATTGGTCCCACCATAATCAGAATCGTATATTTTGATTGCGGGCTTTGACAGGAAGGGTCGATGTAACACAGTGAACAATGATGCTGCTGAACCATGACACTACTGAACCACGACGCTACTGAACCATGACTCTGTTGAACCATGACATTAAATGAATCACTGCTGAACCATGACGCTACTGAACGATGACACTACTGAATGAGGACTCTACTGAACCATGACAGTAATGAACCATGACACCTTTGAACCATGATGCTACTGAACCATGATACTATTGAACCATGATACAACTGAACCATGATACTACTGAACAATGATACTATTGAACCATGATGCTACTGAACCATGATACTATTGAACTATGATGCTACTGAACCATGATGCTACTGAACCATGATACTACTGAACCATGATAATATTGAACCATGATGCTACTGAAACATGATGCTACTGAACCATGATGCTACTGAACCATGATGCTACTGAACCATGATACTACTGAACCATGATAATATTGAACCATGATGCTACTGAAACATGATGCTACTGAACCATGATGCTACTGAACCATGATACTACTGAACCATGATGCTACTGAACCATGATGCTACTGAACCATGATACTACTGAACCATGACGCGACTGAACCATGATGCTACTGAACCATGATGCTACAGAACCATGATACTATTGAACCATGATGCTACTGAACCATGATGCTACTGAACCATGATGCTACAGAACCATGATACTATTGAACCATGATGCTACTGAACCATGATGCTACTGAACCATGATGCTACTGAACCATGATACTATTGAACCATGATGCTACTGAACCATGATGCTACTGAACCATGATGCTACTGAACCATGATGCTACTGAACCATGATACTATTGAACCATGATACTATTGAACCATGATGCTACTGAACCATGATGCTACTGAACCATGATACTATTGAACCATGATACTACTGAACCATGACTCTACTGAACCTTGATACTACTGAACCATGACCCGACTGAACCATGATACTACTGAACCATGATACTACTGAACCATGACTCTACTGAACCATGACACTGTTGAACCATGACACTACTGAAACATAACGCGGCTGAACCATGACTATTCTGAACCATGATACTACTGAACCATGATACTACTGAACCATGACTCTACTGAACCATGATACTATTGAACCATGATACCACTGAACCATGACTCGACTGAACCATGATACTACTGAACCATGACTCGACTGAACCTTGATACTACTGAACCATGATACTACTGAACCATGACGCTGCTGAATCATGACTCTACTGAACCATGATACCACTGAACCATGACTCGACTGAACCTTGATACTACTGAACCATGATACTACTGAACCACGATACTACTGAACCATGACTCGACTGAACCATGATACTACTGAACCATGACACTGTTGAACCATGACACTACTGAACCATGACGCGGCTGAACCATGACACTACTGAGCCATGATACTACTGAACCATGATACTTTTAAACCATGACACTACTGAACCATGACAGTACTGAACCATGACACTACTGAGCCATGACAGTACTGAACCATGATGTTACTCAACCAAGATGCGACTGAACCATGACGCTACTGAACCATGATACCACTGAACCATGACTCAACTGAACCATAATGCTACTGAACCATGATACCATTGAACCATGCTACTATTTAACCATGATGCTACTGAACCATGATGCTGTTGAACCCTGATACTTCTGAACCATGACTCAACTGAACCATAATGCTACTGAACCATGATACTATTGAACCATGCTACTATTTAACCATGATGCTACTGAACCATGATACTATTGAACCATGATACTACTGAACCATGATACGACTGAACCATGATACTATTGAACCATGATACTACTGAACCATGACACTACTGAACCATGATGCTACTGAACTATGATACTACTGAACCATGATACTATTGAACCATGATACGACTGAACCATGATACTATTGAACCATGATACTACTGAACCATGACACTACTGAACCATGATGCTACTGAACCATGATGCTACTGAACCATGATACTACTGAACCATGATACGACTGAACCATGATACTATTGAACCATGATACCACTGAACCATGACTCAACTGAACCATAATGCTACTGAACCATGATACCATTGAAACATGCTACTATTTAACCATGATGCTACTGAACCATGATACTATTGAACCATGATACTACTGAACCATGATACGACTGAACCATGATACTACTGAACCATGACACTACTGAACCATGATGCTACTGAACTATGATACTATTGAACCATGATACTACTGAACCATGACACTACTGAACCATGATACTATTGAACTATGATACTACTGAACCATGACACTACTGAACCATGATACTATTGAACCATGATGCTACTGAACCATCATACTACTGAACCATGATACTATTGAACCATGATACTTTTGAACCATGAAACTACTGAACCATGATGCTACTGAACCATGATGCTATTGAACAGTGATACCATTGAATCATGACTCTACTAAACCATGACACTGTTGAACCATGATACTATTGAACCATGACACTGTTGAACCATGACACTACTGAACCATAATACTATTGAACCACGATACTACTGAACCATGACACTACTGAACCATGACGCTACTGAACCATGATACTACTGAACCATGATGCTATTGAACCCTGATACTTCTGAACCATGACTCAAATGAACCATAATGCTACCATACCATGACACTGCTGAACCATGCTACTACTGAACCATGATACTATTGAACCATGATACTACTGAACCATGACACTGTTGAACCATGACACTACTGAACCATGACTCAACTGAACCATGACGCTACTGAACCATGATACTACTGAACCATGACTCTACTGAACCATGATACTACTGAACCATGACGCTGCTGAACCATGACTCTACTGAACCATGATACTACTGAACCATGACTCTACTGAACCATGATACTACGGAACCATGATACTATTGAACCATGACTCTACTGAACCATGATACTACTGAACCATGATGCTGCTGAACCATGACTCTACTGAACCATGATACTACTGAACCATGACGCTGCTGAACCATGACTCTACTGAACCATGATACTACTGAACCATGACGCTGCTGAACCATGACTCTACTGAACCATGATACCACTGAACCATGACCCGACTGAACCATGATACCACTGAACCATGACCCGACTGAACCATGATACTACTGAACCATGACGCTGCTGAACCATGACTCTACTGAACCATGATACCACTGAACCAAGACTCGACTGAACCATGATACTACTGAACCATGACTACTGAACCATGATACTACTGAACCATGACTCGACTGAACCATGATACTACTGAACCATGATACTATTGAACCATGACGCTGCTGAACCATGACTCTAATGAACCAAGATCAACTGAACCATGACCCGACTGAACCATGATACTACTGAACCATGACTACTGAACCATGATACTACTGAACCATGACACGACTGAACCATGATACAACTGAGCCATGATACTACTGAACCATGACACTACTGTACCATGACTCGAATGAACCATGATTCTACAGAACCCTGATACTACTGAACCATGACTCTACTGAAGCATGATCCTACCGAACCATGATACCACTGATCCATGACTCGACTGAACCATGATACTACTGAACCATGATAATTTTGAACCATGACACTACTGAACCATGACAATACTGAACCATGATAATTTTGAACCATGATACTACTGACCAATGATGCTACTGAACCATGATACTACTGAACCATGATACAATTGAACCATGACACTACTGAAACATGACTCTACTGAAACATGATACTACTGAACCATGACTCTACTGAACCATGACTCTACTGAACCATGATACTACTGAACCATGACTCTACTGAACCATGATACCACTGAACCATGACTCGACTGAACCATGATACTACTGAACCATGACTCTACTGAACCATGATACCACTGAACCATGACCCGACTGAACGATGATACTACTGAACCATGACTCTACTGAACCATGATACCACTGAACCATGACTCGACTGAACCATGATCCTACTGAACCATGATACCACTGAACCATGACCCGACTGAACCATGATACTACTGAACCATGATACTACTGAACCATGACTCTACTGAACCATGATACTACTGAACCATGACTCTACTGAACCATGACTCGACTGAACCATGATACTACTGAACCATGACTCTACTGAACCATGATACTACTGAACCATGACTTGACTGAACCATGATACTACTGAACCATGACTCGACTGAACCATGATACTACTGAACCATGACTCTACTGAACCATGATACTACTGAACCATGACTTGACTGAACCATGATACTACTGAACCATGACGCTGCTGAACCATGACTCTAATCAACCAAGATCAACTGAACCATGACGCGACTGAACCATGATTCTACAGAACCCTGATACTACTGAACCATGACACGACTGAACCATGACACTACTGAACCATGACGCTACTGAACCATGATACAACTGAACCATGATACTACTGAACCATGACACGACTGAACCATGATACTACTGAACCATGACGCTACTGAACCATGACTTGACTGAACCATGATACTACTGAACCATGACACGACTGAACCATGACACTACTGAACCATGACTCTACTGAACCATGATACAACTGAACCATGATACTACTGAACCATGACACGACTGAACCATGACACTACTGAACCATGACGCTACTGAACCATGACTTGACTGAACCATGATACTACTGAACCATGACTCTACTGAACCATGATACTACTGAACCATGACTCTACTGAACCATGATACTACTGAACCATGACACGACTGAACCATGACACTACTGAACCATGACGCTACTGAACCATGATACAACTGAACCATGATACTACTGAACCATGACTCTACTGTACCATGACTCGAGTGAACCATGAGTCTACAGAACCATGGCTCTCCTGAACCATGACAATACTGAACCATGACGCTACTGAACAATGATGCCGCTGAAACATGATACTACTGAACCATGATACTACTGAACCATGACTCTACTGAACCATGCCTCTACTCAACCGTGACTCTAATGAAGCATGATACTACAGAACCATGATACTACTGAACCATGACAATACTGTACCAGGACTCGAATGAACCATGATTCTACAGAACCCTGATACTACTGAACCATGATAATTTTGAACCATGATACGACTGAACCATGATACTACTGAACCATGATAATTTTGAACCATGACACTACTGAACCATAATACTACTGAACCATGATAATTTTTGTTCAAGATACATCTGAACCATGATACTACTGAACCATGATAACTTTGAACCATGATACTACTGAACCATGATACTATTGAACCATGATAATTTTGAACCATGACACTACTGAACCAGGATGCTACTGAACCATGATACTACTGAACTATGAGACTACTGAACCATGATACTATTGAACCATGATAATTTTGAACCATGACACTACTGAACCATGATGTTACTGAACCATGTTACTACTGTACCATGATACTACTGAACCATGATACTATTGAACCATGATAATTTTGAACCATGACACTACTGAACCATGATGCTACTGAACCATGACACTACTGAACCATGATACTATTGAACCATGATAATTTTGAACCATGACACTACTGAACCATGACACTACTGAACCATAACGCTACTGAACCATGATCCTACTTAACCATGACACTACTGTGCCATGACTCGAAAGAACCATGATTCTACAGAACCATGATACTACTGAACAATGACTCTACTGAACCATGATTCTACTGAACCCTGACTCTAATGAAGCATGCTACTACAGAACCATGACACTACTGAACCATGACTCTACTGTACCATGACTCGAGTGAACCATGAGTCTACAGAACCATGGCTCTCCTGAACCATGACAATACTGAACCATGACGCTACTGAACAATGATGCTACTGAACCATGATACTACTGAACAATGATGCCGCTGAACCATGATACTACTGAATCATGATACTACTGAACCATGACTCGACTGAACCATGCCTCTACTCAACCGTGACTCTAATGAAGCATGATACTACAGAATCATGATACTACTGAACCATGACAATACTGTACCAGGACTCGAATGAACCATGATTCTACAGAACCCTGATACTACTGAACCATGATAATTTTGAACCATGATACGACTGAACCATGATACTACTGAACCATGATAATTTTGAACCATGACACTACTGAACCATAATACTACTGAACCATGATAATTTTTGTTCAAGATACATCTGAACCATGATACTACTGAACCATGATAATTTTGAACCATGACACTACTGAACCATGATACTACTGAACCATGATAACTTTGAACCATGGCACTACTGAACCATGATACTACTGAACCATGATAACTTTGAACCATGGCACTACTGAACCATGATACTACTGAACCATGATAATTTTGAACCATGATACTACTGAACCATGATGCTACTGAACCATGATACTACTGAACCATGATACTACTGAACCATGATACTATTGAACCATGATAATTTTGAACCATGACACTACTGAACCAGGATGCTACTGAACCATGTTACTACTGTACCATGATACTACTGAACCATGATACTATTGAACCATGATAATTTTGAACCATGACACTACTGAACCATGATGCTACTGAACCATGACACTACTGAACCATGATACTATTGAACCATGATAATTTTGAACCATGACACTACTGAACCATGACACTACTGAACCATAACGCTACTGAACCATGATCCTACTTAACCATGACACTACTGAACCATGACACTACTGAACCATGACACTACTGAACAATGACTCTACTGAACCATGATTCTACTGAACCCTGACTCTAATGAAGCATGCTAGTACATAACCATGACACTACTGAACCATGACAATACTGAACCATGACGCTACTGAACAATGATGCTACTGAACCATGATACTACTGAACCCTGACTCTAATGAAGCATGATACTACAGAACCATGTTACTACATAACCATAATACTACTGAACCATGATACTACTGGACCATGAACCGACTGAAACATGATGCTACTGAACCATGATACTACTGAACCTGACACTACGCGACCATGACACTACTGAACCTTGACGCTACTGAACCATGATGCTACTGAACCATGACTCTACTGAACCCTGACTCTAATGAAGCATGATACCACAGAACCATGTTACTACGTAACCATAATACTACTGAACCATGACACTACTGAACCATGACGCGACTGAACCATGATGCTACTCAACCATGATACTACTGAAGCATGATACTACAGAACCATGATACTATTGAACCATGACTCAAATGAACCATGATACTACAGAACCATGATACTATTGAACCATGACTCTACTGAACCATGATACTACTGAACCATGACGCTACCGAACCATGAGGCAACTGTACCATGATACTCCAGATCCATGGTGCTATTGAACCATGACTCTACTGAACCATGACTCTAATGAACCATGATACTACTGAACCATGACGCTACCGAACCATGAGGCAACTGAACCATGATACTCCAGATCCATGGTGCTATTGAACCATGACACTACTGAACCATGATACTACTGAACCATGACGCTACTGAACTATGATACTACTGAACCATGATACTACTGAACCGTGACACTACTGAACCATGACACTACTAAAACATGATACTACTGAATTATGATACCACTGAACCATGATACTACTGAAGCATGACACTACTGAACCATGACTCGACTGAACCATGACGCTATTGAACCATGACACGACTGAACCATGGTACTACTGAACCACGATGCTACTGAACCACGATACCACCAAACCATGACTCTACTGAACCATGATACTACTGAACCATGACACTACTGAACCATGATGCTACTTAACCATGACACTACTGAACCATGACACTACTGAACCATGACCCTACTGAACCATGATGCTACTCAACCAAGATACTACTGAACCACGATGCTACTGAACCACGATACCACCAAACCATGACTCTACTGAACCATGATATTACTGAACCATGACGCTACTGAACCATGATGCTACTGAACCATGATACAACTGAACCAAGACGCTACTGAACAATGATGTTACTGAAACATGATACTACTGAATCATGATACTACTGAACCATGATTCTATTGAACCATGATACTACTGAACCATGATAATTTTGAACCATGACGCTACTGAACCATGATGCTATTGAACCATGACACTACTGAACCATGGTACTACTGAACCACGATGCTACTGAACCACGATACCACCAAACCATGACTCTACTGAACCATGATACTACTGAACCATGACACTACTGAACCATGATGCTACTTAACCATGACACTACTGAACCATGACACTACTGAACCATGACCCTACTGAACCATGATGCTACTCAACCATGATACTACTGAACCATGATACTACTGAACCATGACACTACTGAACCATGACCCTACTGAACCATGATGCTACTGAACCATGATACTACTGAACCATGATACTACTGAACCATGACACTACTGAACCATGACACTACTGAACCATGATGCTATTGAACCATGACACTACTGAACCATGACACTACTGAACCATGACACTACTGAACCATGACCCTACTGAACCATGATGCTACTCAACCATGATACTACTGAACCATGATACTACTGAACCAAGACACTACTGAACCATGACCCTACTGAACCATGATGCTACTTAACCATGATACTACTGAACCATGATGCTACTGAACCATGATACTACTGAACCATGATACTACTGAACCATGATACTACTGACCCATGACTCTACTGAACCATGACTCTGATGAACCATGATACTACAAAACCATGATACTACTGAACCATGACTCTACTGAACCATGACTCTAATGAACCATGATACTGCAGAACAATTATACTACTGAACCATGATACTACTGAACCATGACTCTGATGAACCATGATACTACAGAACCATGATACTACTGAACCATGACTCTACTGAACCATGACTCTGATGAACCATGATACTACAGAACCATGATACTATGTAACCATGATGCTACTGAACCAGGACGCTACTGAACTGTGACACTACTGAACCATGACGCTGTTGAACCATGACTCTACTGATCCATGATACTCCCGAACCATGATACTTCTGAACCATGACACTACTGAACCATGACGCTATTGAAAGATGACACTATTGAATCATGACGCTACTGAACAATGACACTACTGAACCATGACTCTACTGAACAATGACACTACTGAACCATGATACTACTGAACCATGACGCTGCTGAACCATGATACTAATGAACCATGACTCTACTGAACCATGATACTCCCGAACCATGATACTTCTGAACCATGACACTACTGAACCATGACGCTATTGAAAGATGACACTATTGAATCATGACGCTACTGAACAATGACACTACTGAACCATGACTCTACTGAACCATGACACTACTGAACCATGACACTACTGAACCATGATGCTTTTGAATCATGACACTACTGAACCATGATACTACTGAACCATGACGCTACTTAACCATGACGCTCCTGAACCATGACTCAAATGAACCATGATGCTATTGAACCATGACACTACTGAACCCTGATACTACTGAACCATGACGCTACGTAACCATGATGCTCCTGAACCATGATACTACTGAACCATGATACTACTGAACCATGATACTATTGAACCATGATAATTTTGAACCATGACGCTACTGAACCATGATGCTATTGAACCATGACACTACTGAACCATGATACTACTGAACCACGATGCTACTGAACCACGATACCACCAAACCATGACTCTACTGAACCATGATACTACTGAACCATGATACTACTGAACCATGACACTACTGAACCATGACACTACTGAACCATGATGCTACTTAACCATGACACTACTGAACCATGACACTACTGAACCATGACACTACTGAACCATGACCCTACTGAACCATGATGCTACTCAACCATGATACTACTGAACCATGATACTACTGAACCATGACACTACTGAACCATGACCCTACTGAACCATGATGCTACTGAACCATGATACTACTGAACCATGATACTACTGAACCATGACACTACTGAACCATGACCCTACTGAACCATGATGCTACTGAACCATGATACTACTGAACCATGATACTACAGAACCATGACACTACTGAACCATGACACTACTGAACCATGATGCTATTGAACCATGACACTACTGAACCATGATACTACTGAACCATGACACTACTGAACCATGACCCTACTGAACCATGATGCTACTCAACCATGATACTACTGAACCATGATACTACTGAACCATGACACTACTGAACCATGACCCTACTGAACCATGACCCTACTGAACCATGATGCTACTGAACCATGATACTACTGAACCATGATCCTACTGAACCATGATGCTACTGAACTATGATACTACTGAACCATGATACTACTGAACCATGACTCTACAGAACCATAACTCTCATGAACCATGATACTGCAGAACAATTATACTACTGAACCATGATCCTACTGAACCAAGACTCTACTGAACCATGACTCTGATGAACCATGATACTACAGAACCATGATACTACTGAACCATGACTCTACTGAACCATGACTCTGATGAACCATGATACTACAGAACCATGATACTATGTAACCATGATACCATTGACCCATGATTCTACTGAACCATGACGCTACTGAACCATGATACTACTGAACCTTGACGCTACTGAACAATGATGTTTTTGAACCATGATGCTACTGAACCATGACGCTACTGAACTGTGACACTACTGAACCATGACGCTACTGACCCATGACTCAACTGAACCAGACACTACTGAACCATGACGCTGTTGCACCATGACTCTACTGATCCATGATACTACTGAACCATGACGCTGCTGAACCATGATACTAATGAACCATGACTCTACTGAACCATGATACTCCCGAACCATGATACTTCTGAACCATGACACTACTGAACCATGACGCTATTGAAAGATGACACTATTGAATCATGACGCTACTGAACAATGACACTACTGAACCATGACTCTACTGAACCATGACACTACTGAACCATGACACTACTGAACCATGATACTATTGAACCAGGACTCTACTGAACCATGGCGCTACTGAACTATGACGCTATTGAGCCATGACGTTACTGAACCATGATACAACTGAACCATGACGCTGCTGAACCATGACTCTAATGAACCATGATGCTTTTGAACCATGACACTACTGAACCATGATACTACTGAACCATGACGCTACTTGACCATGACGCTCCTGAACCATGATACTACTGAACCATGACACTACTGAACCATGACACTACTGAACCATGACCCTACTGAACCATGATGCTACTCAACCATGATACTACTGAACCATGATACTACTGAACCATGACACTACTGAACCATGACCCTACTGAACCATGACCCTACTGAACCATGATGCTACTGAACCATGATACTACTGAACCATGATGCTACTGAACCATGATACTACTGAACCATGATACTACTGAACCATGATACTACTGAACCATGACTCTACTGAACCATGACTCTGATGAACCATGATACTACAGAACCATGATACTACTGAACCATGACTCTACTGAACCATGACTCTGATGAACCATGATACTACAGAACCATGATACTACTGAACCATGACTCTACTGAACCATGACTCTGATGAACCATGATACCACAGAACCATGATACTATGTAACCATGATGCTACTGAACCAGGACGCTACTGAACTGTGACACTACTGAACCATGACGCTGTTGAACCATGACTCTACTGATCCATGATACTACTGAACCATGACGCTGCTGAACCATGATACTAATGAACCATGACTCTACTGAACCATGATACTCCCGAACCATGATACTTCTGAACCATGACACTACTGAACCATGACGCTATTGAAAGATGACACTATTGAATCATGACGCTACTGAACAATGACACTACTGAACCATGACTCTACTGAACCATGACACTACTGAACCATGACACTACTGAACCATGATGCTTTTGAATCATGACACTACTGAACCATGATACTACTGAACCATGACGCTACTTAACCATGGCGCTCCTGAACCATGACTCAAATGAACCATGATGCTATTGAACCATGACACTACTGAACCCTGATACTACTGAACCATGACGCTACGTAACCATGATGCTCCTGAACCATGATACTACTGAACCATGATACTACTGAACCATGATACTATTGAACCATGATAATTTTGAACCATGACGCTACTGAACCATGATGCTATTGAACCACGATGCTACTGAACCACGATACCACCAAACCATGACTCTACTGAACCATACTACTGAACCATGATACTACTGAACCATGACACTACTGAACCATGACACTACTGAACCATGATGCTACTTAACCATGACACTACTGAACCATGACACTACTGAACCATGACACTACTGAACCATGACCCTACTGAACCATGATGCTACTCAACCATGATACTACTGAACCATGATACTACTGAACCATGACACGACTGAACCATGACCCTACTGAACCATGATGCTACTGAACCATGATACTACTGAACCATGATACTACTGAACCATGACACTACTGAACCATGACCCTACTGAACCATGATGCTACTGAACCATGATACTACTGAACCATGATACTACTGAACCATGACACTACTGAACCATGACACTACTGAACCATGATGCTATTGAACCATGACACGACTGAACCATGACACTACTGAACCATGACACTACTGAACCATGACCCTACTGAACCATGATGCTACTCAACCATGATACTACTCAACCATGATACTACTGAACCATGACACTACTGAACCATGACCCTACGGAACCATGACCCTACTGAACCATGATGCTACTGAACCATGATACTACTGAACCATGATCCTACTGAACCATGATGCTACTGAACCATGATACTACAGAACCATGATACTACTGAACCATGATGCTACTTAACCATGACGCTCCTGAACCATGACTCAAATGAACCATGATGCTATTGAACCATGACGCTACTTAACCATGACGCTCCTGAACCATGACTCAAATGAACCATGATGCTATTGAACCATGACACTACTGAACCCTGATACTACTGAACCATGACGCTACGTAACCATGATGCTCCTGAACCATGATACTACTGAACCATGATACTACTGAACCATGATACTATTGAACCATGATAATTTTGAACCATGACGCTACTGAACCATGATGCTATTGAACCATGACACTACTGAACCATGATACTACTGAACCACGATGCTACTGAACCACGATACCACCAAACTATGACTCTACTGAACCATGATACTACTGAACCATGACACTACTGAACCATGACACTACTGAACCATGATGCTACTTAACCATGACACTACTGAACCATGACACTACTGAACCATGGCACTACTGAACCATGGCACTACTGAACCATGGCACTACTGAACCATGACCCTACTGAACCATGATGCTACTGAACCATGATACTACTGAACCATGATACTACTGAACCATGACACTACTGAACCATGATGCTACTGAACCATGATACTACTGAACCATGATACTACTGAACCATGACACTACTGAACCATGACACTACTGAACCATGATGCTATTGAACCATGACACTACTGAACCATGATACTACTGAACCATGATCCTACTGAACCATGATGCCACTGAACCATGATACTACTGAACCATGATACTACTGAACCATGACTCTACTGAACCATGACTCTGATGAACCATGATACTGCAGAACCATGATACTACTGAACCATGATCCTACTGAACCATGATGCCACTGAACCATGATACTACAGAACCATGATACTACTGAACCATGACTCTACTGAACCATGACTCTGATGAACCATGATACTGCAGAACCATGATACTACTGAACCATGATCCTACTGAACCATGATGCCACTGAACCATGATACTACAGAACCATGATACTACTGAACCATGACTCTACTGAACCATGACTCTACTGTACCATGACTCTGATGAACCATGATACTACAGAACCATGATACTATGTAACCATGATGCCATTGACCCATGATTCTACTGAACCATGATGCTACTGAACCATGATGTTGTTGAACCATGATAATTTTGAACCATGACACTACTGAACCATGATGCTACTGAACCATGATACTACAGAACCATGATACTACTGAACCATGACTTTACTGAACCATGACTCTAATGAACCATGATACTGCAGAACAATTATACTACTGAACCATGACACTACTGAACCATGACTCTACTGACCCATGACTCTGATGAACCATGATACTACAGAACCATGATACTATGTAACCATGATACCATTGACCCATGATTCTACTGAACCATAATCCTGCTGAACCATGACGCTACTGAACCATGACGCTACTGAACCATGATGCTACTGAACCAAGATGCTACTGAACCATGATGCTACTGAACCATGATGCTGCTGAACCAAGATGCTACTGTACCATGATACTACGGAACCATGATACTACTGAACCATGGCACTACTGAACCATGATACAACTGAACCATGGCACTACTGAACCATGACGCTCCTGAAACATGATGCTACTGAACAATGATACTATTGAACCTTGACGCTACTGAACCATGGTGTTATTGAACCATGATAATTTTGTACCATGACACTACTGAACCATGATGCTACTGAACCATGATACTACTTAACCATGATACTATTGAACCATGATAATTTTGAACCATGACACTACTAAACCATGATACTACTGCACCATGATACTACTGAACCATGATGCTACTGAACCGTGATGCTTCTGAACCATGACACTACTGAACCATGATACTACTGACCCATGACACTACTGAACCATGACCCTACTGAACCATGACACTACTGTACCATGATGCTACTGAACCATGACTCTAATGAACCATGATACTACTGAACCATAATACTATTGAACCATGATACTACTGAACCATGACACTACTGAACCATGACACTACTGATCCATGACCATACTAAACCATGATGCTAGTGAACCATGATACTACTGAACCATGATACAATGAACCATGATGCGACAGAACCATGGCACTACTGAACCATGACACTACTGAACCATAACACTACTGAATCATGATACCACAGCACCATGACACTATTGAACCATTATGCCACTGAACCATGATGTTACTGAACCTTGATGCCAGTGAACTATGACACTACTGAACCATGGCACTCCTGAACCATAACATTACTGAACCATGACGCTACTAAACCATGCCACTACTGAACCATCCCGCTACTGAAGCATGACGCTACTGAAGCATGACACTATTAAGCCATGATACTACTGAAACCATGATGCTACTGACCTATGACACTACTGAACCATGATACTACAGGGATGTGTTTTGGATCCTCAATATTTTACAATTTATGTGAATGACTTGGATGAAGGGACCGAAGGTATAGTTGCTGAATTTGCTGATGACACAAAGATAGGTTGGAAAGTAAATTGTGAAGAGGACATAACGAGGCTACAAAGGGATATAGATAGGTTAAGTGAGTGGGCAATGATCTGGAAAATGGAGTATTATGTGGGAAGATGTGAAATTGTCCCTTTTGGCAGGAAGAATAAAAAAGAAGCATATTATCTAAAAGGTGAGAGATTGTAGAGTTCTGAGATGCAGTGGGATCTGGATATCCTAGTGCATGAATCACAAAATATTAGTATGCTGGTTCAGCAAGTCATTAGGAAAGCTAATAGAATATTATATTTTATTGTGAGGGGAATTGAACACAAAAGTAGGGAGGTTATGTTTCAGTTATGCAGGGCATTGGTGAGACCACATCTGGAGTACAGTGCAGTATTGGTCTCCTGATTTAAAGAAAGATGTAAATGCATTGGAAGCAGTTCAGAGAAGGTTTAATAGACTAATACCTGGAATGAGCAGATTGTCTTATGAGGAAAGGTTGGACAGGCTAGGCTTGTATCTTCTGGAGTTTAGAAGAGTAAGAGGCGACTTGATTGAAATATATAAGGTTCTGATTCAGTAGTGTCATTGTTCAATAGTGTCATGATTTAGTAGTGTCATGGTTCAGTAGTGCCATTATTCAGTAGTGTCATGATTCAGTAGTGATATGGTACAGTACTGTCATGGTTCAGTAGTGTCTTGATTTAGTAGTGTCATGGTTCATTGTGATATGGTTCAGTAGTGATATGGTTTAGTGAATGTTATGATTCAGTAGTGCCATTGTTCAGTCATGCCATGATTTAGTAGTATCATGATTAAATAATGATCTGGTTCAGTAGTGATCTGGTTCAATAGTGCCATTGTTCAGTTGTATCATGATTTAGTAGTGTCATGTTTCATTGTGATATGGTTCATTAGTATCATGATTCAGTAATGATATGGTTCAGTCGTGTAATGGTTCATTGTGATATGGTTCAGCATTGATATTGTTCAGTAGTGTCATGGTTCAGTTGGTGTTATGATTCAGTAATGATATGGTTCACTAGTGATATGGTTCAGTAGTAATAAGGTTCGGTAGTGATATGGTTTGGTAGTGATATGGTTCAGTAGTGATATGGTTTAGTGAATGTTATGATTCAGTAGTGCCATTGTTCAGTCGTGCCATGATTTAGTAGTATCATGATTAAATAATGATCTGGTTCAGTAGTGATCTGGTTCAATAGTGCCATTGTTCAGTTGTATCATGATTTAGTAGTGTCATGTTTCATTGTGATATGGTTCATTAGTATCATGATTCAGTAATGATATGGTTCAGTCGTGTAATGGTTCATTGTGATATGGTTCAGCATTGATATTGTTCAGTAGTGTCATGGTTCAGTTGGTGTTATGATTCAGTAATGATATGGTTCACTAGTGATATGGTTCAGTAGTAATAAGGTTCGGTAGTGATATGGTTTGGTAGTGATATGGTTCAGTAGTGATATGGTTCGGTAGTGATATGGTTCGGTTGTGATATGGTTCGGTAGTGATATGGTTCAGTCGTGATATGGTTCAGTAGTGATATGATTCAGTCGTGACATGGTTCAGTTGTGTCATTATTGAATAGTGTCAAGATTTAGTAGTGTCATGGTTCAGTCGTGATACGGTTCAGTAGTGATAAGGTTCAGATAGTGTCATGATTCAGTGACTGTCATGATTCAGTTAGTGTTATTGTTCAGTTGTGTCATGATTCAGCAGTGATGTGGTTCAACAGTATCATGTTTCACTGGTGTCATGATTTAGTAATGTCATGGTTCAGTAGTGCGATTGTTCATGGAGTCATAGAGTTGTACAGCAGAGAAACAGGCCCATTGGCCCACCACGTACATGCCGACCATAATTCCTATCTATACTAATCCCATTTGCCTGCATTAATTCCATATCTCTCTATGCCTTGCTCATTCAGGTACCTGTCCAGATGCCTCTTAAATGTCGCTACTGTTCCTGCCTCCACCACCTCCTCAGGCAGCTCATTCCAGATACCCACCATTCTTTGTGTGACAAATGTACCCTATTGATCCCCTTTAAACCTCCTCCCTCTCACCTTAAATCTAAGCCCTCTAGTTTTAGTCACCCCTACCATGGGAAACAGACTCTGGCTATCTACCCTATCGATGCCTCTCATAATTTTATATACCTCTATCATGTCCCCTCTCAGCCTCCTTCGCTCCAGGGAAAACAGACCCAGCCTATCCAATCTCTCTTTATAACTCAAGCCATCCAAACCAGGCAACATCCTTGTGAATCGTTTCTGCACCCTCTCTGGCTTATTCACATCTTTCCTGTAGTGCGGTGACCAGAACAGCACACAGTACTCCAAATGCGGCCTAACCAACGTCATGTACAACTGTAACACGACGTCCCAACTCTTGTCCTCAATGCCTCAGCCAATGAAGGCAAGCATGCCATCTGCCTTCTTCACCACCCTGTCTACCTGTGTTGCCACTTTCAGGGAACTATGTACTTGCACCCCAAGTACACTCTCTGCTCAACAACATTCCCCAGGGCCCTGCCATTCACTGTATATGTCCTGCCCTGGTTTAACTTCCTAAAATGCATCACTTCACACTTGTCTGCATTAAATTCCATTTGCCAGTTCCTTGCCCACTTTACCAGTTGATCCTGTTGAAACCTTAGACAACCTTCTTCACTGTCCACTATAACATCAATTTTGGTGTCATCTGCAAACTGACTAATCATGCCCCTCACATTCACATCCAAGTCGTTAATATATATGACAAAGAACAGAGGGCCCAGCACTGATCCCTGCAGCACACCACTGGTCACTGGCCTCCAATCTGAAAAACAACCCTCCACTACCACCCTCTGCCTCCTATCACAAAGCCAATTTTGTATCCAATTTGCTAGCTCACCCTGGATCCCATGTGTTCGAAACTTCTGGACCAGCCTACCATGCGGGACCTTGTCAAAGGCCTTGCTAAAGTCCATGTAAACAATGTCCATCGCCCTGCCCTCGTCAATCCTCTTGGTCACCTCCTCGAAAAACTCAATCAAATTCGTGAGACATGATTTCCCACGCACAAAGCCATGCTAACTATCCCTAATCGGACCTTGCCTTTCCAAATGCATATAAATCCTGTCTCTCAGAATCCCTTCCAATAACTTTCCCACCACTGATGTAAGACTCACTGGCCTGTCATTCCCTGGCTTATCCCTGCTACCGTTCTTAAATAAAGACACAACATTAGCTATCCTCCAGTCTTCTGGTACCTTACCCGTGGCTAACGATGATACAAAAATCTCTGCCAGGGCCCCAGCAATCTCCTCTCTTGCTTCCCAAAGCATCCTAGGATACACCTGGTCAGGCCCTGGGGATTTATCCACCTTAATGCGCTTCAAAACCTCCAACACCTCCTCCTTTGTAATGTTGATATGCTCCAGGATGTCAGTGTTCCCTCCCTTGAACTCACTAGCTTCCATGACCTTCTGCATGGTAAATACGGACGAGTAATATTCATTTAAGACCTCGCACATTTCCTGTGGCTCCACACATAGATTGCCACACTGATCCTTAAGGGGACCTACTCTCTCCCTAGCTACCCTTTTACTCTTAATATACTTATAGAATCTTTTAGGATTCTCCTTTATCTTATCTGCCAGGGAAATCTCATTGCCCTTTTTTGCCCTCCTAATTTCCTTCTTAAGTGTAGTCCTACATCCCCTATACTCCTCAAGGGACTCGCTCGATCCCTGCTGCCTATACCTGACATATGCCTCCTTCTTTGTCCTGACCGGACCCTCAATATCCCTCGTCAACCAAGGTTCCCTAAACTTGCCAGCCTTGCCCTTCCATCTAGCAGGAACATTCCGGCCATGAGCTCTTCCTATCTCACTTTTAAAAGCCTCCCACTTGCCAGATGTCCCTTTACCTGTAAACAGCCTTTCCCATTCAACTTTTGAGAGTTCCTGTCTGATGCCATCGAAATTAGCCTTCCCCCAATTTAGGACTTCAACCTGAGGAACAGTCCTATCCTTTTCCATAACTATCTTGAAGCTCATAGAGTCATGGTCACTGGTGCCAAAGTACTCCCCCACTGACACATCAACCACCTGCCCATCCTCATTTCCTAAGAGGAGGTCGGATGTAGCCCCTTCTCTAGTAGGGCTATACACATACTGCTTCAGAAAACTATCCTGGACACACTTAATAAATTCTTCCCCACCTGATCCCTTAGCACGAAGGAGGTCCCAGTCAATATTAGGGAAGTTAAAATCGCCTACTATTACAACCCTATAATTCCTTCACCTATCTGTGATTTCCCGACAGATATGCTCCTCCACCTCCCTCTGACTATTGCGGGGCCTAGAGTATAATCCCATCAAAGTGATCACCCCTTCCTTATTTCTAAGTTTTACCCATATGGCCTCGCTGGACATTCCCCCCAGGATATCCTCTCTAAGTACTGCCGTGATGTTCAGTATTGCCATTACAAAGAACAAAGAACAGTACAGCACAGGAACAGACCATTCGGCCCTCCAAGCCTGCGCCGATCTTGATGCCTGCCGAAACTAACACCTTCTGCACTTCCGGGGCCCATATCCCTCTATTCCCTTCCTATTCATATATTTATCAAGATGTCTCTTAAACGTCGCGGTCGTATCTGCTTCCACCACCTCCCCTGGCAGCAAGTTCCAGGCACTCACCACCCTCTGTGTAAAAAACTTGCCTCGCACATCCCCTCTAAACTTTGCCCCTCGCACCTTAAACCTGTGTCCCCTAGTAACTGACTCTTCCACCCTGGGAAAAAGCTTCTGACTATCCACTCTGTCCATGCCGCTCATAACTTTGTAAACCTCTATCACGTTGCCCCTCCACCTCCGTCGTTCCAGTGAAAACAATCCGAGTTTTTCCAACCTCTCCTCATAGCTAATGCCCTTCAGACCAGGCAACATCATGGTAAACCTCCTCTGTACCCTCTCCAAAGCCTCCACGTCCTTCTGGTAGTGTGGTGACCAGAATTGCACGCAATATTCTAAGTGTGGCCTAACTAAGGTTCTGTACAGCTGCAACATGACTTGCCAATTTTTATACTCTATGCCCCGACCGACGAAGGCAAGCATGCCGTATGCCTTCTTGACTACCTTATCCACCTGCGTTGCCACTTTCAGTGACCTGTGGACCTGTACGCCCAGATCTCTCTGCCTGTCAATACTCCTAAGGGTTCTGCCATTTACTGTATACCTCCCACCTGCATTAGACCTTCCAAAATGCATTACCTCACATTTGTCCGGATTAAACTCCATCTGCCATTTCTCCGCCCAAGTCTCCAACCGATCTATATCCTGCTGTATCCTCTGACAATCCTCATCATTATCCGCAACTCCACCAACCTTTGTGTCATCCGCAAACTTACTAATCAGACCAGCTACATTTTCCTCCAAATCATTGATATATACTACAAACAGCAAAGGTCCCAGCACTGATCCCTGCGGAACACCACTAGTCACATCCCTCCATTCAGAAAAACACCTATCCACTGTTACCCTCTGCCTTCTGTGACTGAGCCAGTTCTGTATCCATCTTGCCAGCTCACCTCTGATCCCGTGTGACTTCACCTTTTGCACCAGTCTGCCATGCGGGACCTTGTAAAAGGCTTTACTAAAGTCCATATAGACAACATCCACCGCCCTTCCCTCATCAATCATCTTCATCACTTACTCAAAAAACTCAATCAAATTAGTAAGACACGACCTCCCCTTCACAAAACCATGCTGTCTCTCGCTAATAGGTTTGTTTGTTTCCAAATGGGAGTAAATCCTGTCCCGAAGAATCCTCTCTAATAGTTTCCCTACCACTGACGTAAGGCTCACCGGCCTATAATTTCCTGGATTATCCTTACCACCCTTCTTAAACAAAGGAACAACATTGGCTCTTCTCCAGTCCTCTGGGACCTCACCTGTAGCCAATGAGGATGCAAAGATTTCTGTCAAGGCCCCAGCAATTTCTTCCCTTGCCTCCCTCAGTATTCTAGGGTCACTCATTGTTCAATAGTGTCATGTTTCAGTAGTGATATGGTTCACTAGTGATATGGTTCAATAGTGATATGGTTCAGTAGTGTCTTGGTTCAGTCATGCCATGGTCCATTAGTGCCATGATTCAGTAGTGATAAGGTTCAGTGGTTCATGATTCAGTTAGTGTCATGATTCAGCTTGGGTGAAGGTTCTGTCGTGTCCTGCTTCAGTAGGGATAAGGTTCAGTACTTTCATGGTTCATCCGTGCCATTGTTCAATAGTGTCATGATTTAGTAGTGTCATTGTTCAGGAGTAATATGATTCAGTAGTGATATGATTCAGTAGTCATAAGGTTCAGTTAGTGTCACGATTCAGTTACTGTCATGATTCAGTTACTGTCATGATTCAGTTGTGTCATGATTCAGTTAGTGTGATTGTCGTGATATGGTTCAGTAGTATAATGTTGCAATAGTGTCATGATTTGGTAGTGTCATGGTTCAGTCATGACATGGTTCAGTAGTGATATGGTTCAGTTAGTGTCATGATTCAACAGTGTCATGGTTCATTAGTGTCATGGTTCAGTAGTGATATGGTTCAGTAGTGACATGTTTCAGCTTTGTTATGGTAAATTAGTAATAAGGTTCAGTAGTGCCAAGATTCAATAGTGTCATGAATCAGTTAGTGACGTGCTTCAGTTAGTGTCATGGTTCAGTATTGTCATGGTTAAGTAGTGTCATGGTTCAATAGTGCCATTGTTCAATAATGTCGTGATTTAGTAGTGTCATGGTTCAGTTAGTGTCATTGTAGTGATACGGTTCAGTAGTATCATGTTGCAACAGTGTCATGACACTATTGAGTTTCAGTTTTGTTATGGGTCAGTGGTGATAATGTTCAGTAGTGTCATGATTCAGTTAGTTTCAAGGGTCAGTACTGTCATGGTTCAGTAGTGCCATGATTCAGTCGTGTCGTGAATCGGTTAATGACATATTTCAGTTAGTGTCATGGTTCAATAGTGTCATGGTTCAGTAGTATCGTAATTCATTTAGTGTCATTGTTCAGTAGTG